>NW_011495044.1:6907932-6908571 GCF_000754665.1 Bison bison bison | reverse complement strand
ATCCGCGCCGGGCTCTCCGCCCGCGCTGGGGCTCTCCGTTGCGCTTCGGCTCCGCCGGAGCTCCCAGCCGGGAGAGGGGCTAGTCCTCGGCGCGCACGAGGGAGGGAATCCCCCCCTTTTCAGTCCCACCCCCGAGCCGGCCCCCCTTCCCGGGATCCGCAGCAAAAAACGGACTGGAGCGCCAGGCCTGGGAGTTCGTCGCCCCCCTCCCGCACGCCCTTGCCCTCAGCTGGGGCGCTGCGCTCGGAGCGCAGGGCTGGCAACTGCACCCTTGGTCTGGACTCTGGCGCAGAACCTCTGTGCTGCTTCCTCTCCTTCCCCTACCCTGCATCCCCGGCGATTCCAAGCAGCCAGAGCACCGGCGCAGCTGCAGGCATCCTGGGGTCAGAACAGGCCCGTGAGCCTACCAAAATCTCAGTTTTCCCATCAGGAACCTGGAAAGTGACAAGGAACAGGCTCCGAGGGAGTCTGGGGTCCCGCCCACACTCTCCTCTTCTCAGCAGTCAACTCTTCAGACCATCTTCCCAGTTCAGAGAACTGGCTATAACCTCCAGGGAACCCAGGTGAGGACCCTCGGCTGGTGCAGGATAGCCAGGTAGATCTTGAAGCAAAGCCTAGATACCAAATCCCTGCTCCAAC
>NW_011495044.1:6899749-6907780 GCF_000754665.1 Bison bison bison | reverse complement strand
ACCTCTCTGAGCTTCAGAGCTCTCATCTGTTTTGAGAGGCAGTGAAATGAAGGATGCAAATGCCGGGTAGAATGGTAGGGACCCTGCTAATGTTTGTGGAATGGGTCTTGAAGGGCTGCTGACACCTGTAGTGACCAGATGCTGTTGAAGTCAAGCCTGAAGGAAAGGAGAGAGACTCTCTTCTTGGGGTGGCAAACAGATGTTCTTCAGCGTCACTTCAGATTGGGTAAAGGGAACTGGGCTAAAACTGTAGTTAGCAGGAGTTAAGTTAGAGCAGAAAAGCTATACCGATGTTGGGGGCGGGTAGGAGTGGTGAGTAATCAAGACAGGCTGTGGACTTTCCTTCTCCGGAGAGGAAGGGGGAGCACTGACTATGAAGACAAGGGCATAGGGTCATTTACAGTGACAGGGGGATGGATGGAATGACCTCTGGTGTATTTTGATGGGCAGGCAGCAGAGATGGTGGATGGATGGCCAGAGAAAGCAGAGCAGTTGGGTCCTAAATACCAGGGTCTGGGCTCATTTGATCAGATCCTTGCCAAGTTTGCAGGGGGCAAACAGCCATTTCTGAGTTTGGTCCTGGGTCCCATCCACCACCACCCCAAGCCTCATCCCCTCCCCTCTACCCTCAGCCTCTCCTCCATCTCGCCGGCCCTTGGCTCTGCACTGTGCCTAATCAAACAGCCCCAAATGCTGAAAACTCAATGTTTATTTTATTTTATTTTTTTACACACTTGCATAACTCCCTGACAAGCCACGCCAGGCGTTGGGCTTTTTGTTTGGTTTTATTTTGTTGCATTTAGGGGGAAAAAGAGAGAGAGAGAATGAATAACACAAACCACCCAGCCCTAGAAGCTGTCCCAGGCCAGGCAGTGGGTCGGGTTTCCTGCCTGAGGAAAAGTCTGTGGGAGTTGGGTGAGGGGGGGTGGCTCGCTACTAGGCTCAGGAATGAGCAAGAAAGGGAAGAAAGCCACCTGGGTCAGAGAAGATAATGAATTAGAACCATGTGACAAAAATGGATGAATAATAAAGACCATTTCTTGTGCACCTAATATATGCCAAGCACTGTGCTTTGCATCTAAATTCTGTTACCTAATTTTGCAACCATTTTACTTTCTTTCTTTTTTCTTTTTCTCACAAATGTGAATTCGAAGCCTCAGAGACATCAAGTAATTTGCTCAAACAGCCTGTAAGTGGCCAGTCCAGTTTTCATTATGTTAAATGACTTGTAATTTCCCTGAAAGTGTCATATTGCCCTGAGTTTGTGTATGCTGGTCTCTGACCTTTCTCTTACCAGCCTTCAAAATGCCTTCGTGAAGTTTCACCCAGCCACCTTGCACGTCCACCTCTGGACCTCATGCAGAGCTATTCGTCACTCGTCATTGGCCTGCAATTATCTCTCCCACTGCAGTGTGAGCCCCTTAAGGACAGATGCTGCATCTGATTCAGCCTTATGATCCCAGCACCACAAGCATACTTAACTAATGTTTGGTATGGCCATGATTGCATCTTTTGTAGTTCCTATAAGCTTATTCAGGTGATGTCCCAGGTCACTATTTCTATTAACCCAGGCCAAGATCGTCATTCTTATTAGAAGACCTAAGGTCAGTGGGCTCAGGTCAGGGCAGTGGCTCCTAGAGATCAGTGAAGTCCTTCATAATTCATGTCATCCTCTGCCAGGCAAGAACTGTTCTACCACCTGCAGGGTCATTGTCAATATACTTCCATTATGAGTAACAGAAGACCAACTCACAATGTTAGGCAGCAGGGTGGTGTGTTATCTCATGTATCAGGAAGAGCTGAGGTAGGAATGATCCAGCAGTTGAGGAGCCACACACATCAGATTCTGTCCTCTAGTCTCATTCCACCACCCTCAGTATCTTGGCTACTATCCTCATGATCCCAAGATGGCTGCAGCAGCTCCAGACACTGCATCTTCAACCAAGTCCAGCAATCACTTAAAGAGTTATGTGGCATTTGAAAATGGTTTAAAGGGTAACATTTGAGTTGTTTTATCCCAATTTAAAACATTTTAAAGGAGCTAACTGGATCACATGCCCACCACTGAACCAACCACAGACAAGAGGGTTGCTGCTACTAAAATTAGCCTAGACCAGTCAGGATTTACTTGAACTATGAGGGAAAGAGTGCTCACAGACAGAAGCAAAAACTGACAGCTCTGAAGAAGGGGAGACAGGCTTCTGGGTAGGCAACCAACAGTGCTTGTGATCACACTGTGACTCAAAGCAAAGACGACTTTGTTATTGTCAATTTATTGTAGACTTTCTTGCAAACTTTAGTCTCTGTGATCCCATTGTCCTCTGAGATCGTGTCTTCTGTCTCTCTTTCATGGAGGCAATATAGGATAGTGCTTAAGTGCATAGACACTGGAATTAGCCTTATTGGAGTTCAAAGCCTATCTCTACCACCAACTAGCCCAATGTCCTTGGGCCTCACTTCACCTCTCTGACCCTTAATGTCCTCATCTGTAAAATGGGTATAGAAACACTATGCCCCACCACAGCTCTTACGGGCCTAACATAAGGTGATGCATTTAAATAAAGAGCTCACGGCAGGACTTCCCAGGTGGCCCAGTGGCTAAGACTCTGTACTCCCAACTAAGACATGGCACAGCCAAATAAATAAATCAGTTCAGTTCAGTTCAGTCGCTCAGCCGTGTCCGACTCTTTGCAACCCCACGGACCACAACACGCCAGGCCTCCCTGTCCATCACCAGCTCCCGGAGTCCACTCAAGCCCACGTCCGTTGAGTTGGTGATGGCATCCAACCATCTCATTCTCCGTTGTCCCCTTCTCCTCCTGCCCTCAATCTTTCCCAGCATCAGGGTCTTTTCAAATGAGTCAGCTCTTCGCATCAGGTGGCCAAAGTATTGGAGTTTCAGCTTAAACATCAGTCCTTCCAATGAACACCCAGAACTAATCTCCTTTAGGATGGACTGGTTGGATCCCCTTGCAGTCCAAGGGACTGTCAAGAGTCTTCTCCAACATCACAGTTCAAAAGCATCAATTCTTCGGCACTCAGCTTTCTTTATGGTCCGACTCTCACATCCATACATGACCACTGGAAAAACCATAGACTTGACTAGACGGACCTTTGTTGGCAAAGTAATGTCTCTGCTTTTGAATATGCTGTCTAGGTTGGTCATAACTTTCCTTCCAAGGAGTAAGCGTCTTTTAATTTCATGGCTGCAGCCAAATATATAAAATACAAAACTCACGCAGGGCTAGGAATCATACTGACTACTTAGTAATGCTAGTTTTTATAATTAGCTGTAATTTTGTCCTGTCATTGATAAATATTAACTGCTATTGTTTCCCAGGCATTGGGCTTGGAATAGAGGATAGATAAATGGATATCAAGGAATTCCCTGGTGGTCCAGAGATTAGGACTCAGCACTTTCACTACAGTGGCCCCGGGTTCAATCCCTGGTCAGAAAACTAGGATCCCACAAGCTGCATGGTGCAACCAAAAAGAGAGAGGGAAATGGATATTATACTATCTTTCTCAGGTGCTTCTGGTCTAGTGGGGGATAGATTTATAAGACCAGGTAGATGAGGAAGAATGATGGCACAATGAAAGGGGCAATCGTGACTCCTTGAGGGCATCAGAGAAGCGTCTCCAAAGAGGAAAGTCTTGCTTAAAAGACTTGGCATTTTCTAATCATGTGAGAATGGGAGATTAAAAAGGTGTTCTAGGCAGAGAGAATGGTGTGTGGAAAGGCCCAGAGGCCTGATGAATCATGGTGCCCTTAGAGGCATAACTTATCCTCCTTTGTTGGGATTTAGGATGAGAGAGGTGAGAAGTAGGGCAGCAGGTGAAATCCTTCCAGAAGGGCTTTGGGTACCAGGCTAAAGAGCAGGGACTTCGCCTCAAGGGCAGTGGGGCTTATGACATGGATAAGAGGCAGGATGGAGTTGTGCTTTAGAAGAAGTGCCTGGCAGCTCTTTTGTAAAAAAATATTTATTTTTTAATTATTTTTTGGCTGCATGGGTCTTAGTTGCAGCGCACAGGATCCATAGTTGTGACTTTCAAATTCCTCATTGAAGTGTGTGGGATCTAGTTCCTGACCAGGAATTGAACCTGAGCCCCTTGTATAGGAAGCATGGAGTCTTAGCCACTGGACCACCAGGGAAGTCCCTGGCAGCTCTGGTGAAGGCTGGATTTGAAGCAGAGAGCCTGGAGGGGGTTAGCAGCCCCAGTGAGAGACGGTAAGGAGGGAAATTCCCAAGAACACGGCTCTACTCCTCCTCTTCCCTTGCTCAGTCCTCCCTGCCTGAGGGCCGGTGTGTCCTCTGGAAGCCATCTCCCACCACAAGCCCACCCTCCCAGAGTCTCTGATTTGTAGGGAGCTTGGGCTCCCCTAACAAACCCCTTGGGATGCCGCAGCTCTCACCCCTTGGGGTCTGGAAAACCCACTCCTTCCTTTCTTCCCCTTGCCCACCCTTTGTGGTCCTCCCTCTACCATCCTGGGAACTTCCTGTTCTTCTCCATTCTTGCTGTTCTGCCTCCCTCCTCTCCTCACTGGGGTTTCCCGCCCTCCAGTGATGTCTTTGGTTACCCAGGACTTTGATGTCTATCTCAAGGTGCTCTTTTCCATCACAGGCATAACCATCATCTCGGGGACCTCATGCTCCATGTCAATGCCACTTTCAACGCTCCCAGACCTCCCAATGTCAATAGTCCCTTCAGCCTCCTGTCCACAGGACCACTCCTTCTTGGCCTCACCCAAACTGCTTCATCTCTGAGATCCTAGATGCCCCCATCAGGCCCCCATGAGACCCCCTTCCCCCTAATTCAAATTCTTGACATTTCAACTATTTGATCATGATTTCTGCCCTGTCCTTGCCTCAACATCTCCCCTGCCCTGCAAACCCTCCACCCCTTCCCACTGAGTTCTGGAGGAGAATCTTCCCAGCTAACCTGCCAGCTTCCACTGGGCTCACAGCCATGGGTATCCACCCCTCAAGCCACCCAGCCTCATCAAGACATCTGAGACAGCCAAGAGTGATTCCTTTAATTTCCTGTCCCTAAAACTAAACTCGTGGGACTTCCCTGGTGGTCCAGTGGCTAAGACTTCATGCTCCCAATGCAGGGGGCCCAGGTTTGATCCCTGTTCGGAGAATTAGATCCCATATACCGCAACTAAGAGTTTGCATGCTGCAGCTGAAAGATCCTGCATGCCGCAACTAAGACCCAGCACAGCCAAATAAAATAAATATTTTTTAAAAGCACACACATAAAAAACTAAACTCGTGACCCCCTACCTAGAACCTCTTTCTCTGTAGATTTCTCTTTGGTAAATAGCAGTGAACCTGATAAACAGGAAACTGGGAGTTGTTTTTCATTCTTCTCCTCTCACCTCCCACATTCACTCCATCAGCAAACTATGTCGGTTCTACCTCCAGACCATTTCCCAAACCCATCCACTGCTTACCTCTCTCTACCCTTTATGCAATCTTTGCAGCTTACCTGGCCCACCCGTAAGTATCTCTGACAACTTCCCCTCTGTCCCCACCCCCCAACACAGCCTTCACACAGTAGCCAGAATAAACTTTAAAATTTGTAAAGCAGATTCCATCACTCACTACCCTGCTTAAACCTCCCAGTGATTTTCCATCGCACTTAGAATCAAATCCAAACACCATCCCTTATAAGGCCACATCCCTCCAGCTTCATCTATCGCCTCTCTCTTGGCTTCAGTCTTACCAAGCTTCTTTCAGCTCTCTGATCACTCCAAACTCTTTCTTGTCTCAGGGCCTTTGCACAGATCCCTTGTCAGCTCACACTTCCCACAGCCCTTCACGTGGGCAGCTTCTTTTCTGCCTCCCAGTCTCAGCTTAAACATGGTTTTGTTCAAAGGGCCTTTCCTGACCTCTCCATTCAAGTGGTTCCCTTAATGGTATGCCCTATCACAGTTTTCTTTCTGTTTTAGTGGACGCTGTATTTTTTTTTAATTAAAAAAAATTTTAATTATAAATTAAAAACATTTTTATTGAAGTACAGTTGATTTACAATGCTGTGTTCATTTCTGCTATACAGTAAAGTGGATCAGTTATACATCCAGTCTTTTTTAGATTCTATTCCCCTTTAGGTCATTACAGAGTATTGAGAAGATTTCCCAGTGCTATATAACAGGTCCTTATTTGTTACCTATTTTATATAGTAGTGTGTGTATGTCAATCCCAATCTCCCAATTTATCCCTCCCTACCCTTCCCTCCTGGGTGTTCATTGGAAGGACTGATGTTGAAGCTGAAACTTCAATACTTTGGCCACCTGATGAGAAGAGTTGACTCATTGGAAAAGATCCTGATGCTGGGAAAGATTGTAGGCGGGAGGAGAAGGGGATGACAGAGGATGAGATGGCTGGATGGCATCACCGACTCGATGGACATGGGTTTGGGTGGACTCTGGGAGTTGGTGATGGACAGGGAGGCCTGGCGTGCTGCAGTTCATGGGGTCACAGAGTCGGACACGACTGAGCGACTGAACTGAACTGACCCTTCCCTCCTAGTAACCATAAATCTTTCTACATCTGTGACTATTTCTGTTTTGTAAGTAAGTTTATTTGTGCCATGTTTTTAGATTCCACATGTAAGCAGTATCATATGATATTGGTCTTTCTCTGACTGACTTCACTCAGTATGACAATCTCCAGTGGACGTTGTATTTTGTAATCATTCACTCGCTGCCTCCCCTGTGGGACCCGAGTTCCCATTGCTCACATGTGAAGAGCCTTCTTCCTTATGTAGTCCTTGCTTTCCCCGCATGACCCATTGCTAAGGTCACCAGCAACCTCCTAATTGCCCAATTCTGTAAGTCCTTTGTCTTCCTTTTCTATCTTGCTGCAGCTTTATGTATGTATTTATTTTTGGCCTCACCATGTAGCTTGTGGGCTCTTAGTTTCCTGACCAGGGATCAAATCTGTACCCCCAGCAGTGGGAGCTCAAAGTCCCACCCACTGGACTTCCCTCTCTGCTACTCTCATTACCCCTCTTTCTTAGAAGGTTTCTCTCCAGGGTCCTGGTTCCTGTTCTTTGTCCTTTGCCAACCTTTCTTCCCAGCCCTTAAAGGTAATTCCTGGCCCTATGTTCTTCTCTTTGACTAGGAACTCATATAGATAAAAAGCACAGTGTGTGATAGTTAGAAAAGTAAGTGTGAGGGTTAATTTTGTGCATTAACTTGGGAAGGCAAACATTATTCTAATGGTTTTTATGAAGGTATTTTTAAGATGAGATAAACATTTAAGACTTTGAGGAAAGCAGATTACCGCCATAATGTGGGTGGGTCTCATTCAATCAGTTGAAGGACTTAATAAAATAAAAACTGACCTCCACTGAGCAAGAAGAAATTCTGCTAGCCTTTGGAATTGAACTACAACAGCAGCTCTTTCCTAGGTCTGCCTCCAGCTTACCCTGAAGATTTTAGATTTGCCATGTCTCTGCAATCATGTGAGCCAGTTCGTTATACACAGAGAGAATACACTGGTTCTGCTTCCCTGGAGAGCTCCACTAATGGTGTTAACTAAATGTACATCATGAGAAACGCTGGGCTGGAAGAAGCACAAGCTGGAATCAAGATTGCTGGGAGAAATATCAATAACCTCAGATATCCAGATGACACCACCCTTATGGCAGAAAGTGAAGAGGAACTAAAAAGCCTCTTGATGAAAGTGAAAGAGGAGAGTGAAAAAGTTGGCTTAAAGCTCAACATTCAGAAAACGAAGATCATGGCATCCGGTCCCATCACTTCATGGGAAATAGATGGGGAAACAGTGGAAAGAGTGGCTGACTTTATTTTTTTGGACTTCAAAATCACTACAGATGGTGATTGCAGCCATGAAATTAAAAGATACTCCTTGGAAGGAAAGTTATGACCAACCTAGATAGCATATTAAAAAGCAGAGACATTACTTTGCCAACAAAGGTCCCTCTAGTCAAGGCTATGGTTTTTCCTGTGGTCATGTATGGATGTGAGAGTTGGACTGTGAAGAAAGCTGAGCGCCGAAGATG
>NW_011495044.1:6865151-6899649 GCF_000754665.1 Bison bison bison | reverse complement strand
ACTCTTGAGAGTCCCTTGGACTGCAAGGAGATCCAACCAGTCCATTCTAAAGGAGATCAGACCTGGGTATTCTTTGGAAGGAATGATGCTAAAGCTGAAACTCCAATACTTTGGCCACCTCATGCGAAGAGTTGACTCATTGGAAAAGACTCTGATGCTGGGAGGGATTGGGGGCAGGAGGAGAAGGGGAGGACAGAGGATGAGATGGCTGGATGGCATCATTGACTCAATGGACATGAGTTTGGGTGAACTCCGGGAGTTGGTGATGGACAAGGAGGCCTGGCGTGCTGCAATTCATGGAGTTGCAAAGAGTTGGACATGACTGACTGACTGAACTGAAATGTTAACTAAAACATCTCCCAAACTCTTTTCCTTAGTGAGACCATCCTCACAGGTCCAAATATGTTGGGCCTGAGGGTCAGGGCACCCAGGTTCTAGTTCCGGGTCTCCCATTTGCTGGCTGGGTGACCTTATCCAAGTCCCTTGACACTTCTAAACTTATTTCTCCCACGACCTTTCCCATATCAATAAACAGCACCTCCAGCACCCAAATGTTAAAGTTAAAACCCAAGGCATCCTGGGCTGCCATCTCCTACACCCTCCATCTGATCCATCAACAAGCTGTTGCACTTCCGCCTCCAGAGGGTGTCTGGATCCAGGCACTGGGCTCTATCTCTCCTCCCATCACCCTGGCCCAGGCACTGTCATCTCCTGCCTGATGATGCTGGTCTCCCGGCTTCCATTTTGTCCCCACAATCCACAGCAGCGAGGGTGACTTTTTAAAAAAAATACAAATCAAATCAGGGACTTCCCTAGTGGTCCATTGGCTAACACTCCACGCCCCCAGTGCAGGGGTCCTGAGGTCGATCCCTGGTCAGGAACCTGGATCCCACATGCTGCAGCAAAGAGTTCTCATGCCAGAACAAAGACTGAAGATCCTGGGTGCTGCAACCAAGACCTGGTGCAGCCAAATATATAAATGTTTCCTTTTAAAAATCAAATCATAGCCCTTGTATGAGTCTCCTCTTGCTGCTGTAACAAAGTAGCACAACTTCGTGGCTTAAAGTAACATGAATGCAGTATCTTACGGTTCTAGGAATCAGAAGCCCAGTATAAGTGGTTAGGGCTTCCTTCCTTCTGGAGGCTCTGTTTCCTTGCCTTTTCATCTTCTAG
Organism: Bison bison bison; assembly: GCF_000754665.1. Lineage (NCBI taxonomy): Eukaryota > Metazoa > Chordata > Mammalia > Artiodactyla > Bovidae > Bison > Bison bison. The sequence goes on along the minus strand of NW_011495044.1, from coordinate 6,898,476 downwards.
AGGCCACCCACATTCCTTGGCTCATGGCCCCTTCCTTGCATCACTTTGACCTCTGGTTGCTGTCATCGCATTTTGTGCTCTGAGCCTCCTGCTTTCCTTTTATAAGGATCCCTGTGATTATACAGGGCCCACCTGGATGATTTGAGATTATCTCTCCATGTTAATCATAGCTGTGAAATCCCTTTTTCCAGGTCAGGTAACACATTCACAGTTTTGGGAGATTAGCAAGTCAGCGTCTCTGGGAGGGCTGTGTACCATGGCACTCTTAAATCTTCCCACTGCACTTAGAATTAAGGTCAAACATTTCCACCAAAATCCTTGTGGCCTGCCCCTGCTTGCTGACTCTGCCCGTGATGACCTCTTGCTGTCCTCTGAGAGCCCCAAGCCTGATCCTGCTGGACAGTCTTTCTCTTCCTTTTGCTTCTTCCTTGAACGTTCTTCTTGCAGGTCCACACGTGGCCGACCCTTCTCGTCATTTGTCTCGGCTCAAATGTCACCTCCTTGGAGAGGCTTTCTCCTGCCTAAAGCAGCTCTGAAAGGCCATTTTGTATCATTTTCTTCATAGCAGTTTATTTCTTTATTTTCTCTCTCTCTCTCTCTTTTTTCCTCTTCCAATGAGTCAGCTCTTCACATCAGATGGCCAAGATACTGGAGCTTCAGCTTCAGCATCAGTCCTTCCAATGATTATTCAGAGTTGATTTCCTTTAGGATTGACTGGCTTGATCTCCTTCCAGGACCTTTAAGGCTTCGTTTTCTCCCACCCAGTCCCTCCCAGACCCCAGAGAACTCTTATCTTCCCTTCCGCCCACCAGCTAGAATCCCCAGATACATCACTTCACCCAACCTCTTGCCCATGCTCTCAGCATCCTTACTCCTTGGACATTCTGCTGCACCAGCTCAGCAAAATCACAACCCACATCAGTCCAGATGTTAACCTTCTTTGCTCCAAACCCAAGTTGATGAGCATTACCAGGGGAAGTCACCCAGCCTGGAGACAGGTGCCACTGGGTATTCCTGGTCTCCAACCTCTCCTGGGTCCTCAGCACTGCCCAGTGAACCCTTCACGATCCCAGTGACCTGTCTGTGACATCCAGTTTCTGGTATGGCCTCAATCTACCATGCATACATTGCTCTGAGACAATTAGGACCTCAGATGCATAGCATTTTATTTCTGCCTGATGGTTTCCTATCTATCATTTATTTATTTGTTGTTTGTCTCCCCCATGGGAATATAGGCATCTTCAAAGCCAAGCTTTTGTCTCTCCAGTATCCCCAGCAGTGGAACTCAACTAGTATTTGTAGAACGCATTCAGTTCAGTTCAGTTCAGTTGCTGAGTCACGTCCGACTCTTTGCGACCCCATGAACCGCAGCACACCAGGCCTCCCTTTCCATCACCAACTGCCAGAGTCTACCCAAACCCATGTCCATTGAGTTGGTCATGCCATCCAGCCATATCATCCTCTGCCGTCCCCTTCTCCTCCTGCCCTTAATCTTTCCCAGCATCAGGGTCTTTTCAAATGAGTCAGCTCTTTGCATCAGGTGGCCAAAGTATAGGAGTTTCAGCTTCAGCATCAGTCCTTCCAATGAACACCCAGAATTGATCTCCTTTAGGATGGACTGGTTGGATCCCCTTGCAGTCCAAGGGACTCTCAAGAGTCTTCTCCAACACCACAGTTCAAAAGCATCAATTCTTCTGTGCTCAGCCCTCTTTGTAGTCCAACTCTCACATCCAGACATTACCACTGGAAAAACCATAGCCTTGACTAGATGGACCTTTGTTGACAAAGTAATGTCTCTGCTTTTGAATATGCTGTCTAGGTTGGTCATAACTTTCCTTCCAAGGAGTAAGCGTTAGTGAGCCTCAACTTCCTCACCTTTTCAATGGGTAAAATAATACCTTCTGTTTCATCAGTTTACTTTGAGGAGTAAATGAGATAATAATAACTATATTTTTTGTTGTTGCCAATAATGAGCCAAGCACTACACTAGGCACTTAAGACAGAATGTTCTTGTGTTAGTTCAATGTCATTTGGTGGCAAGGAACAGAAACCTTCTAAAGCCAGCACAAGGGAAAGGAGGCTGATCGGAATGCTACCTCCCATAACCTCGTGAGGATACAAGGAGAGGAATAAAATGCAGGAGAGACAGGATGACTCCTGGGAACCAGAAGGGTGGCAGTCATCACTCTGCATCTGTCCCTCTATGAGGTCACGTGGTCCCTTATTACCACTTCTGTCTGGGCAGCTGTGTCTTCTTTCTGAAGACTGGCTTGCACAATGCCACTCATGGCCCAACCCACCCTCAATATTTTCTTTTGGCTGAACCATCTGGCTTGCAGGATACCAGGGGCAGAACCCACTCTCCTGCAATGAAAGCACTGAGCCCTAACCACTGGACCACCAGGGACTTCTCCAAACTTTGCCAACTTGTCTTTCTTTGATGACTGATAGGACGGAATATATTTTGCAAATGCCTACGGCTAAACATGTACAATTTCCCGCTCTGTGACTTGATAGCGTGGCTGCCCAGTTTGTACTCCCGTCTCCCAGGGTCCCAACCCATTCCAGGGAGAGGTATTCACTGGCCCTCAGTTGACTCTATTATTGACCCCTGGTACAAACACCTGTGGGCTGGATGATGAGGTTATGGGGCACATGTGGCTTCAGGAGGGATTGTGAATAAAAGACAGTTCTTAAAGGGGTGTGACTGGACAGGCAACCCAGCACCCCAAAACACAGCTGACATAAAACAGAGTACATAGCACATCCTCAACAAACACTCTCCCTTCCCCAACTGCCCTGCCGGCCTCCTAACTCAGAGCCCTGTGTCTCCTCCACATACCTCTCTCCAGCTTGGTCCTCCTATCCTCACATCAGTCAATACATCCAGCTACCCACCGTCTCTTCAAATCCAACCTACAAAGAGTCAGATTATTCCTCCCCTAGAAACAAGCTCATGTCCCTAGTGCCCCTGTCTCTGACCCGCCGCCCTCTTGCAGGAAGCCCGACTCCGAACCCCTGCGCCTCCTTTCCCGTGTCTTGGGCCTACGGAAGAAGTGTGTGCCTTCCTGCACTTTCCCTGCTGTGGTTCGTCATCTCTGCACCTCTGGTCTCCAGCACCAGAGGGTTAATGAGTGTTTGTTCTCTCACAGCATGGCAGGGCAAAGTGGCTAAACCCAGAGCTTTGGAGCCAGACTGAACTGGGTTCGAATCCCAACTCTGCCTGGTTAATTTTGTGACCTTGGCAAGTCTCTGGAGGTTGACAACTCCTGTTTCCTCATGTGTAGAATGGAAGTAATGATAGCTTCCCCCTTACAGGGTTGCTGGGAGAAATGACAGGATGCTTGTAAAGCAGGCAAATACACAGTTTCTCAATGACTGATTGATTAGGATCAGCAGTGTGCTAGGAAAACACAGATAAGCAGGAAATGATCCCTGTTTTAAGTAAGCCTGAAGTTTCTCCATGGCTCGGTGTTACTCATTGTGATGGCCTTTTGACTCCCTGCCTGACAAGGTCCTTCTGGCAATACACCAACTGTGAATTATAGTATGTAACACTAATTATGTATAACTAGCTCCTGGTTATAAGAGCAATTATGATCATTTAGAAAACAAAGCAGGAGTAGACTCATCCCTAATCACCTCACTGTGATAGAACTCATACCTTCTGGGGATGCTGTTTTGCAGCAATTATGTCACTTGTCACGTGCCATCAATTACATTTTGCAAGTATTGCGCTGTGTCATTAAAGATCTTTTGCTGTACCATTTTGAATGGCTTCTATAGGTGATGTAGTCAATGGAACAACATATATGTGCCCCTCTTCCATTTTTAGACACTTGGGTGGGTATTTCCCCCCAAGATAAACGATGCACAGTGGACATCACACATCCATAGGCTCTGCCAGCCGTGGGGAAGGCACTTGAGGTCTGATGTCATAGATCTCTTGGCTTTCTTAGTGCTCAACAATGCTGTGGGCTGGATATGGTCATCCTCGTTGTTGTTTAGTCACTAAGTCACGTCAAACTCTTTTGTGACCCCGTGAACTATGGTCCATGAGGCTCCTCTGTCCGTAGGATTTCCCAGGCAAGAATACTGCAGTGGGTTGTCATTTCCTTCTCCAGGGCATTTTCCTGACCCAGGGATCGAACCCACGTCTCCTGCCTTGGCAAGTGGATTCTTTACCACTGAGCCACCAGGGAAGCCCATCTTCATTGTACAGACAAGGACAGGGCTTGGCCACTCAGGCAGCTCTGCTCAGGTGCCACTAAAGACACCCAGATTTGCATCCACCTCTCTGTGACTCGCCACCCAGCTCAACTGTCAGTCAGTGCTGTGCACACGAGTTCTAACCGCGCGGCTGGTGCGCCTGCTTTGAAGGACCCTCATTTATATTGTCAGCCTGCTTTCCAGCACCCAGAACCGTGCCTGGCATGCCACGTGTGCCTGAGAAGTGTTGAATGATGAGTAGAGGAAAGGTGGTTGTGTTTGAGGCTCTCCTCATTATGATTTTATCTCCACTGGGTATTCTCTTTAAAGGAAAAAAAAAAAAACTTTGCTAATTTGATCGGCAGAAGTGTTACCATTGCTTTAATTTGCGTTTCTTTGATGACTGACATGGACGGAATATATTTTACAAATGTCTACCACTAAACATTTACAATTTCTCTCCTGTGAGTTAAAAAAAATTTTATCAAGTAATAGTTGATATACAGTATTATATTCTGTCCTGTGAATTTTGTATCCATATCCCGTTAATCTATTGAGGTCTCTGTAGGGAGTTTCCCCCTTAGGTTGTACGAGATTGATAGATGGCAAGAATATTCATTATTTGCTTGTCATATCCATTGCAACTATTTCCCCCAGCCTGTCATTTGCCCTTTACTTCCAATTACATTATTTTTTCCCGTGGGATTCCTGGCCATGCATCCATCCTTCTGGTTAGATCATGAGTCCCCCAAAATTGGCAACAACTTTCCCAAATCTCTCAGCTCCTTGTCAGGGGACTGAGCACAAGGCAGATTTCTAATAATTCCTTCTTCAGGGTCACACGACATTCAGCATGCTTCACAGACACTAGCTTCTTTGGATCAGAAGCGTCCTCACAGGGAAGATATTACTGTTTACAACTTTCTGATGAGGATACTGAGGCACAGAAAGGCTAAGTGCTCTGCCCATGAGTGCTCAAGCCTGGATCTGAACTCAAATCGTCTGACTTGATGGCCGGTACTTCCTCCATCACACTGAGATGCTGACAGCAGGTACAGGCCCAAGCTCCTTTTTCTTGTGAGTGTGTTGTTTTGCCCAATGTCCATGAGAGATAGAGAGAGACAGTGAGTGTTGTATGGGGTGAGGGAAGGGAATGAAATAAGGAAGAAGTTGGGACTGAGACTGGATGGTGGAAGGCCTTGAATGCTAATCCAGGGTCAGAGTTTATTCTTTAGAGTAAAGGATATTCAGATTCTCCTCTCATGTCCCTGCCCCTCCCAGAAAACAAGAGCCAGGCCACCCAGACAGCATGGCCCACGATTGGTGGCAGAGCTGGAAAGATGTCAGGAAGCACCTGGCCATCAGCTCTCCTCCACATCACAGAGGAGGGTACCAGGCCGAGCGAGGGGAAGTGACTTGCCCAAGGTCACTCTGTCACTTAGATATTAGAAGCCAGGTGTCCCGACTCCCAGCTAAAGGTCCCACCTTCTAATCACCCAGCCTCTCCAAGCAAAACCAAGAATGTCTGGGAGACTGGGCTGAAGCTCTCACTCATTCATTCACTCATTTCATGTATTCAATTAGTATTTACGAAGCACTTACTATATGTCAAGTTCCAAACTAAAACAAGGGCCTCCCAGGTGGCTCAGTGGGTAGAGAATCCACCTGCCAACGCAGGGGACATAAGAGATGCGGGTTTGATCCCCAGGTGGGGAAGATCCCTCGGAGGAGGGCATGACACCCACTCCCGTTTTCCCGCCTGGAGAATCCCATGGACAGAGGAGCCTGGTGGGCTAGAGTCCATGGCGTCACAAAGAGTCAGACACGACTGGGCGCGCACACAAACTAAAACAAAATAAAACTAGAAAACAGTGAAAGATAAGAACGATCTGGCTCCTGTCCTTGCGGGCAGTCCAGAGGGCAGGAGGAACAAGTTAGGCAGCAATTACATTTCCAGGAAAGTGGAGGGTAAGTCATCATCACAGGCCCAGAGTAAGTAGGAAGTGGCTGAGTGCACACTGTAAGGTTGGCGCAATGGCAGATGATGCTCCATAGCAGTATCAGGTGGTGGGCCTAAGTCTGAGTCCACGGAGGGCTGTCCCCTCCGTGCCAGCCTGCTCCAGGTGGACTTACACAGAGCAGGCTGGACAGCCAATGAGATTCAGGTGCTCCGGGCCCTGGACTCTTTGGGGAGTGGACAGGCAATGGAGAGACAGCCCTCACTCAGCCTGCCGTGTGAACCCTCAGTTCAGTTCGGTCCAGCTCAAGTGAGCTCAGGGAAAAGGAGGGGACGGGTAGAGGGAGAGGGTGAACAGGCCAGGTAGAGGGACCAGGTAGGAGCTCTTATGATGAGACTGGATCTGCTCGTTGTAGCACGTGTGTCTATAGATCTGTGTGCTCATCAGGTGTGTGTGTGTGCAAGTGTCTGTGTGCATAGGAGGCTGTGCCAGTGAGTTATGTCCAGGCACACCTGTGCGTCCCATCTGTGAAGCCATCTGTTTGTATGGGGATCAGTGGTTATGGTTGTGTGCTTGTATCAGTGTGTGTGTTCATATGTCTGTGTACATGTCATGTGTGTATGTGTTCTCACATAACTCTAGCACTGATGTCCTCCTTTTCTGGGATGGGGGGAGGAGGGTGGGAATTTCCTAATCACCAGCCCAAACACTACTCCCCACTCCCCAACTCCCCAGGCTCGTGCCCACCCCTACTGCCCGCTCCGTGACACACTCCCACCCAGCGGCACCAGGCCAAGAGCTGACTTCTTCCAGCTTCTATGTTCAGCCTTCCCAGGACCTCATGTTGTTTGTGAAGAGTTGAACCCTGAGGCGGGGCAGGCCAGGGTCCCTGAGGCAGAAGCAACTCAGGTTCACTCGCATACAGACACGCACCTGATACACGTATGCACAGAAGTGTCTGCACACATACACACACCAGGTACAAGTGCAAATATGCACAGGCGTTCACATCCTCTGGGCGCTGGTCCAAGGGAGACAGGAAGAGCCGGCCAGGTCCAGTGTGCCCCCAGGAGGCCTGGCTGCCCCGTCCAGTGTCCTGTATCACGCATCCCTATCCGCCTTCAGTGGGTGTCCAGGTACACGGATGCTGGGGCAGGTGGAGAGGCGGGTTTCTGAGTGCAGATCATACAGAGGAGCCCTCACAGGTACCCTGAGGCACCAGAACGCACAAGGATGTCTACGCGTGTCCATGGGACTAGAGGGGCAAAGTGCCCCATGCCTGGGCGCCTGTGCACACAGGGTAACTGTGATCCCCTGCACCTGCTCACGAACGAAGGGGACAGAGCGAGGGACTGACAGCAAGACAGGCCCTGTTCTTCTATTTAGTTGGCTGTGTGATCTTGAGCAAGTTGCTTACCCTCTCTGAACCTCTGGTGAAGATAATGTAACATGGAGATACTAACTGTACCTCCCTCATAGAGTTATGAGACAGTGACAGGTACACATTCATTCTTTCAATATATACCGAGTGTCTACCCCACGGCACACACCGTGCTAGACACTAGAATTGTAACATTGAATGAAACTAAGATAAAGATCTACCCTTGCGGAGTTACTTTCTGGTAGGTACAGACTAATGCATGCATTGCCCTCAGGCAAGGCCTGGCATACAGTAGGGACTCAATAAATATTTACTTCTTACTCTTTCCTCCCACCTGATGTAATTTCTAGGTGAGGAGCAAGGGAGGAGCCCCTCTGGAGTCCCCCCACCTCTGAAGGAACTCTCAAGCAGCGCCAGGTGAAAGGAAGGTGGCAGGGAATGGGATGAAAGATCAGGATAATGACTCCTCAGCCCAAATGGTCCCCTGGTTGGCACTTCCTGTTCACCAACCCCAACCCCCAGATCTGGGCCATGAACTTGGAAATAAGAACCCCTCTCTCTCTGCCTTCCCATCTACCCCACTTCCCACCAACCACATGTGGCTTCCATCACAGCTCAGCCAGACCAGACCAGCGGTCTGGTGGGCTTAGCCGACCCCTCCACCAGATCCCTTGGGCCTTGCACAGGGTGGGCATGGAGGTGGACTGCTGTGGGGCAGAGGAGCTCTGACAACCAGAAAGCAAGGAAGGGGGTCTCCAAGGCCCACCCTGCCTCCTTCCACTTTCCGCAAGCTGGCCCTCCAGCTGTGAACCACAGCCCCTTGCTCACTCAACCCAGACCCCAAAGCAGGGGGGAGAAAGGGCCTTCCTTGTTAGACCTCAATGAGCCCAGAGAAGCCAGCTCAGCACTTGTGTGTGTTGGGGGGTCTTAGTCACAGCCCAGCACTGCCACACATCAGAGAGGTGCTGATCATCTCCCCGCCCTGCCCACCCTAGGTCCCTAGAGTTGGGTGGGGCTATCCTCCCTTCCCCTCTGCAGTAGGGCCCCCCAGCCTGCCCAGAAGCAGAGAGACTGACTTCCTCCCTCAGCCTCCACCCCAGATACCCAGCCTTGTCCCTAGGAACCCAGACCTGCCCCTTCCTAGCTGATCCTGTCTCTTCCCCCAGTGTTCCGAACCGGGTGTGAATGTGTGAATCAGTTGAGAAGGGAATTGTGCCCTGCGGGGGGTGGTGGTGTGCCTGTGAGTGTGTAGGGAAGTGTGGGTGTGTTAAGGATTGTGTATGGGGGAGGTTTTGCTTCTGAGTGCACGTGCCTTTGTTTACCCCTGCACCTGGGTGTGTGTGCGTGTGTGTGTTGTCCTGGGTTGCTGAGCATACAGGCACACGCAACTGTATACATTTGGAGGCCGAGTGTCAAGAATTGCAGGACCTCAAGGTTCCTAGGGACCCTGGAAAGCTTTCCATCCCACCCCGTACCTGCGTACTCTGCACAGGAGCAGATCAGTGTGTGGGAGGATGTGTGTGTAGGGAAGACAGAAGCAGACTCAGTAAAAAGGACCTGTGTTCTGGTCTGGGAGCCCCAGCTCACTGCCTGGCATCAGGCTGGGTGCTTCTGAGCAAAATCCGAACAAGCATGATAGCCCTTGAGGTTAGGAAGGAGACAAGATTCTTCTATAAACAAGGGAACTGAGGCCCAGAGGACAGGCGTAGACCCTGGACTCAGAGAGTCAGCACCGAGACTGGAGGCCAAGACTTGATCCGGGGCCCCCCATCTGGTGCTGTGAGGTTTACCTCTGACCTGGGAGGTGCACAGACAGCGCAGGACCTGCAGCAGTGGTAGGGGGGCGGGGGGAGGGACAGGTGCAGGGCTGTGTAGGCACCAGCGTGCACACTGGGGTGTGTGTGTCAACTGGGTATGTTGAGTGCAAGCACATCTGTGGAAGCTGGGCAAGTGTGAGCAGGGGAGTGAAAGTGAGTGGGATGTAAGTATGGCAGGGAAGCGGGGGTGGATTGTGAAGGTCTGCTGTGGTGGCAGGGGGCGGGGGGTAATGCCAGTCCATGTGCATTTGAGTGAGGGTGTGTGAAACGCGTCGAGTTTTCCTTTTTTCTTTCTCTTCTGACTTCAACCAGGAACAGATGTGTGAGCAGGCTAACGAATTGGAACCATCTGAAACAACTGTCCGAGCTGAAGTATAATAAATAGGGCTTTCATCACATTCCCTGAAAGGGGGTGGCTGGGGACAGGCTCCGGGGAGCATTTAGAGGGGTCGGGGGTTGAGAGTGGCCTGAGGATGGATACGTGGAAGGACAGACAGACAGGCCTCCCCCTTCCTCTGCCCGGGAAGATGGGAAGAGAGGCCTACCCCTGGTCCCTCCAAGCTCCACAGGGCCTCAGTTTTCTTATCTGTGTAGGGGGCTTGGAATTTTTTCTGGGGTCAGAAACCTGGAACTCTAAGGAATAAGCATTTTTAATTTGGAAACAGGCTGACAGTTGGCCAAGCATGGGGCTGAGGGCCATCAGCCAGGCTTGAGCAGCCCTCAGACACACCAGTACCCTGGCCCCTGGGCCTGCAGTCCTTGGGCCTGGCCTCTGCTCCCCGACACCGCACAGACAAGGCCTCCTCTGGGACTTGAGCTCTCCAAAGGAAGACACAGTGTCTTGCCTGTGCCCAGCTGTGTCCGTTTAAGGATCTGATAAGAAAAGTACAGCAGGCCTGGTGCGGGCAGGCAGGGGCCTGGAGAAGGGCACCGGACATGCAGTGTCCTGGCAGGCCTCACCCTCACCCCCACGATGGCTCCATCCCAGGCTGACATCTGCTGCAGCTACAGACACAAGCTCCTGAGCATTGCCCGGGGAGTGGAGGCCCAGAGGCCTCGTTCTGACAGGAGCCAGATGCAGCACCCAGGAATTCCAGGGAAGGAGAGATGGGAGGGGTGGGCCCCCAAGCTGGGGTCTCCAGGTCACACCATCGAGAGGCTGGGTATGCGAGAAAGTCAGACCACAGGCTCAGGATGGACAAAGGTGGACAGAAATTTGGGCTCCAGGCATTTTGATCTCAGGCCCCGGGGGCTACACCTCAGCGGTGAGGGCCTTGGAGGCCTGTCCCCAGCCTGCCTATTCACGCCTGGGTCTTTGTTCAGGGATCCTCTGCAACAGCATCAGAGAAATATCCCCCTGACTCGCCAAAGCCCTCTGAAAGATAAAGCATCCTGAGTCTGTCACTGAGTCACGACTCACTGTGTGACTTGGGCCACCGATCATATCACTGAAGCTGCTGGGCCTCAGTGTCTGTCTGTGAAATGGGGTGCCTTAGCCCCCATCTTGCTAGGCTGCCACAAAGATTCCAGGGAATAAAGTGTGAGTGTCCACTCCAGGAGCTAGAAAAAGATCAGTGCTCCATTCAACAAATAACAACCAAGGGTTTACCCTGGGCCAGGCTCGGGGCGAAACCCTGGAGTTTATAAGGATCTAGACATCCTGCCTTCAGGCCTTTGCACAGCTTTTCCCTCTGTTTGCAACACCCTTCTTCGGCTCTTTACCTGACTACTCCTACTCACACTTGGGGTCTCTCCTTGAATGTCCCTGCCTCAGGAGGCCCCTCTCCAACCCTCTGCCCAGGTTAGGACCCTGAGACTTGTGCTCCCCTAAAAGCCCGCCTTGCCCTTCAACATCACTGTGACTACTTGATTAAGATGGCAAGGTTTTGACTGAGCTCTGTGTCCACCTTACTCACTGCTGTGTCTCCAGCCTCAGCGTCTGGTGTGCAGCTCTACATTTTTTTAAGCTGGATTTACATGGCACTTACTCTGTACCAGGTGATATTATGTGAACTTTACATAGATAATAACTCAATTGACCTTAGCAATCCTGAGGAGGGTGCTATTATTATCCATCTTTTAGAGAAGAAAATGAAGGACTCCAAGTTATGCAGCTAATAACAAGTGAATGAATGAATGACATAAAATATGATCGCCATCTAGTGAGGAGGCAGGTAACTGGCTACAATTCAGAGAGATAAGTTGTAGCCTAGGAGCCATGGGATGAGCCCAGAGGAAGGCGCTAACCCAGGAAAGAAGGAGTGGAGTAACGGATGGAGCAGAGGTGTCTGTCCAGGTGGCACTAGTGGTAAAGAACCTGCCTGCCAGTGAAGGAGATGCAAAGAGGCTCAGGTCAATCCCTGGGTCGGGAAGATCCCCTGGAGGAGGAAATGACAACCCACTCCAGTATTCTTGCCCAGAAAATTCCACGGACAGAGGAGCCTTGCGGGCTACAGTCCATGGGGTCACAAAAAGTCAGACACAACTGAGCACGCACACAAAGTCAGAAAGTCAGGTGCCCTGGAGCTCAGGTCTCGGGCCCCAGTGAAGGCAAGTCTTATTCTAGATCACACGCAAGGTGCTCGTCCGGTCCCTCTGGCCTCAGACAGGTGGGGCCTCTCTTCCTTTACACAACCCTGGTCCATTCCCTCCCACTCCCTCAAAGCCTGTACCCTGCCTCTCCCCTCCTAGCCATCCTTCCCAGACTAGGGGTGGGCCACACCAGCCATCCAGCTTAGGTTTGCTGACCTGCCCCTGCCTGGTCCCCACCCCACACTTGCCGTGTCTGCTGACAGCATCATGAGACAGGGTCCTGGGCTCCTTGCTCCTCCTCCTCCTCCTTTGGTCCAAGCAAACAAACAAGCCCAATGTCCTCAGCTTGGATGGGACAAGGTGTCCTCCCTAATCCAGACCAATCCTTCTCTTTGGCAAGGCCCCCTGTGAATCCTCCTCCCCACCCACATCCCACCAGAACCCCTTCCTTTTGAGAGCTAGCCCCTTGGGCTTCAGCACCTGAAGTTTTGAGTTGCCGCAAGTGATTCTTAAAGGACCACACCTCAGATGTCATGAGTACTCCTTGACCTTGGAGCCTAGAGGAAGAGCTGGGTCTCTCCATGGGTGGTATTGTAGCCACTGGGGAGGGCCTCCGGGGTGGGGGTGGGGGCCCTGGGCAAGTGTATTTTCAAGGGCCTTTCCAGGGCTAGAATTCCAGGGTTCCTTGCATGAAACCCTAACCTGAAAATGAGGACATTCCTGCACGTGTCTGCAAACAGTTGGCCGTGTGTGTAGCTGCAAGTGTGCCTATGGACGTGTACATGCCTGAATGTATGTCCCAGAAGTGTGTTTGAGTGTGTAAGTGACTCTAAGCGCCTACACAGGGGGTCTAGGTAGTGTGTGTGATAGAGGTGCAGACATCTGTGTGTCTGGGGGATCACGTCTGTGAGTGCGCGTCTGCGTGTGTGCATGTCAGGAACTGGGACTGAGGGTCTCACGTGGGTCTCCGTGTGCTCATGCAGCTGGGACAGGCGTGTGTGTGCTGTGGGAAGGGATGCGAGCTCCGGCAGCATAACAGTCACACTCTGCCTGGTCCCCCGGCAGTGGGGGGAGCGGGGTGGTGGCAGGGAAGGGGGGCCTGGCTCACACTCACAGAGAAGATTTCGGAACATTTGAGGAGGCGGCATCCACGGCCCCTTTGCCATCACCCAGACAGACCCGCTGGGTGGGGAGGAAACCAGAGCCTTCGGAGGCTCCCGTGGGCCTAACTCAGTTACATGCTCATTACCCAGTTTCTCCACTGTGAACCCAGCATTGCGGAACAGGGCGGGGGTGCAGCCCCTTTGCTTCCCTCCTGCTGGGTGTGGGGACAGGCTGAGGAGGGAGCCCCAGGGCTGGAAGACTGTCCTGAGGGGGCCCAGCCCTAACCTTGGGGAGCCCTAATCAGAGGGGAGGTAACTAGAGGAGCCTGGAGCTGGTTGTCTCTTCCATCCCCCGGTGGATGCAGATGAAGACTGTGGGCCTGGTGTCGCCCCCATTGGCCCCTGCTCAAAAGGTTTTCTTTCTCTTAGGAAGCCCCTTCCGTGCCCCTCTGGGCTGGCACTCCGTGAGGGCTGGGGCACAGCTGTGTCCAGTGCTTTGGGAGCCCCCCTCTGCAAGAGGTGGGAGAGGCCTGACTGCTCTTCTCACACGAGATGCACACTTACTCACACCCCCAACGCTTCACAATTAGACCGTGCGGTTTGCAAAACCCAACACCAGCCTAATGAGAAGCACATTGCCTCCCAAAAGAAGCTAGGAGGACAGAAGAGGGCAGCTCAGCGCCTGGGCACCCTAGACAGGGCCTCTGAGCCGACTTGGAGGGAAGAAGGCCAGTTCTGTCTCTCTGCCCACCCCTCCCCTCCCTGCTTCCCTGCAAACTGGGTCCCCAGGCCTTTGCCTTCCCTCCTCAGGGGGTCATTTGGGAGCCAGATGTGGAGCTCCAGCCTCTGCAAGGGAGGGGAGCAGAGGGAGAGAGAGGGAGAATGGCCTTGGGAATCAAACAGACGGAGACACTGGAATCTGGGTTCCACCACTTGCACACAGACTGTGTGATCTTGGGCACATTTCCGAACCTCTCTGAGCCTTCACACCAATACTCAAGCGTTGTGGAAGATTAAAGAAAGTAGATGGTGAAGCAGTGCCCGACACAGCAGATGGGCCATGCTTGGAGACTCCGCAGAGATGGAGAGGAGAGAGGAGACATGGGGGTGGGGTGGGGGGATAGGGATTTGTAGGTTAAGCAGCAGCAGGCCCTGGTGGGTGGAGTAAACACGCTGGGCTGGGCACGATGGGCGCTGAGAGCTGGGGCTGGCTGGAATGCCAGCCTTACCCTGGTGCTCCCTGGGGGGCCCAAGGGCAGGTCCTGGACAGTGGAGTAGCTGTTGCAGGGCTGGGGCCCACAGCCCGGCTTCACACAGTCCCAGCTCTACACTTACTGGGTGTGACCACAGACAGTCCTCCAAGGGGGTGGTTTTCTTCTCCCTAAAGCAGAGAGGATAACTCCAGGGTGGTGAAGTGAGAATAAGTTACTACAAAAAGCTCCCGCCTCTGACTGCTGCTGGGTAAGCCTGCAAGGAAATCTCTCTCTCTCTCTCTCCTCTTAATCTTTTTAAAATGATCTGATATTCATTGATCTAGTCATTTTACATACACTATCTTATTTAACCCTTAAAATACCCTATGAACAGCCTAAGCGTCCATCAGCTGGTGGATGAATGTGCAATACAGGGTGTACCCATAAACAGAAGACTACATAGCAGTTAGAAGAGTGGGGAAGCCCGCTACCTGCTTCGACACAGATGCATCTCAAAACACGATGCTAAGTGAGAGAAGTCAGACACCAAAGCCCACCCACTGTATGATTCTGTTCATTGGAAATATCCAGAAAAAGCAAATTCATAGAGAGAGAAAACAGATTGGTAGGTGCCTGGAGTTCAAAGAGACTTACATAGGCATGAAGGATAATTTGGGGGTGAAGGAGATGTTCTAAAATTGGACTGGGGTGATGGTAGCACAACCCTGTACATTTACTTAAAGATCATTGAGTTGTACACTCAAAGTGAGTGGGTTTATAAGAGAATTTTATAACTCAATTAAAAAAAAGAAAAACCCAAACATTATTAGCCCTTTGCCCTTAAAAAACTTAACAGTACATTTCTGGAATTTGACGCCAGGTCTGTTTGCTTCCAGAGCTTTTCATTTAGGAGAGAAAGGAAAACAGCTTGAGATGGATGGTCTCTGATTCCAGTTTCCTTCCCAGTTAGGAATCAAGAATTGGCTCAGAGGAGTGAGGTGAGGAACAAGGAGTGGGTACCGGGCCCCTGAATGGTCACTCCCTGGGTGAGGTGTTCTAACACGCTCAGTCCTGCCCCATGGACCTTGGGCGCTTTCCCAGGCACCACCTAGTTCTCTCTGCCATTGTCCCGCAGCCCATACATATGCACAGAACATGTAACATAGATAAGGCTGTGTTTTGAGCACCCACTAAGCTCTAGGCTTTGCACTCAGCATTCGACAGATGTTATTTCTATGCTTCAAGGTGATGCTACAAACTAAGTTATTATTTCCATTTTGCAGATGAGATAAGTGAGGCCCAGCGAGGTCAAGAAGCTTGCCCCAGGACACACAGCTGTGTACAGGTGTGACATGAAACGCAGCTGAAAGTTCCAAAGCCTCCTTTCTCCCTCCTACACCAAGCAGCCCTGATCTCTCCATCTATTTCTCTAGGGCTCTCAAGGTCTCTGTGCCAACTTCCTTCTGTCTCTGTCTTCCCAGCTCCCTCTTCGATCAGTCTGTCTTTTCTTTGTCTCTCTTTGCTTGCCTGTCTCTCAGTCTCTCTGTCTCTGTGCGTGTGTCTCTGTCCTTGGCTCATTTATTTTTTAATAACCACAATAATGAGAAAAGCTCCTTTCCGACCCTCCTGGGGAGGGAGACAAAAGGAGGGGAGTCTGGGGAAGAAGGGGAGGGATAACCTCCCCTCTTGCTCCTGAGAAATTTAATAAAGGGCCTGAGAAAGTGCTGGGCTCCAAGGCCGGCCAGTACCCTGGGAAAGGGGGCAGCCCCCTCCCCCAACACAGACACGGCTCTGCACGGGCCTGGGGTCAGGGGAGGGAATGTCTCCGTGCTGAGCCCCCCTTCTCCAGCTCCCAGGCTTTATCTCTCCCCTCCCTGCTGGTGGGAGCAGTTCCCTCAGCTAATCCGCCCCTGAATATGGTCCATACCAGACTCCCTCCCCTTGACCCAGACCTGCCAGCTTTCCCAGGAGAGCTGCTCAGAGGGGAGAGGCGCTCAGGAATTGTAGCCTCTGGGCTCACAGGAGGTCAGGTGGCCCAGCCCCTGCTTCTGCTCTGTTCAGGCCAGCTCCCCCACAAGGCCAAGCCCAGCCCCCCACCAGTGTCTGGCAAGAGGGGGCTGGGCCTGCCCACCCCCATCCTGGCCTGCATGGGACCTGAGGCCAAAGTATTTAGCTGGCCCCAAGACCCTCCCCAAAGGCCCCCAGCCCCTGACCGCAGAGCCCAGGATCCCAGGGTGATAAGATTCAGCCCTCACCTGCTCCCGTGAGGACCGACATTTGCCAAGACAAGAGACAGCCGGTTACAGGTGGCCCTCAGCCAGTCCCCAGCCTCACTTCACCTGCTCCAAGGGTGACATGGAGAGGGGCTCAGCAGCTCAGAGGCGACAGAATGCCCTGGTCCAATGCCCTGGTCCTGCAACTTTTGGAGGAACCAAGGGGGCAAGAGTGGCTGGGTGATGGGGAAAAGGGACCTCTTACTTCTGATAGGCAGGGAAAGGAAGGCTGGACGCTGCCGTGCAGGTGGCATGGACCCACCGTGAGGAGCAGGGCACTGGTAAGGTGTGCCAACTCAGACAGGACGTTGAGGCCAAGTTTAGTGGTGCAGGTGGGTATATCCAGCTCCCCGTCCAGGAATGAGCCCAAGGGTCCTGCCTGCTGAGAGCCCGTGCCCACTGAGAGCCCGTGCCCGAGAGGCTTCCTGGGCATAGTCATCCCGCTGCTCCCAGGTGTCTGGAAACCTTGGGCCAGGAACCACGCTCTGGCAGAGCTGCCAGCATCTCTCACCTGGCCAGGAATCGGAAGGAGGGGCTGGGGAATTGGGGAGCTGGGGCCTGGGACGGGACATTTGCTCACTCCACCAGGCCTGGGCTGAGTTGCAGGGATGGGAGAAAGTAACTAACAGCTTATTCCTCAGAGGGCTTGCAAAGGGCCAGGTACTCTGTTAACGCATCATCTCGCTGGATCCTCGCAGCAAACCAATGTGCTGCCTGCACTTTAAAGATGAGAAAATTAGAAGTACAGAGAAGTCAGGGCCTTTGTCTAAGGCTAAACAGCTCATCAGGAAGAGAGCCGCAATTCAAACTCGGCACTGGATGGAGCATGGCTGACTCCAAGGCCCGGGCAACACCACTTGCCTAGGGATCACAAGACATCCTCCCTGTCTCATGAAGCTCAAAGTCAAGAGAAGTGAAGCAGGACACTGCCCTGGTGGTCCAGCGGTTAAGACTCCATGCTCCCAATGCAGGCGGCCCGGGTTCGATCCCTGGTCAGGGAACTAGATCCCACATTCTGCAACAACAACAAGAGAAAAAAAAAAAAGTCCATGTGCCACAGCTAAGGCCCAGCACAGCCAAGTAAATAAATAAATATTAAAAAAAAAAGAGAGACATGAAGCAGGGCTGGGGTACTGGGAGGGATTGGGAGGGGCACTAGAGTGGGAGCCAAGGGACAGAGGGTTTCAGAGATGACTTGAGCCAGACTTAGTCCTAGTTTATTAGAAACAGGAAGGCAGAGCAGTGACCTCACAGGCGTTGCAGACAGATGCCAGCTGCTGACAGGCTCTGCCCAGACGAATAGGGCAGCCTGGTGCCTGGTGGGCAGCCAGAAACAGCCCACACTCTTGCACACCTGGGTTGAAGGGCAAGCCTTAGCGCCCCTGGGCCCCCTCCCCCGGGGCCATAGGCAGAGGAGGAGAGCAAGGGGCCAAGAGATAGAAGGAAGAGACAAATACACCCCCAGCTCCCAGCCTCACTCTGCTCTGGACCAGGGCCTGTCCTGGGCATTGTGGGGGTGTTCGATGAGGCCTCTGGGTAGCTCCCTACCCCACCTTGAGGAGCTGATGATCCGGCATCCTAGAATCTTCTCAGAGAGCTCTGGCCACAGGAAGTAGACTGAGGTGTCTACTTCATACATAGGGAAGGGAGATGAGCCAAAGCTAGACAGTCTGAGCTACCAAAGGCCTGTCTTGAGCTATAGGGAAGGCCTGGCCACCTCCTTTTTTAAACCTGTAGCAGTGAAGATCAGAAAAGTAAAATACTTCCCAAACACCCCACCAACTGGTAAAGCACTCTGTGACTTTTAAGACCGTGCCTTGTTCTCTCAGGGGGCTTCCCTGGTGGCTCAGCTGGTAAAGAATCCGTCTGCAATGCGGGACACCTGGCTTCAATCCCTGGGTTGGGAAGATCCCCTGGAGAAGGGAAAGGCCACCCACTCCAGTATTCTGGCCTGGAGAATTCCATGGACTGTGTAGTCCATGGGGTCGCAAAGAGTCGGACACGACTGAGTGACTTTTTCACTTCACTTTGTTCTCTCAGGTTATTTTGGTCCTCCAATCTTGCAAGCCAGGGATTATAAGCTCCCTTTGACCTGGGACTTCCCTAATGGTCCAGTGGCTAAGACTCCAAGCTTTCAGTGCAGGGGGGCCAGTTTGATTCCTGATCAGGGAACTAGACCCCACATGCAGCAACTAAAGATTCCGCGAGCTGTAGTGAAGATTGAAGATCCCATGTGCCTCAGCCAGATAAATAAATAAAAATAAACAAAAAGAAAAAAGAACCTGAGGTCCAGACAGGTACAGAGCTTTGTATGAAGATGCACCGCCTTTGAGGAACAGTGCACAAAAGCTGTAGCATACCTGGTGTGTGTGTGTGTTGAGCGGGGTGGCTGCTATATACTGAGGTTGGCAGAACTCGAGGCTGGGGGAGCAGAGTGGGTTCTGACCCCACCTCTCCGCAGTGGGCGGCTGCAGGTGGAAGGGTACAGCACGCACCTGGAGTTTAGCACCAGCCCCATAGTGGCTGGTGGGCAAGCGAGGCTCTTCAGGACACGTGTTTCCACTTTCACTGGAGTTGGGAACTAATAGCAGAAAAACCTGTGAAGCTGTTAATGGGATAATGGAGAAAGTATTTATTTATTTTTCGAAGGAGGCCTGAGAGACTCTGGGGCAGGCGCAGTGTGAGGCCACGGAGGCGGGAGGTCAGCCTGCTGTGAACAGGGATTAAGCAGACACGGCAGAATGAGGGGGTTTCTGGAGCAGAGGCTGGAGGCAGGGCCTGGTCGGGTGTCTCAAAGTCAGTCCCCCTGGAGAGGGCAAGGCTGAACTGAGCACTCGAGCCACGTCTGCTAGGGGCACTTGTGCCCTGCACTCTCCCCCACGTCTGCTATGTCCACAGAAGGGGCCGGCCCCTGGGAGGCCATTAGACTGATCTCCTGACTCCGGGCAGTGTGTCCCCAGCCCCTCCGGAGGAAAGCCTGGGGACTCGTCTCCTTCTGTGCCTAGCTTCAGGAGGAAGGCGGGTTGTTCTAATGCTCCATTAGCTGGAGCTGGGACCATCGCAGAAAGCTACTTCTGTTTTGTAATCAAAGTACAACGAGCCTAGCCTCCCCCATCTCTGCAGTTGAACTAGTTGTCAAAACCTTTCCAGTCGATAATGCTGCCTTTATACCTCCCAGTCCTAACCTGCTTAGGAGCCCCAGTGGAACTCGAGGGCAACAATTCTCTTAGAGGTCCTGTGGTCCCGTGGTTTTCGGTCTTGGGTTTGTGGGAGGCTGAGTGGATGGGAACCCAGACCCTCTCCCACTCCAACTAGAGCAGTTTTGCTTTTATGTGCTTTATACATCGACATCCCAGCTCAGATTTTTCGCCAAAATACTGAAGAGTCCATTACTGTAAAGAACCAAAAGCATTTAAATATCCTTGTCCTTGGCCACTCTGTGCAGGGAAATAACTCAAGGCTCAGACAGAAGAGACTGTGGCCCAGGGTCACAGAAAGCTGGAAATTGACTGCAAGTCACCTGCTTCCTGGCCCAGAGCTGTCCCTCCACCCTCTGCTGGAGTAACTAGTGTGACTTTGCGAAAACCAGAGAGAGATGGAAAACAGCCCTTTAGGATGTGAAGAGGCAGGAAGGAGTGTGTGGGCTGGTGTTCTCTGGGCCCTTGTGAGGTTTTGGCTTCATCCCTCTGAGCTGCATGAGGCCTGTGCAGCGGAGGCGACAGTGAACACCAGGGTGAGGGCAGAGAGGAGAGGACACAGTGACCTGTCTGAGGTCCTGCTGGTGGGGGTGGGGGGCTCTGCTTTTGGGACTGACCTGGACTGAGAATGGGGCTTCCCAGGCAGCGCTAGTGGTAAAGAACCTGCCTGCCAATGTAGGAGACATGAAAGACGTGGATTTGACCCCTGGGTTGGGAAGATCCCCTGGAGGAGGGCATGGCAACCTACTCTAGTATTCTTGCCGAGAGAATCCCATGGACAGAGGAGCCTGGCAGGCTATAGTCCCTGGGGTCACAAAGAATCAGACACAACTGAGGCGACTTAGCATGCACCCAAGCATGGGCTGAGAATGGGCCCCTTCCTTCTTACAGAGTTAGCCCTGCTAGAGGCTGCCTGCCGGGTGGTGGCAAATTGTCCTGGTCCACGCCAGGGAAAACCTGAGTCTCTGGAGACACCCGGCCAGACTCCACCAGGCAGGCATTCCATGATCCCTGATGCCCCACCCCCAAATGGTGAGAGCTCACCCCTCTTCGTTGCCAGAGCCTCTCCACCAGGAAAGCTCTTAAGATTCTGGTCAGATGCAGGCCCCCCACTGCCAAGCCCTGCTCACCACAACTACATCCTATTTCCGCGGGAACATGTGCTTGACATTTGTCAGTCCTGTTTCCAACCCCCACCCCCAGCCCCTTTCCTGTTCTGGTCCCTTGTGCAGTCTTACCCTTCGGGAAGCAAGGAGAGGCATTTGGGGAAGACACTCGTCTGCTTCCCGAGCTGCCTGGCTCTGGGACAACAGGCTTAAGTTATTCCTAGAGATTTAGGCAGACATTGGTCAGAACTTCCTGACCAACAGGGCTTAGCATCTGGAAAGGGAACCAGAGGAAGACAGTGAAATCATTGGCCCCGGAGACATTCTACAGGGACTGGGCAAGAGGGGAGGCCAAGGAGCTATCCAAAGTGGAGGTAGGTTACCTCTTCGAGGCCCCAATCCTACATCTGGCCACAGGCCCAAAGTCCATACCTCACTCTCCTGTTTGACAATTATCTGTCCAGCATCTATTCCACACTGGGCATCTACTAAGTTCTGGAGAAGAGCAGAAAGCAAGAGACATAGGGCATGTCCTTCCTCAGTCACGGACAAAGAACTGGGCAACTTCAAGATATGCATTGCTAGTGACAGACAAAGAGTCAGGAACTAAGGACAGGCCGCATAATCCAGTCCAGAGGGGAATTAGGACGGCATTCCTGAACGAATTCAGCTACCACTAGAAAAAAGAGGAAGGCATAAACAGAGGAAGATCCTAGAAAGTAGTCGCCCTGGACCCGGGTCCCTTGAAATGCCCCCAGAAACACTCACCTAGGGTGGTGTCAAAGAGCCTCTTTCCTTTCACTGATGATTTTTTTTTAAATGAATAACCCGGTGAAGAGAAAATCACCAGACCACACAAACGACAGAAACCTGTATAGGCGTTCCTATCAACACTGTATTTTTAGCCCAGTGCTTGGCACATAGTAGAACCTCCATAAATATTCATTAAACGCACAGGACATTTGGTCGGTCTGGAACTCAGCCCTCCCACTCGTTGTTTCTCCTCCCAAACTGCGATGTAGCTCAGACTCCAAGAAGAGGATTAACCTCCAAAGCACCCTAAATGATGTATTGACCAGACCTTTCCCCTGTAACTGTGTCCCACAAAGAAGTAAAAACAATGACAGCTGACAGATACGGAGTACCACATGCCAGGCCCCTTTCCAATCACTTTGCACAGGTTACATCATTTAGTTATCACAGCGGTCATATGAAATGGGCTCTATCATAGTCTCGTTTTACATATGAGAAAAGTGAAGCCCAGGGGTTACATGTAGTCACCCAAGTTCACACAGCTAGTTCAGAGTGGGAAAGAAGCACTTTTCTGTGTATCTATAGGGTGTCTGGCATAGTCAAGGCCTTTAATTCTTAGAATAATTAAGAGAAGTATCATCCCCTTTTGACAAGTGAGAAACCAAAGCTCAGAGAGTTAAGTAACTCACCCAACCTGGACTAGTCCTCTGGAATTTGGCTCCTACTGCAGGGGTCTCTCTCCCCTGCACCCCATCAGTTTCCTGGGGTCTTTCCCAAACTGGGGTGCAAACAGCTGCCCCTAGCAAGCTACAGGGAAGAAGCAACTCAAGGAGGAGAGCTGGCCCAGTGACTTGCCAACAGGATTTATGTCCTGTCCGGGGTGGGCAGTTTGGCTGCTGAATGAAAGGCTAAGCAGAGCTCAAAGATGGAACTTATTCCCATTAAACGATTGCAAATGTCAGGCAGCACGGCCCTGGGGCTCCTTGTGCACGCACCCAGGCGGCTGGAGGCCAGGCCATCCATAACAAGCATGCCCGCTGACCTCATGGTTACTCCTAATGCAATTAGAACCTGCTAGAAGAGTGTGGGTTCCGACAGCCTGAGCAATGTGCTGTCCGGGGATACTAGGGCCCCTCCTGCCCAAGAGATGGCGCTGGGACAGTGGGTGTTGTTCTAATTAATTGAATGAGATCTGTTCCAATGCAGATGGATGCAGAAATTACCTGCAGATGTGACTATGCACAACCATCTTAATGGTCTGGGCTGTCACGCAGACACGGGGAGCCAGGGCCTCTTAGAGCAGGATTCATTTCATGCAGTCAGTCCCCTGCCTCTGGGCAGGGCAGCCATGGGCCAGCCTGAGTCGGTGACTGATGGCTACCTCTTTCGAGCTTCCCAGCCATCGGTGCTTCTCGGCCCCAGGTTGTCCAGAGACCCAGCGGCAGGGGTCCTGGTGAGTGGCCGCATGGAGAGCTTCTGCAGGCACACCAGGAAGCCAGGTGCTGGCAGTCCCCGGCTCAGGCTCCCAAGAATCCTTTTCCACATGCTCTGCAAAGCCCACCTCCTGGGTCTTTGAATTCCTGTGCATTTGGTTGTATAAAACTGAATGACACAGTAAGAAAAATAAAGAGAACTATTAGCAGTGGTTCCCACACTGATGACACAAGATCCAGGAGAATATTGACTCATTCATTCATTTCGACGCCCACAAGGCTCCAAACTCTGTTCCTTGCTGGAACATAACAGAGGATCCACCCTGGCCCCTGTCCAGGGGAAGGAGACGGATGTAAGAACAGCCTGCTATCACACTTGGGAGGGGCGGTGCTACTGGAGTACAGGGCACTACAGGGACTTAGATGAGGGAGGAGACTCAGCCTAGGTGGCAACGCCGACTTTACGAAGGAGGTGATGTTTCAGCTGAGCCCTGAAATGTGGGAAAAGAGAACAGGGCTTCTCCCTCAGGAGAACCCCCTTAAACAAAAGCATGGGGGCAGAGGAGACCTGAGGAGCTCTGGGCCAATGAGGGGCCTGGAACACTGTGCTGAAGAGTCTGGGTCTCTACCTAGACACCCTGAGAATCTTTGAAAGACTTCAGGAGTCAGAAGATACGTGCTTAGATTTACATATATTCTAGACCAAGCCTCTTGGCAGAGGGTGGACTGGAAGGAGAGGCTGGAGGCAGAGGCCAGCAGTAGTCCCGGCAGTCAGGAAGGAGGGGCAAGGACAGATTCGTGAGAGGCCTGGACAGTGCTGCCATCTTGGGGATTGAGATGCTGGAGCCGGGGCAGGGGTAGGGGGACCAGAAGGCAGAAGAGAGGGAGGCGTTAAGGCTGGTGGTGGGAGGAAGAGAGCCATGAGGGCGGGGAGGAAGGTGTAGGACCATCAAGTCACTGCCGCCCGATGGTGTGGTTCAAGGAACCAGGGTTTCTGCCTTACGATCCTGGCTGCTCTCAGAAGCGTTTTGAGGACTTCTCTGTTCTTTCTCCACATCAAGTCAGAATGTTAATTCCCACTCCTCTTCTGTGTCTTTCCCCTCAATATGGTGAAAATAATGGGGAAACATCTGGGGAAACGTATGAGGCGCTCTTAGAGGGGAATCACTGCTTAAAGCCAACCTATTTGGTGTTTCCTGAGTCCCCCGGGTCCACTCTGGGTGAGGGAAGAGAAGTCTCAAGCCCAGCCTTGCTGCTGAGCCCAGCAGCTTCCTCAACCAGCATCCTTGGTGGCTGTCCAAACTTGCCCTTCCCTCTCCAACCCACCACCTGCCTAATTGGCCCTTCACAAACCTAATCACAAACCACCTTGCCTGCTGCCTGCCACCCAAATGACCCTCCCTCCACTTGCCACCCTCCCCCCAACTCACTGTGACTCTTTCTGTCCTTCCCTCCCCAGGTCCTGAACCAGCCTTGCCACCAGATCAGGGACTTGGTGCCATCAACTATCCCCTCCCAGGCTACACAAAAATGTCCTGTCTCCTCCATCCTAAAAGACCCCCTCTGCATCTCCTTCAGGCCACTTTCCTCCTTTCCTTCCTGAAAGTCTTTCTGTGTGCATCACTTCCACATTATCTTTTCATCCTTCAGCCCTGCTGCAAATTAGTATTTCTCCCAACCCAACCCAAGAAGTTCTTCCTACCCAGCCAGCCTCATCCCACATGACCCCTCTGCACTCTTCCCAGCCCAGACCTTCCTTCCTTCTTGAAGTGGTCTTCTTCTTTGGCTCCTGGTCCCCAGGACCTTTAAGTTCTCCCCTGACTTTCTCTGACATAAACTTGGGCCATGTCCTGCAGCCTGGGGTTCCCCAGCAAAGCTCCTCAGGTACCTTGTCTCCTTTCTGCACACACTCTCCCAAAGTTTGGTCACTGTAGTCCTGACTCCTCCAGCGACATCCAAACCCATCTCTCCTGAAGCCAGAGGGACATCCCCAACCCTGTCCTCCACCACCCACCCTAAAACTCATCCAGTTCCTGTGGCCCCTGCCTTCATGAATGGCCACTGAGCCAGAGCCATCCTTCTCTATGCTCTACATTTATCACCAGATCCTGTTGACTCAGGGCTTCCCAGTTGGTGCTAATGGTAAAGAACCCACCAGCCAATGCAGGAGATGCAGGAGATATGGGTTCCATCCCTGAGCTGGGACGATCCCCTGGAGGAGGGCATGGCAACCCAGTATTCTTGCCTGGAGAATCCCATGGACAGAAAAGCCTGTCAGACTTCAGTCCACAGAGTCTCAAAGAGTCAGACACTACTGAACGACAAACACAACACCCATTAACTCCACCTTCCCTCTCTGGAATTAATTTCACTCAATCTCCATAGCTGTTATCCTAGTTCGATCATTTATCTCACACCTGGACAGCATCCCAGTCCTCCTCTGCCTGAAGTATTCCTCCCTCCAGATCCCTGCATGCCTGGTCTCTATCTCACCCTCTAGCCTTATCTCCCAACAACCCCTTTCTTTCTTCACCCTAGTTCCCTTGCCTTTCTGCTCTTTCTTGGACATATCAAGCTGGTTCCCGCACCTCGGCACCCTCTGGAAGCCTTGTCCACTGGGTCAGCAGTTTTCAAACTTTTTGGTCTCATGACTCCATCATTGTTGTTGTTGTTCAGTCACTGAAGTTATGTCCGACCCTTTGCAACCTCATGGACTGCAGCACATCAGGCTTCTCTGTCCTTCACCATCTCCCGGAGCTTGCTCAAATTTATGTCCATCGAGCTGGTGATACCATCCAACCATCTCATTCTCTGTTGCCCCCTTCTCCTTCTGCCCTCAATCTTTCCCAGCATCACAGTCTTTTCCAATGAGTCAGCTCTTCACATCAGGTGGCCAAAGTATTGGAGCTTCAGCTTCATCAGCTTCATCATCATTCATTGGTGAATTCCTTCCAATGAATATTCAGGGTTGATTTCCTTTAAGATTGACTGGTTTGATCTCCTTGCTGTCCAAGGGACTCTCAAGAGTCTTCTCCAACTCCATAATTTGAAATCATCAATTCTTCTGCACTCAGCCTTCTTAATGGTCCAACTCTCACATCTGTACATGACTACTGGAAAAACCATATCTCTGACTAGACAGATCTTTGTCAGCAAATTGATGTCTCTTCTTTTTAATATGCTATCTAGGATGGTCATAGCTTTCCTTCCAAGGAATGAGCGTCTTTTAATTTCATGGCTGCAGTCACCATCTGCAGTGATTTTGGAGCCCAAGAAAATAAAATCTGTCACTATTTCCACTTTTTCCTCATCTATTAGCCATAGTGATGGGACTGGATGCCATGATCTTAGTTTTTTGAATGTTGAGTTTTAAGCAAGCCTTTTCACACTCCTTTTTCACTTTCATCAAGAGGCTCTTTAGTTCCTCTTCACTTTCTGCCATCTGTGGTATCATCTGCATATCTGAAGTTGTTGATATTTCACATAGCAATCTTGATTACAGCTTGTGATTCATCCAGACTGGCACTTCACATGATGTAGTCTGCACATAAATTAAATGAGCAGGGTAACAATGTATATCCTTGATGTACTCCTTTCCCAATTTTGAACCAGTCCATTGTTCCATGACCTGTTCTAGCTGTCACTTCTTGACCTGCATACAGGTTTCTCAGAAGGCAGGTAAGGTGGTCTGGTATTCCCATCTCTTAAAAAATTTTCCACAGTTTGCTGTGGTCCACACAGTTAATGGCTTTGGAGTAGTCAATGAAGTAGATGTTTTTTTGGAATTCCCTTGCTTTTTCAATTATCCAATGGGTGTTGGCATTTGATTGCTGGTTCGTCTGTCTTTTCTAAATCCAGCTTGTATAGCTGGAAGTTCTTGATTCATGTACTGTTGAAGCCTAGCTGGAAGGGTTTTGAGCGTTACCTTGCTAGCATGTGAGATGAGTGCAATAGTATGGTAGTTTGAACATTCTTTGGCATTGCCTTTCTTTGGGATTGGAATGAAAACTGACCTTTTCCAGTCCTGTGGCCACTGCTGAGTTTTCCAAATGTGCTGGCATAATGAGTACGGCACTTAAACAGCATCTTATTTTAGGATTTTAAATAGCTCATGACTCCATTATATTCTTAAAATTTGAGGACCCCAAAGAGCTTGTGTTTGTGTTCACATGGCTTGTATCTATCAACATTTGCCAAAAGAGACATTAAATATAAGAATGTTTTAAAACAGTGGAACACAGCTGTCAGAGTGAGAAGGTCATTACACACAGAGTATCTGAAATCTCTGTTGCACACTAGAAAGAGTGTGAGAGTAGAAAAGGCGAACAGTATCTTAGTATAATCAACCCTCTGTACCCACAGTTCTGCATCTGCAAAATCAACCAACAGAGGATTGAAAATAGTTGGGGAAAAAAATTCCAGAAAGTTCCAAAAAGTAAAACTTGAATTTGTCTCCCTGGCATCCATTTATATACCATTTACACCGTATCAGGTATTATAAGTAATCTAGAGATGATTTAAAGTGTACATGAGGAGGTGAGCAGGTTATATTCAAATAATATGCTGTTTTATATAAGGGACTTGAGTACCTGTGGATTTTGGTGCCCTCATGGGTCCTGGAATCAATCCCCCATGGGTACCAAGGGACCACTGTGTTACAACATGTTTCCGCCTTGCAGATCCCCTGACAGGGTCTCAGAGTCCCCAGACAACACTTTGAGAACTGAAGCCACAGATAATACCCATTTCTTTCATTGCGGTACTGACGCATGTCCCTCACAGCACTTATTACCACCTGCCATTATCCACTTGCTCGCTTGCTTACTTTGTCTCCCCACTAGAATGCAGGACCCGTGAGGGTACAGACCCAGACTCTTGTTCACTCAGAGCTTAGCACAGTGCATGATACAGGGTGACACTCAAAAACAAGATTCTTCAATGAATGAACTGGATCAAAGCAGCTGTTTTCTGCCTTCGCTGCATATTAAAGTCATGGGGAGAGGGTGCTTTTACAATGCCTGCATCCCAGCCAATTAAACAAGAATCTGGGCGTGGGCATAGGCATCAGTACTTTATAAAGCTCCCCAAGTGACCCACTGGTCTCAATCCTGAGGGAGAAACAGCTTATTCCTCGCTTGATTGGAGTTACACGGGATCTAAAGGATGGCCACTCCACCTCTTGCCTGTCTCCTTCTGGGTCAGCAGCTAGGCCAACTAGATGAAGGAAGCTACATTAAGTCCCCTACATACAAACGAGTTCCATTCTGAGAGCATGTTTGTAAGTCCAATTTGTTCATAAGTCCAACAAAGTCTACACACACAACTAACACAGTTGTCTATATAGAACTGTACTATAACAGGTTTATAATACTTTTCACACAAATAAATAGATAAAAAACAGACACACAAAATAAACATTTTTAATCTTACAGTATAGCAATCTTACAGACACGTGAACTAACTTATGTGACTAGACACGTTCACATCTTTGAAAGTTTGCAACTTGAAGAGG
Organism: Bison bison bison; assembly: GCF_000754665.1. Classification (NCBI taxonomy): domain Eukaryota; kingdom Metazoa; phylum Chordata; class Mammalia; order Artiodactyla; family Bovidae; genus Bison; species Bison bison. The sequence goes on along the minus strand of NW_011495044.1, from coordinate 6,870,009 downwards.
GGAATTTATGTAGGGGACCTACTGTGCTGGACTGGGGTCCTTGGCTGTAAAGAAGTGCCCTCCCTGCTCAGACCCTGAGCCTTGGATTAGTGCACTGGGGCCCACAACTCCCAAGGGAGGTGCTGGTTATTCTCACAAACAGGTCTATGGGGCTTGTCACTGGGTACAGTTTCCTCCAAGCAGTGGTGTGGAATTCTGGTGCTTGCCTGACTCATGGAGTGTGATGCTGATTTCAGTGACTAGAGACAGAAGTGAGGCAGGTCCCAGACTGCCCTGGGCAGCTGGGTGGCTCACATCCACTGGTCTTGCCTCTCAAGAGTTGCCAAGTGTAGCCAGGAAATGACAAACCTCCCACCTGAGCCAGACTTCCCTCACTGAGCGGTCCCCGGAACCCTGCCTGCAATGGGGAGTCAAAAGCCTTGCTGGGAACCACTGCTGGGGTGGGGTGGGGGGCGTGGGGAGCAGTCAGCATCCCTCCTGCCCTGCTCTGGACCAGCTCCACTCCATTCCTGGGCTCACTTCCTCCCAGTGCCCATCAGAGGAACAGAAGGGTCTTCATTGCACAGAGCAGGAAACTGAGGCACAGAGAGATCTCCTTGACTGGTCTAAGGACACTGGCCAGGGCTGTCTCAGATGGCTATGTAGCAAATTGGAACGCAGGAGTTCTTCAAGGATTAAACCCCAGATCAGCTATGTGACCTTGGGGAGTCAAAATTACCTGACCTGTCTAAACCAGTCTCCTTATCTGTAAAACCAGGAACATATATCTACCTCACAGATGGTTGTAACGGATCTGAAAGCACAAGACATAAGTCTGAAGCGGAGAAACTGCTCAATAGTGACTATAGTATAATCTTGGTAGAGTCCCAAATCCCTCTTCTTTCCATCACACCCTGCTGCTCCTCAGAGAAACATCACTTCTATTTGTATATGACTTGAACTTCTTTTACATTTATTAGCCCATCTAATTCTTTTTTAAAATAAGTATTATTTTTGGCTGTGCTGGGTCTTTGTTGATGCCTGCCAGCCTTCTCTCAGCTGCAGCAAGCAGGGGCTGCACTTCGATGCGGCGCGTGGGCTTCTCACTGCAGTGCTTCCCTTGCTGTGGAGCGCCGGCTCTAGGGCATATGGGCTTCAGTAGCTGCAGTGTGTAGGCTCAGTAGCTGTAGCACACGGGCATAGTTGCTCCACAGCATGTGGGATCTTCCCAGATTAGGGATCGGACTGTGTCTCCTGCATTGGCAGGCAGATTCTTTATCACTGAGCCACTAGGGAAGCCCAGCAGGTGGATTCTTAATCACTGGACCACCCAGGAAGTCCAGCCCATTTAATTCTTGCAGCAGCAGAATCCTTGTGAAGTTGAAACTTTGTCTACCACCCTGCTGTTTTTTGGCTTTTTTGATGGAGACACTAGGGGCCTGAGACATTGTGTCACCTGCTCAGGTCCCACTGGGGCAAGTGGCAGATGTCCCAACTCCTTGTCCAGAACCTTCTCCACTACCATAGCACCAGTAGCAGCAGCCACAGGGGCCAGAGGCTGACCCCGGCCCCAGGGGGAGGCTCCGCCCTGGCTTCTCTGGGAAGGAGAAGGGCGGGGAAGCCTGAGGTGGGAGGGGGTGCAGAAAAGAGGGTGGAGCTGTGTCCTTGATGTGTCAGCCGGGCCCAGTCAGGGCTGTCGCCACAGTCCTTGGGTTTGGCTGGAATAGCAACCACCATACGGCAACCACCGTTTCCGTTGGTGTGGTAATGCCGGGTGGGTCTGGGAACCCAAGCCAGGCAGGGTTGGGAAGGCAGGATGTTTTGCCTCGCCTGGCCTGTGGCTCTGTGTCATTGGGGTGGGGGTCCACTCCTGCCCTGTTCCACTTCCATCAGCAGCCCAGCTCCCAGGCCCGAGTAGCCAGGGACCATACCCTCAGCCCAGCTGGTATGCAACAGGAGAAAAGGCCTTGGCCTCAAGTTGTTCAGAGGGTGGAGGGGGGCAGAATAAAACTGACAGTTACTAAGAAACTACTGTGTGCTGGGCCTAATTTCTCTATGCTTTGAAGAAATAAGCTCAACAGATCCCATGGAGGAAGGCATGGCAACCCACTCCAGTATTCTTCCCTGGAGAATCCCATGGACAGAAGAGCCTGGTGGGCTATGGTCCACAGGGTTGCAAAGAGTCAGACATGACGGAAGTGACTTAGCACGCACGTGCTTTTCATAACAGTCCGGTGAGGTGTTATCCTTATTTCACAGAAAGAGAGGTAAAGCCAAGGCCCCACGGTCCTAGGTGGTAGAACCAGTATTCTGCCAAAGCTCGTGATCTTTCCAGGACACCGTGTCTTTACCAGGGGCCATGGCCACCAGGGGCCAGCCAAGGACCAGCACCCCCACTCCCTGCACCTCCACCCCCGGCCCCCAGGCACAGTAGGTCCACCTTTTCAAGGTCAGGAAGATGCCAAGGTCTCCCCAGCATTTCTGCCACCCGGTTCAATCCCCAGAGGTGCTGATCCTCTCACTGAGCCGGTAGAGACATAAGGATGGACACAAGAAATGAAGTGGTCCCTTTTTTGATTTCTTCTGTGATTTGTTGGTTATTCAGCAGCGTGTTGTTCAGCCTCCATATCCAGTCCAGGTTTGGTGCACGATACTGGATGCTTGGGGCTAGTGCACTGGGACGACCCAGAGGGATGGTATGGGGAGGGAGGAAGGAGGAGGGTTCAGGATGGGGAACACATGTATACCTGTGGCGGATTCATTTTGATATTTGGCAAAACTAATACAATTATGTAAAGTTTAAAAATAAAATAAAATTTAAAAAAAAAGAAAAAAAAATTTAAAAAAAGAAATGAAGTGGTCAACGTGAGGAACACGCTGGTTGAGGAAGGGTTGTTCTGAGTAGAAGAATAAGAGGACACTGTGGAGTAGATGGTATCCTAGTTGGGCTTGGAGAAAGGTGGGTTCCCTTTCTTGTGGCAGGGAACCGTATCTTGTATTCGGGAAGGGGGTGGGGGTGAGCAGCCATCTTTTCCACCAGAGGCCTCAGTCCCTCCATCAGAGCAGGCAGCTTCCTCCTAGCAGTGTGCATGAATCCAAAATCTTTTCTGGAAGGTGATGAAGGGCCAGGCGTAGGTGATGACACTTAATGAGTTAGGCTTGGAAGAGACCTCTTTCGGGCTTTTAGAGATGGCTGTCACAAGAGAGAGGAGTGGCTGAAACCAGAAGACTGGGTAATGAGAGCCTTGAGGGGTGGAGTATGGCCAGATTCCTCATGGACAGGCACAGAACCTGCTCTCCACAGGCTCGAACTGGGACTTGGGAGGAGAAAGGGGGTCTGTCCACAGCTCTGGGGCAGCTCCTTGCATTAGGCCCAGAGAGAAGCGAAGCAAGGCTGGCAATGTCATTTGCAGGGCTCCAGGTGAAATCAAAGTCCCGTCTATTATTCAAAAACTACTAGGAATTTAAAGGGTGATGGCAGAGCATTAGGCTGAGTTGGAGGACCCTTGTAAGCATAGGTCACACACCCAGGTAGCCACCCTCAGTGGGGGCCTAGGAAAAGTGAGTAAGAGATGGGGCCACATGAAGGGCAGCCCTAGGGGTCGTCTTTGGGCCTACTGGTCTCCTGACCAAAACCTTGTAAACGGAAAGGTGAGTAACTCTGAGGATGCAACCTGGGGCCACGAGGCATTTTCTAGACAGACAGCCTGCTCTGTGGAGGCAGTTGTAAGCTTTCCCAAGGACCCAGTCCACCTCAGTCAACCAGCATCCTCACAAAGGCCAGGTCTTGCCTTATTGGAGAGAGGGCATTCAAATATCCTGTCTTGGGGGAGCTCTAGAAATGCTGGAAAAAGATGTCATGCTTGGAGACCATCTGGGGAAAAGGCCTCTGGAGCTGTTCCTTGCATTTACAGAACCGACAATGGAGGATCGGGGCCTTTGGCAAGCACAAACAGTAATGGCCCAAAAGAGAATCAAAGTATTAACAGGCTTGGCTGGCACCGTCCACCAGTCCCCGGCCCTGGGGTTCGTGTGGCTGGGAAGCCTGGTCTCCATTTCAGCAGTGGGATCAAAACCAGCTTTCAGGGCAACATAAGCCAGACGTAATTTTTAGCACAGACGTTAACTTTCTAGTTTCTTTTTCCTACCCCTCATTTTTCAGTTGCCTTTAAAGAGGCCACAGAGAGCTGAAAAACAAACTCAAGTTTAAAGAGACAAGTGCAAAAATGCAAACTGGGCAAGGGGACAGAGCCGCCAGCTGGACAAAATGTGCCTGGAAAACAGCATCCTCTGCTTGGCAGGTGCCGGGGGTTTATGGCTGAGTTTTGCAGCCGTTTCATCGCGTTACGAGCCAGCTCAGGAGACCCTCATAAAACTCTGCTTACATGAAAGAACAAACGAGCTGATAAAAGTCAGCTGCTGCCTATAAACACACTGTAGGGATTGCAAATGAGTGGTGGATTTATTAGTCTGGGCTCTCTGTGCAAACTAAGAAGTACTGCACACATCTGAACTGGGAAGACATTGCTCCCTGCTTCATATGATGGCAAACGGGCTGGGTCAGCCCCTTCCCTCCCCCATCACTCACTCCGTTACAGACCACGGGGAAGCTGAATTTAAGTTGCTGGAGAACATCACCTATTCTTACGCTCACTTTCCTTGCCTCCCACAAGAGCCCAGAGAAAGGGTCCATCTCTCTCCATTCACTGCATTGCCAGCACATCTTTGTGATAGCATGTATCACAGCGGCCTTATGTATCTGCAGACCTACTGTGTACGTCTCTTGTTTATCTTTGTGTCACGGCAGTTTGTTCTGTGCTGGGCATGCAGGGACACTTCCGAATTAAAGAATATGGATGTGGCAGATAAGGTGCTATGT
>NW_011495044.1:6836696-6865051 GCF_000754665.1 Bison bison bison | reverse complement strand
AGGTGCTATGTACACATGTGACGCTACCTTGTTCCGAACAGCACAGAGGGGTTGGGGGAACAGAGCCGAGGTGCCTGTTGGAATTGAGGGCCAGCTACAAAAAGGGAAGAGGAGGCGCCATGAGGAAGTTATTAAGGCTTGTTTCTTTCCTAGAGCAGCGCAATCTTTGTAGCCATCCTACCCAGCTCTCTCTATGCTGCTGCCTTTTTCTTAGGCTTAAGGCTATTTCTTCAATAAGGCTATTTCTTCAAGAATGACCCCGCAAAAAAATGAGGGGGTTCTTGATGAAGATACAGCTACCCTGGCCCTGCCCACACATACTGGATCAGAATCTCTGGGGCACCCTCCTATGCTGTACCAGGTACCAGTCTCAGAAAAAGTGACTTTCCTTTGCACCCGGCAGAAACCAAGAAGGAGACTTCCAGGAACGATGGGGAGGAGGGAGAGCGCCTGGAAGGACTGGCTTCTCCTCCCAGCCCCTGGCATATGGGGCAAAAGTGTGAGGCTCTGGCAGGCAGCCCCAGGACACGCTCCAGCCCTCCTGGCTCTGGGATCAGAAGGGAGGGTAACTGGCAAGGCTGCAGCGCCCTGAGCCTTGGCCGCCTCGTGTGCCCTGCCAAGCCAGATGGGCGAAGTGCCGCACTCATGGCTGCGTCTGGAGGACTCACGTCCCAGGCATAGCTGGGCATTCGGAAAACCAACTCTTGTCACAGCCGAGGAAGTGTCAGCGGGTGCTTCTGCCTTCTGTGGCAGAGAGGAAACAGCCGTGTGTCAGGGAGAGACCCCTTTCACCAGAACCAAGAAAACCCTGGTACGAATACTGGCAATGCCACTGGTAAGCTGTGGCCACTCGGGGAACTCACCACCTCATAAAGCATACTGGTATCATGGCTTGTTAAGCCTTGAGGAAGACGTTAAAAGGGCAAAGCCCAAAGCTACGCACTTTGTTGTTGTTTGTGGTTCAGTCGCTAAGTCGTATCCAACTCTTTGCCACCCCACGGGCTGCAGCACAGCAGGCTTCCCTCTCCTTCACTATCTCCCAGAGTTTGCTCAAACTCATGTCCGTTGAGTCAGTGATGCTATCTAACCATCTCATTCTCTGTGGCCCCCTTCTCCTCCTGCCCTCCTCAATCTTCTCCAGCATCAGGATCTTTTCCAATAACCCTATGCACTTAGTAGGTGACTAATCAGTTTCAAGTGAATTTCAGCCCCTCCAATGTTCATAAATTTACCACAAGCCCTCACCTGTGGGCTTGAGCCTCACAACTCTTTAAGGACATACATCATTATTTTATTGCACAGATGAAGAAGCTGAAACTCAGACAAGGGGAAACAACTTGCCCAAGATCACCTGGCTAGTCAGAGGCTGACCTGAGACTTGGTCCAGGCCACTTGAATTCAGCAAGGTTTCCCCTGAGCCGGTTATCAGCATCCTAGCTCCTTCCCCCATATCCCTGAATCTGCTCCTCCAAATGTGCGTTATGCCTGCCCTCTCACAGGGAGAAGGAATTTAAAACACCCCAATGGCTGAACAAGCTGGAGATGGTACCCAGCCCCCATCACCTTGATTAAAGTCAGGATGCTTTAATCTGCCTGAGCGAAGTCAGGATGCCCTACTCTGCCTGAGAGAGGAATCTTGAAGTCCACGCTAAATGTGGATGGGGTAGGGGCACAAAAAAAACAAATTCTTCATTCCGTCCCAATAGATTGTCTAATTGACAGGGAAGAGGGTTCCAAACACCAAGAGCCTATTTCCCCACCTGAGGGAAACAGAGAAAAGAACTCACATTTGATATTTCAACCAACAAGCCAGTGGCATGGTTGGAGGAGGAGAGCTAGGATTCCCAATATGATGATTCTCCCTAAATTACTTTATAAACTTAATACGATTCCAGTAAAAATATCAAGAATTCTTTTTTTTTTTTTCTTTTACTGTGGGAGAGTGAATAGGGTGGTATTAGCTAATTGAAAATTCCAGGGGAAAAAACCATGAGCAGTGGTGGGAATGAGAGAGAAGGCTGCCAAAATCTAACAGGTATTAAGGCTTTGGAAACAACCTAAATGGCCATCAGTATGGGGCCAAATGGGGCTTCCCTGGTGTCTCAGTGGCTAAAAAGAAAACCAACCCCCCCGCGCCCCGCCCCCCGCCCCGCCACTTGCCAATGTATGAGACGCAGGTTCGATCCCTGGGTCAGGAAGATCCCCTGGAGAAGGAAATGGCAACCCATTCCAGTATTCTTGCCTAGGAAATCCCGTGGACAGAGGAGTCTGGCAGGCTATAGTCCATGGGGTCACAAAGAGTTGGACACAACTCAAGTGACTAAATAACAACAAAGGGGCTAAATAAATTATGTTATACTCACACAACAGAAAACTATGGAACTCTTACAGAAAAAACTGAGGAAGCCCTTTAAATAAAGAATGATCTCTAAGATAAAGTAGGTGGAAAAAACAAGGTATAAACTTGGATACATAGTATGCTACTATTTGTAGGAAGTTATGGAGAAAATACAACAATATTTGCTTGTGTAAGTCATCTATCACTGTGGAACGAATTACCCCCAAACTTAAACGACTTAAACATTTATTATCTTGTTTCCATGGGTCAAGAATCTGGGCCTAGCTGAGCTGGGTTGCCTTTGGCTTAGGTCCTCACAAGGTTACAGTCAGTTGTTAGCTGAGGCTGTGGGCTCATCTAAAGGCTCAGCTTGGGGAGAAGGTCTGCTTCCAAGCTCAGGCAGGGTTCTGGCAGGCATCAAGCTCCCACATGAGGTCACCATGGGGCTGCCTCCCAGCCTCACAGTGGACTTCCCCCAAGGGAGTGAGGGGCAGTGCCCTTGATGGAAGCCACAGCCTCTCCTCACAGCCTACCTCCAGAAATGACATCCCACCACTTCCACCGTTTTTTGTTCATTAGAAGCAGTCTGTAAGGGCAGCCCACACTGAAGGAGAAAGGACTATACAAGGGCGTGGGTCCTTGGGATCACGGGGGCTATCTTGGAGGATACTCACCCCTGTGTTCATAGAGGTGAAGAATATTTTTGGAAGGACACGCGAAACATTTAACATTGGTTGCCTCCAGTGAGGTGGCCTGAGTAATGGGAGAGGGGAACTTTTCACTGAATATGCACCTATGCCCTTTGAATTTTGTACAATGTGAACGTATCACTTACTTTAAAAATTAACCAAATTAATTATAAATTTAAGAAGAACAATTAGAAGATAGCAGTTTAATACCATAAGAATGGCTAAGAAGGAACAATTATACTTAAATAATACATAGTTATTACTTACCACCATAAACATACTTGTAGCTATTCAGTCATAATTACTTGTTTAAATGAGGGAGGTTTTAACAAGTTCTTTACTATAATCATGGACACACACACACAGACAAGCAACTCCCATTTGCAAAATACATACTCTCGAGCAAGGTATTCAGGGCTCTTCACAAATTCATTCCAGTCCGCCCTTACAGACCCATCACCTGCCACTCTTATGCCCCACTGTGAACCCCAGTGACTCGCTATACTCAACTGTTGATGTTTCCAGTTCCATGGCATACAAGCCACAAGCACGATGCCCGCACACAGCAAACTCCCGGAGGCGTCAGCTGCCAGTCCTTCTCCAACACTGCCTTTGCTTACACTGTCCCTGGCTGTGGAGCAGCCTGCACTCCTCCAAGCTCGAGGCCGGACTGAGATGTCACGGTTACTGTGAGGTTGTCCCCCAAGCAGCTGGCTGTCACCTCTATTCTCCCACAGAACTCTGTCTGACTGCAAATACACTTTCACTATTACAATGTAAATCTCTTCAACTTAAAAGTCTGGTCCCTGGATCATCAGCATCACTTGGGACCTTGTTAGAAATGCAGAGTCCAGGGCCCCACCCTGGACCTACAGAGTAGGAATCTAAATTTTAAGAAGATACTGGTGATTTATATAACATCCAACCATCTTATTCTCTGACATCCCCTTCTCCTCCTGCCTTCAATCTTTCCCAGCATCAGGGTCTGGAAGACGAAGATTATGGCATCGGGTCCCATCACTTCATGGCAAATAGATGGGGAAACAATGGAAACAGTGACAGAGTTTATTTTCTTGGGCTCCAAAATCAGTGCAGATGGTGATTGCAGGCATGAAAGACGCTTGCTCCTTGGAACAAAAGCTATGACCAACCTAGAAAGCACACTAAAAAGTAGACATTACTTTGCTGACAAAGGTCCGTCTAGTCAAAGATATGGTTTTTCCAGTGGTCATGTATGGATGTGAGAGTTGGACCATAAAGAAAGCTGAGCACCGAAGAATTGATGCTTTTGAACTGTGGTGTTGGAGAAGACTCTTGAGAGTCCCTTGGACTGCAAGGAGATCCAACCAGTCAATCCTAAAGGAAATCAGTCCTGAATATTCATTGGGAGGACTGATGCTGAAGCTGAAACTTCAATACTTTGGCCACCTGATGCGAAGAGCTAACTTATTAGAAAAGACCCTGATGCTGGGAAAGATTGAAGGTGGGAGGAAAAGGGGATGACAGAGGATAAGATGGTTGGATGGCATCACCGACTCGACAGACAAGAGTGAGTAAACTCGGAATTGGTGATGGACAGGGAAGGCTGGTGTGCTGCAGTCCATGGGGCCACAAAGAGTTGGACATGACTGAGCAACTGAACCAAACTGAACTCAAGCTTGAGAAATACTGGTTTAAATCTTTCCCTGGTTGAACTATAAATCTTTCTGGGTTCTCCTTTACCTCTGTCCCCAGAGTACATTGTAAGACCTAATACTTAAAAGTCTTAAGGTTATTTACAATTATTGTATATATGATGGGCTTCCTTCGTGGCTCAGTGTAAAGAGTCCACCTGCAATGCAGGAACCACAAGAGACATGGGTTCAATCCCTGGGTCAGGAAGATCCCCTGGAGCAGGGAGTGGCAACCTACTCCAGTATTCTTGCTTAGAGAATCCAATGGACAGAGGAGCCTGGCAGGCTATGGTCCACAGGGTCACAAAGAGCAGGACACGACTGAAGCGACTTAGCATGCATGCACAGGTAGAAAAACATGAAGACTTAAAAAATACATGTAAAACATAATACTATAATAATCCATAGAATGGTATACAATCGCGTTGAGCTATATACAGAGAGAGGTATGAAAAACTAGCCCAACTATATAAAGGTGTTTCTTTAAAGACAATTTAAATAACAGTATGTATCAATGATACCCAAATTGTTTTGTTAAAAAAATTGTGACTATGGACACTGAAAAGATACATATAAAATATCTCTGATGGAGTTCGTTTTACGGTTTTCTACATTTTAAATGTTTTCCATAATTTTTCTATAATTTTTTAAAAAGTGTATCATCACTTTTATAACTTAAAAAGTCATTTTCATTTTGAAAAATATCTACATTCTTTCTTAAGTCCCTTTACATCCAATAACCAAGATTTTTAACCAGCCCAGGAAGCTGACAGGTCTGCAAGGACCACAACCATTTCACAGATGAAGGCACTGGGCCTCAGAAACAATCCTGATTGCTTGACTCTGGACTGGGACCTCCCATCCATGCAGCTACTCCAAGATCAGGGGCCTGTAGCAAATTGGCTGCCGGCTTTGGTAAAAAGAAAACCCTGTTATTTTAACAGCCCCACTATCCCCAGTTACTTACTGTCAGTAAGAGCAGCAAGGGAACAGATCCAAACACAAAACACTCAGAATTCATGCTACACCACCTCCCCCTGGTGGAAGGCTCTAGAAAGTGTCCTGATGATAAGGAGCCGTTGCAACTGGAAAATAATGAGTTTTCCATCAACATCACCTCCATTTCTTTAAATCATCAAAGCCACATTTTTTTCCATCAAGGAGTCAGGTACCGACAAAAAGAGAGGAAATCAGGACCTGGTGTCAACGAGGCTCAGAGCCTTGGACGATGCTGGGGGTGGTGCAAACTCTCTACCCTGGCCCTTTCGTTCCTTACCACTTCTGTGGCTGTTGCTTCTGTCCCTGGTGTTCTTCTGCATCGCCTTTCCTGCATCCTATCTGCCTCTGTCCATTCTCCTGAGTCTTAGGGAAGGGCAAGGGGTAACCATGTACCCTCACCCACGACCCAGCATGAAGCAGCACCAACATCAGGAATGTCCAGCAGAATCCGCTGAAGAGCCAGTCCTCAGGCGCTGGGCACTGACATTTCCAGTAAGTCAGGACGCAGTACTGACATTTTTTTAGACATAGAAGAAGGCAGCAATGTCGGTCTTCACCTGTGTGCCCCTAGTCTCCCAATAAACACACGGCCTCTTCACTCTTCCAGGAAGAAGGAAACATTCAACATGACATCTAGAACAGGAAGAGAGAGAACATGTGGCATACCAGCTCTTCAGAAAACACAAAACACCAGATTTGTAAAAGCTAGAGGCACCAGGAGGGGGAAACTCTTTGTGATTCCAAAGAGGCTAGACAAAGAAAGGAGGGGAGCAGACACGAGGGACTGCATGAAAACCAGCACCTTGTACAAGGTCCGGGTATTCATCTTCTGAGATTCGGTCCCAGGCTCTGGGCAAAGCTTGGATGTTTCCCAAGTCTTCCCATTGGATTGAGGACAGGAGGTACTTCCTCTTCAGGTACTTTCTGGGAATTAAGGAAGGTGCTCAAAAAGAAAATGAAATGTGCTGAAGGAAGAAAATACCCTGGAGAGCATTCCCAGGAGCTAGAAAAGCAACAGCACAGCTATCATTACGTTTACCAGGTGGGCAGGCTCACCTCTGCTAGAGATCTTTACCGAGTCCCTCTATACACAAGGTTCTGGGCTACAGGGAAGGGATGAAACACTGCCCCTGCAAACTGGGATCTCGCTATGGTGGGAAAACAAAACAAAACAAAACAGAAACTGAAAAGACTCTAAATGGGAAGAGATAAAAAAACTCAGTGGAAGTTCACAGGATAAATTCATCCCCCTTAGAGCAGGGGTCCCCAATCTCTGGTACCTGTCTGTGGCCTGTTAGGAACTGAGCCTCACAGCAGGAGGTAAGCAGTGGTCCAGAAAGTGAAGATTCTGCCACTCCCCACTGCTCGCATTACCACCTGAACCATCCCTCCCATCCCCGACTGTGGAAAGACTGACTTTCACAAAACCAGTCCCCAGCGCCAAGAAGGGTGGGGAACCGCTGCTTCAGAGAACAGTAGGAAGATTCCGGCTGGTAGGAAGAGCTTAAACCAAGACAAAGAAGAGGGGAAGCACGGAATGGATTCAGGACTGTACATCTTCCAACGAGGTGCCAAATGGAATAGTGTGTAGGGAGCAGGCAAGGCAGCTGAGCAGGCAGGTGGAGGGAGAAGACAGACCAGTGCGCGGGGTCTCACCCTAGGGACACAAGAAGCTACGGAGAAGCCCTACCCAGTAGGATCAGAACAGGACCTCCTGAAGATAAATCTGTAGAGCGTGGCCACTACCTGGAGGTAGCTTCTTCCTTCAAAGGAAAGAAGCCAGGGTCAGAAAAACCTGCCTAGAGACGGCATGCGACAAAGGGTCCAAGTGAGACCGTGGCGCACGCAGTGGGGATACAGAAGGGATCTCCGAGAAACACCACGGAAACAGAACGGAAGGACCTGACAGTGGAGCCAACACCCTTACAACAGCACCCGGCACACAGGAGGTGCTCCGCGAGCGCAGCCCAGCTGCTGCTGCCACCCACGCAGCTAGCAAACAGTGGGCTCGGGGGACAACCCTCAAGTTTACAGACTAGGTGACCAGACAGGGTTGACGCTACAACTGAAGAAAAAGGGAGCTGATGGGGTGGAGGCTGGTGGGGGGATGGATCTCCATCCATTTGAGCCTGCAGTTCCATGAGATTCCAGTTGGGAGGCAGCTGCAGGAAACTGAAGAAAAAAACTAGAGGCAAGAGTAAATGAAGGTAGAAACTCCAGCCAGAGAGTAGACGCGACTATCAGGCAAGACTAGAGAGAAAAAGGGAGAGGACTCCAATGAAACGGTCTTTCGGCTTCCACCCAAGCCTTCCCTCAGAACACAGCTGGGTGATAACATAGGTCTGATCAGATTACTCCTCTACTCAAAACTTTCTACAGCTTTTGTCTCTCTCAGGATAAAAGCCCAAATCCTTCCAAAGACCTCGGAGGCCCTCCCAGCCCTAGCCCTGTCTCCTGACAGCACCACCTGTTAGACCAGCCCCTTTCACTTGGCTCGAGCCCTACTGGATGCCTTGCTACTTCCTGAACGGACCAAGCTCGCCGTCACCTCAGGGACTTTACGCTTGCTGCTCCTTCTACCTGGAACACTCTTTGCCCCAAACATCCACACGATTCTTCCCCTCACCCTCTTCATGTCTTCTTAGACAGCACTTTCTCAGTGAGGCCTGCTCTGACCACCCTATTTAAAACTACAAGCCCGCCTTTAACCCTTGCTTTCCCCATTCCCTGCTTTATTTTTCTTCAAGGCACTTAATATCATCTGACATTTTACATATTTTCCCTTTTTTAATGCCTAGTTCCCACCACCTAGAATAAAGGCTGGAAGGTAGCATCTGCTCAATAAATGATTTGAGGAATGACTGTACAAAGGAATACAGGAGGAATCCAAAGAGAACTGACTTAAACTACGTATTTGTATGTAATCTGGTGAAAACTGAAGTTAACAAGACTTCCTAGAACAGTTCTGTGAAACGTGTGCAAAGGATATGAATTCCGATAATGTCTCTCAATGTCCTGCAACCACTCCAACATTTCAGCCACAGAGGGGCTTGCAGCTGAAGCCTGCAGGACAGCATCGAGGCCGATCGTGTCTGCGTGCTGCTCATAGATCTGAAGCACGCGCTCCACGTGGCTGCTGACCACATCACGCACCTTGAGGAGGGTGGCTCTGCGGGGGGAAAGTCTGATATTAGGCAATATGATGAGAAAGGCCTACGGCCAGGTTCCTCAACCTCGGTACCAAGAACATCTTGGACCTGATGATTCTTTGTGGTGGAGGGCTGCCCTGTGCGTTATAGGTTGTTCAGCAGCAACCTTGGCCTCTACCTACTAGATGACAAGAGCAAACTGTCCCCACCCATCTCAAGCTGTGGCAACCAATAATGTCTCCAGATATTGCCACACATCCCAATGGGAAAAACTGCCTCCGAAGGAGATCTACTGGTCCCAGGTGCCTTGGATGGAGGGGTGGCTTAACAATTAAGAATTGACTTAAAGATGATGAGGCTGAAGTTACATCACTCTCAAAAGCTGTGTGATGGGCCCAGCTGCCAAAGACAGAAAAGACCAAGCAGGCTTTCTGGGACTCCCATAAAGGAGAGGAAATGTTCACATGTAGTCAAATGCCACGTATGTGAAAGGAATAAGCAAAAGGGAACTACAGCAATACAGCAGTATTGTGCTCATGCTATATCATGTCCCACCCTAGTGAATTCTTGAATGGGTAAAATTTGGGCTCTTGACACACACAGATTATTGTGGATCTCAAGAAAGTTACTTATTCTCAATCACGAACAAAAACAAGTCTCTTTTGTTCACTGTGCATCCTAAGTACCTAAAACAGAGACTGACAGACAAAGCAACAAACGTTTGTCCAATGAAGGAAAAGGACTGTTGTGAAGAGTAAATACAGTAATGCATATTAAGCCATTAGGGAAGTACCTAGCTTATGGCAAATTTTATTATATTATTTTTACATAATTATTTTTTAAATTATTATATAATTATTTAAAAAGTTATTATTCCATTGGTAACTCCAAGAGGTCCAGCCACCAAGAAGGCTACAACTTCCCAAAGGGCAAGGCACTCCCTAGCCTAGAACCGCAGCTTTCAAGTTTGACTGTGACTCACAATGAAAACCTAGGCTAAAAATAACAGCCCAATACCCACATAAAAACATGTAATCAACTGAAATAAAAGTTCGCTACCTTAGAATGTGTAATGACCTAACTTAATTGACTCTTTAACTCAACTTAGGAACTAAGTCGGCCTTACTACTGTATTCCTAGCACCTGCGTTTTGCACCCCATAGGTTCTTAATGTTTTTAGTACAGATAAATACAAAGAAGGCCCCCATCTTTGAGTTTCCTATCAGTCTATGGCAAACCCTACACACTAGAACCTTCTTTCATCCTGCTTAAGGGAAGGCCATATGTGCCCTCTCTTCTCCATCCCCAACTACCCGTAACTCTAAGACCGAGGGCCTAACATTGGTGCTCCTCCTGGCTCAGACACCAACGCACAGCAGAACAAAGCGGTGGTTAGGAGCTTCTGGCCCCAGTACCACAGGCACTTGGATTAGCATCCCAGCTTTACTATTTACTAACTGCCTGAGCACAGGCAATCTGCGTGAGCCTCAGTTTCCTCACCTGAAAAATGGGATTAAGTGAGGTTAAGTCACAGAGTTGTTGAAAAGATTTTGAGATAATGTATGTAAAATCCTTGCTGCTGGCACCTACTAAGTTTACAGTGTAACTCCTGCTGCTTTCTACCTAAGGAAAACTGCAGTGGAGGGCCAATGAGCTTTCTCCATTGCTTTTCTGTTCTGCTTTGATAACTTTTACTAAGTCCACCACCGTCACGCCTAGCTGATAAGGGAAGTGCCAGAAAACGGTTTTTTGACAGACAGAGGTCCCATTGCAACAGATGGAAAGGGGGTAAGGTTGACACCCCCCCAAATACCATTCTCTTAAGTAAGGAGAAAAACCCCCTTCTCACTGATCCTAGATTATTAAATACCCAGTTTTAACATCTCTAGGCCAAGAAAGAGCGCCACTGTGCCTCTTACAGCCTCTCTCCCAGCTTGTCCAGGATAGTGTCACCAGCCGCCAGCTGCTTGCGCCTCAGCCGCTCCTGTAAGTCTGGGAAGGCCCGAAGTGAGGGCACATCCTCAAATCGCAGGTTCTGTGCGGCCTGCAGCTGCTCTGCCAGGTTGCTGAGGGAGGCCAGGAGGGGCGGGCAGTCCCTCAGAGCACTCTGCCACAGGCCCTGCTGCTCGTCCACCACGGGAAAGCACTTCCTCAGGGCCTCCTGCACGGCAAGCAAAGGCTGATCTTCAGTCATCTTCTACTGTGGGGGTGAAAACACAAACAAAAACCAGGAAAAAACAAATATCATTAGGGTCCCAAGTCGACAGGGAAAGGACCGAGTCACGGGTGGGAGTTATTTCCGTTCTCGGGGAGGTCCAGCTAAACAAAGTTTCCTCAGGTAGGGCCGTCTATCTCTCCCGACAGGTGTTTCTAGCGCGAGTCTTACCTTCAGAGAGGCTCTCGGAAGGCAGAACCTTCGTTTCCCACCTCGCGAAAGGTTCCTGACTACCCCTTGGCTTCGGGCAGTTTCAGACTGAAGGTTCACTGGGCCGACTCGTGCTTCCGGAGCCAGAATCTTGTCTCCTCTACTTGAAGTTTCCGGCCGCTCTTCTAAACCAGCGGGAAAACAAAACTAAACCAATAAAAGTTTAAGGAAATTCCAAGACCCCCGCACGCCTCCGCTATTTCGCTGCGCATGCCCAGACGTGGCTGCAGAGTCGCGAAAAATATGCGGGCAGACCGCAATGCCTTCTGGGTGCTGTAGTTTACATGTGGACTGGCTGCCCGATTGCGAAGCTTCTCTGTGATTGGCTGTTGTGAGACTCTCCTAAGACGGCGGCTATTTATTGGCCAGCCTTTGGCAGTTTGAATTTGGTGGCGGCGGTCTCACGTCGCGTTAGTCTCGGAGCCTCTCCTCAGCTGAAGCAACCAGGTTTTTCCTCAGCCCGGGTTTCAGAACCTGCAGGTGGGTGCCTCGCGAATCCTTTATGCCCGGGCCCGGAAGGGCAGGGGTCCCCATTCAAACCCCCTGGGGGGCTTCCACCCTCCCCTGCCTCCACCTTCCCCCGCCCGCTTGCGGCCCCCTCTCCTTCACCATCTCCGCCGCTGACGCCTTGTGCCTCCGCCCCTCGCTCCCCGCAGCCTCCATCGAAGCGCCATGGCTCCGTCTAGGAAGGGCGGCAGTCGGGTGGCCAAGACCAACGCGCTGCGGAACCGAAAGCTCGCCTCCTTTCTTAAGGACTTCGACCGTGAAGGTAAGGGGCGGAGCCCGGGTGGTCGCGGTCACCTGGGGCAATCGCAGGGTGCTGGAGGACTGGGACTCGGGCAGCTGGGATTCCGGAAACCTTTTCCCCGCGGGGTGACCCGTGCCGTGTCCTCTCTGCCCTCTCGCAGTGCAAATGCGATCCAAGCAAATTCAGTCAGACAGGCAGAACCTCCTCAAAGAGTTGGATAACCTGTACAACATTGAGATCCTGCGACTCCCCAAGGCGCTGCGCGAGATGAACTGGCTCGAATACTTCGGTAAGAGCTCCTGATCTTTCCCCAGGCCTCGGCCTGGAGCCCTTCTGTGGTTACCATGGCAGCTTTTATCTTCTCAGTGAGGTCTTAGAAGGAAATTGCAGTCCTACTCCTCCCCAATCCCTGTCTCACCTCCCTGCTTAGCACTTTCCCTCATCTTTCTCTGCAGGCAGGCAAATGTTTTCTCTAAAGGAAGAGATAGTAACTATTTTAGGCTTTGTAGGCCAGAAGGTTCTCTGTCCAAACTACTCAACTTTGCTGTTATAGTTCCAAAACAGCTGTAATGAATGGGCATAGCTGTTTTCCAACAGAAATCTATTTATGGAAACACTGAAATGTGAATTTGACAGATTTCATGTGTCATGAAATACTCTTTTTTTGAGGGGGGTGGTATTTTATCTAACCATTTAAAAGTGAATGAATGAATAATTTGTTACCAGAGCACAGATGGAAGGATAACTCCAACCAGCTCTTTCTGCAGCTTATGGAAATCACCAGTTTATACACTGGCAAACAAATTGCAAAGTGCAAGGACTCGAAGAGTTTTCCTGGCCAGAGGAAAACCCCACCCTGTTCCCTACCCTACCCCCTGGTTAAAAGTCCAGAGAAATGCAAGAGGCTGTCCTTTTGCTGGGTTACCCTTTTACTATTTTCTTATGATTAATTACCCACTAGGTAGCCTGCTACCTGGATAGAAATGCATGTTCTGCTCACATAGATGTCATTTAGTGATCCTTTTGGACTTTCTCTTTTATTTATTAATCTATTTTTGCATTTCTATAAATATTCATTGAGCATGTGTTAGTCACAATATTGGGTGCTGAAGATGCATTGGGAAATAAAACAGACATTATCCTTGCCTCCAGGAACTTACAAGTTAGTAGAGAAGACTTGTTCTAAAAATTTGGACATGATTATATATTTAAAATTATAAGTACTACAAAAGAGAATAAAGTAGTGGTCAGTAAGCACATTTATATAGTGCTTTCTATGCCAGACAGGCATTGTGTTTTCCAATGTTAACTGAAAAACCAAGTGTTTTCCATATATTAACTGATTTCATCCTCAAAACAAACATATTAGTTGTTGGTTTTATTCCTGTTTTGTAGATGACAAGATTAAAGCACAGAGATTGTTTGCTCAAAGTCTCATAAGCCAATTAGTGACATATTTGAATGTAGGCATTCTGGTTCCAAAGTCTGAGTTCTTAACTGTTATACAGGATACTACCAGCACTTCCAGCAGGAGGACTCTAACCTAAGTTTTTGTTCTACATCTAAATCTTGCAAAGATCTCTTCATTCAGTACACATTTACATCATACATACTGATGACATATTTTTTACCAGAAGCTGTGGATATTATTTTTGTCCTCGAGTTCAGTTCAAGGCAGGGTTGGGCACTTCTACAGCTTTGAGTAGTTGTTGGATATGATGATCGTGAGCAACTAACTCAACACATTGCAGCAATCTGCTGTGAGAGAAAAATAAGCAGAGTTTTGGGTTTGAGCTGGGTTTTGAAAGATGAATTCCAAATTTGTAGAGTGCAGGGGATTATTTCAGGCGGGAGAAATAACTATCAGAACACTCAGTCATGAGACAGTGGCACATTTGGGAAATAACAGTCACTTTGGTGTAGTGGAACTTGTAGTAAGTCATGAAGGGAACAGTCAAGCTTGGGGAAAGATTAGACTAGGTTGTAGAGGCTCCTGAATGTTGGACCAAGAACTTAATCTGGTCCAGTGTAAGATAAGTGGTCATATTAGGGAAGATAGTTTGTTAATTATTAAAATCTAGTAACCAAGCAAATTGTTCTTTTCAAAGCCCTTGGAGGAAACAAGCGGGCCCTGGAAGAAGCAGCAACAGTAAGTGACTTCTATTTTTGAACTCTTGGTTAGTTTTAAGTTTAGTCCGTCCACAAAATTCAATGGTGGGTGCTGACTGTGGAACAAGTTCCAGAGGGGACATTACTGATGTCAACTAAAAGATTATAGTTGTTGAATGCTGAGTACATGAAGGCCAAGTAGTTCCAAGATTTATAGAGAAATAGTCCTATTTTGGGCAGGTTCCTTGCAGCTCTTTGCTCTGATCTTTGCAGGTGAAGTAGAAAGCCAAGTTCCTTTAAACCCCTGGCCTGCTAGGGGACAAAGAGACTGTTGCCTTTTCACATCATACTCTAGAAGCTGTGCTCTTGCTTGGGACTCTCAAGATTCCCCACCCCCTCTCACCTTCTTCCCCCTGCCATGATTACTAGGACTGAAGGCAGTATGATGGGGAGGCAGAATAGAGTTTAGATCAGTACTGCCTGTTACAATAGCCACCAGCCACATGTAACTTTAATTAAAATTCATAAAATATTCAGTTCCTCAGACACATTAGCCATGAGTCATTTGTTCAGTAGCCACTATGACTACTGAATCATCCTCCATTTCAGACACCCCTCATCTCTCTAGCACGGCACAGCTTCTTGCTAAGCCCCGACAGCCTCAGAATCCTTGTCTGAGTACTCCATGTAGTCTCTACCAATCCAGAGATGAAACTGTGTCGTTCCTTGTTTGTAATGGCTATTCTGATACTTAGTGTGCCCTACAAGAAAAGACTTGTGAAGCATGCCTGCTTTTGGCTATTCCCATACATGTAGATAGTTACCATTGGGAATAAATTTAATTAGAATGGTGACTGGAAGCCTTTTTGAAGGGTACAGGAGCATAGCAGAAAAACATTTGGCCCTCTAGACTTAAAAAAAAATTCTTTTAAGGTAACTGTGTGATAGGTGCATTAATTAACTTGATTGTGATATCATTTCACAATGTGTATGTGTAACACTTTTTTTATATATATAGGCATTTTTTAAATTTATTTTTTAATTGAAGGATAATTGCTTTCAGAATTTTGTTGTTTTCTGTCAAACCTTAACATGAATCAGCCATAGGCATACATATATCCCCTTCCTCTTGAACCTCCCTCCCATTTTCCTCCCCATCCCACACCTTTAGTTTGGTACAGAGCCCCTGTTTGAGTTCCCTGAGACATACAACTAATTCCCATTTGCTATCTGTTTTACATATGGTAATGTAAGTTCCCATGTTACTCTCTCCATACATCTCACCCTCGTAACACTTTAAATGTGTTAGAATCATATTTGTCAATTATACCTCAATAAAGCTGGGGGTGGAATGAGAAGACTGACATAGCATCAAGTGTTGTAGAGAATATGGGTCATTGGAAACTTGTACTGTTTGCTCCTTGCATGTAAACAAGTACAATCACTTTGGAAAACAATTTTGCATAATATTAAGCCTGAACACCTGTGTACCCTGCAACTCTCTGATGCCCTATCCCTAAGTATACAGCCAAGAGTAAACCTGGACATGCGTGCATCAGACACAGCTATAAGAGTTCAAAGCAGTAGTGTTTGTAATAGCAAAATACTATTGACAGGAGACTGGACCAGTCCATTGTGACAGGTATTACATAGCAGTGAAAACTAATTTCAATCACAAACAGTGGTCAAAAGCAGAACCAACAAAATATTGTTTAAGCACGTAGACATTTGTGGAGAAATATACATACACCCACACTTTCTTTCAGGCAAATGGAATGATAGTGGTTATCTCTAAGGAATGACAGAATCAGGACACTAGTCGCCTTCTGAGGAGAGGCAAAGAAATAGTACAGGGAAAAGTACATAGCCGGAAGCAAGTAACTGGCAGTGTTTTGGGTCTTTGGTTGTATGGTGGATTTATGGGAGTTCAGTATTTTGTGTTGTAAGTAACATAATCTTTTGTATGTATCAAAGAATATGGTTTTTTAAGTTGTTTTTAATCTTAAAATATTGTTCCTCACATTTGATGGAATATACCTGGTGTTTTCGGACTGTGTTTGGCACAGGCTGACTTGGATATCACAGAAATAAACAAATTAACAGCAGAAGCTACTCGGACACCCCTGAAACTTGCCAAAAGTGAGTACTTTTCAAAACCCCTTGTTGAAGTGAGAGAGCGAAGGCCCAGTGTAGTTGGCTGGCTGCTCGGAGAGGCCTCCTTGGAGGAGTCTCTTCCCTCTAATGCCTGGTCCTCAGTCTCGAAAATCCAAAAATTTGATTTTGTCCTCTGCATTCAGTTAATTATATGAAGGACTGATAACTAACTGAACTCTTCAGACCAATTTGTGAGCTAAAATGAAAGAAGAAAAACAAAAGCTGTGCTAGAAACCAAACATTGTTGCCTACTTCCTTCCCTGAGAGAGAGGCGAGCAAGGTTTGGAGAGGTGTGACAAGACGTGGCAGTGCCAGCCAAGACTCCCTGATGTGAGCAGAAGGGTTGAAAGAGAACTGTGAAAGGACCAACTTTCTCAGCCTGTCATTCCATGCTACTCAGTTCACTGATCCATCCATGAAAAATTCTCTCCCATACACGCCCCACACTCGGGGAAACACTATCTTAGAGGGAAAGTTTGGGGACGCTGACTGTAATTAGTGAGCACAGATTCAGGCCAGGATGGGCTCTCCAAGGGACATGCTGTCACTGACCTTAAGCTCTGGGCTTAAGGCTGCCCATCAGGCAGCACCTTCTCTACTGGGCCAGGCCTAAAATACCACTCAATGTTTATTCCAGCTTACCTTTTTTTTTTTTTTTTTAAGATAAATATATTTGTATTCTTATTTGTGTCAGAAAAAAAAGCTTAAAATTCATTGAACTCTTTCCCCTCAGTTAAATTTCTCTATGGAATCCCTGCTTAGGATTTTCTAGCCTGTGGTTGAATGTATTTAGCAATGAGACACTCCCTTTCAATGATAAACAGCTGGAATGGTTAGAACATTTTTTCTAATTTTGAACCAAAGTTTCCTTGTGGTATCTACATATTGATACTGCTTCTATTCTTTGAGGTCCCGCAGAGCTGTCTTCCATATGACAACCCCTTAAATATTAAAAACTGGTATTACTTCCTCTTGAATCATCCATCTTAAACATCCCTCATATTCCTTTCCCTTTTAAAATGATAATTGTAATAACTTATTATTTATAAATAGTATTTTATTATAATAAATAGTAATAACATTTAAAAAACTAAGATCATGGCATCCAGTCCCATTACTTCATGGTAATTAGAAGGGGAAAAAGTAGAAACAGTGACAGATTTTATTTTCTTGGTCTCCAGAGTCACTGTGGATGCTGACTGCCGCCATGAAATTAAAAGACACTTGCTCCTTGGAACGAAAGCTATGACTAATCTAGACAGTATGTTAAAAAGTAAAGATATCACTTTGCCAAGTAGTCATGTACAGATGTGAGAGCTGGATCATAAAGAAAGCTGAACACGGAAGAATTGATGCTTTAGAATTGTGTTGTTAGAGAGGACTCTAGAATTCTGCGGACGGCAAGGAGATCAAACCAGTCAATCCTAAAGGAAATCAACCCTGAATATCTACTGGAAGGCCTGAGCTGAAGCTGAAGTTCCAATATTTTGGCCACCTGATGCGAAGAGCTAACTCATTAGAAAAGACCCTGATGCTGGGAAAGATTGAAGAAGAGGGCTACAGAGGATGAGATGGTTAGATAGCAACACTGACTCAATGGACGTGAATTTGAGCAATCTTGAAAGATAGTGAAGGACTGGGAAGCCTGGCATACAGCAGTCCACGAGGTTGAAAAGAGTTGGACACAACTTAGCGACTGAACATTAATACTTATAATGTGTTCAGTATCATTCAAGGGACTTTACATTCATTCATCCCACAAATATTTAATAAGCACTTGTAGGCACAATTCTAGACTTTGGGATGAGTAACAAAGACGCCATTTTTGTGGAGCATGCATTCCATGTCTCGTCATATCCCCATGAAGTGTCTCCTCCGTTTTATAGAAGAAGAAATTGAGAGTCGTGGTGAAAACCATGCAGCATAGTCAGAGGCAGGATCAGGCCTCAGGCTCAAGGCTGTCTGGCTCTGGGGTCTGCATTCTTAATCAGAATGCTGGGCTGCCCATACAAAGCACCATAGAGGGTTTTTTAACCACTCTGAGACCTTGTGTGTGTGTTTGTGTGTGGCTAAATCCTTTTTTTTTTAATCATCTTTCTTTTGGATCTCTTTCTTGATTACAACCTAAGATTGCTCAAGTTTTATTTCCTATAAGAAATGTGAATGCATAAAAGTTTATTCACATGAGAAATATCACTCTGTTAAAACTCTTACAGCACGGAAGGTAATGCAAGTGGATGAGATGATAGTGGAAGAAGAAGAGGAAGAAAATAACAATAAGAATCCTCAAACTGCAAGAGTAAGTAGGCACTCACATTTGGGGCGGGAGCCTCTCAGCAGGCAAGGGAATACTTAAAATATAGTATACCTCCTTTATCACTACCTTACCCCACTGCCCCTGGAAGTTTTACCATTCCTCTTAGGACACAGCTTTTAAAATGAGTGAAATTTCACTAGCTGGAGAAGAAAAGGAAGGGAATTCCAGGAATAGGTATGAAAGTGCCCTTTGAGGAACAGGAAGCGGTTTGGTGTGGTAGCAAGGACATAAGCTGTGAGGGTAATCTGGGGAAAGCAGTGGTCTCGTGAGCCAAGCTTAGAGGTTGTGATTTCATGAGATAGGTCATGGTAAGTGACGTGATGGATAGGTATTTCAGAACAGCATTCAGGATAAACGAGAGAGAGAAAATTAGAGACAAGGGAACCAGTTGGGAAGCGTTATTATTTTGTTTAATTGAAGTATAGCTGATTTACAATGTTGTGTAAATCTCTGCTGTACAGCAGAGTGACTCAGTTATATCCTATAGGCATTCTTTTTAAATATTCTTTTCCATTATGCTTTGTCACAGTGTATTGAATATAGTTCCCTGTGCTGTACGTAGGACCTTGTTTATCCACCTTACATCTAATAGTTTACGTATGCTAATCCCAAACTCCCAGTCCTCCTCTCCTCCACCTGCTGCCCCCCTGGCAACCACAGTTCAGTTCTCTGTGTCTGAGTCTGTTTCTGTTTTGCAGATATGTTAATTTGTGCCATATTTTAGATACCACATGTGACATATATGTGGTCTTTCTCTGACTTATTCACTTAGTATGATGGTCTCTTGTTGCATCCATGTTGCCACAAATGGCATTGTGGTGTTCTTTTTTGTGGCCAAGTAGTATTCCATTGTGTATGTACCACATCTTCCTCCATTCATCTGCCGATGGTCACTTAGGTGGCTCCACGCACTGGCTATTGTGAATAGTGCTGCCGTGAACACGGGGGTGCAGCATCTGTTTGAATTATAGTTTTGTCCAGGTATGTGCCCAGGAGTGGGGTTGCTGGATCAGAATGTCATCGTGCTTTTAGTTTTCTGAGGAGCCTCACGCTGTTTTCCATAATGGCTGCACCAACTTACATTCCCACCAGCAGTGTAGAAGGGTTCCCTTTTCTCCACACTGTCCAGCATTTATCATCTGTAGACTTTTTAGCGGTGTCATTCTGACTAGTATGAGGAGGTACCTCGTAGTTTTGGTTTGTATTTCTCTAATTATTAGTGATGATGAGCATCTTTTCATACGCCTACTGGCCATCTTTGGAGAAATGTCTGTTAAAGTCTTAAGGTCTTCTGCCCATTTTTCGATTGGGTTGTTTAGTTTTTTGTGGTTGAGTTGTATGAGCTGTTTGTATATTTTGGAGATTAAGCCCTTGTCTGTGGCATCATTTACAAATATTTTCTTCCATTCTGTAGGCTGTGTTTTTTTTTTTTAATGTTTCCTTTGCTGTGCAAAATTTGTAAGTCCCAAAATTCAGTCCCATCTGTTTATTTTTCTTTCTGTTGTCTTGGGAGACTGACCTAAGAACACATTGGTACAATTTATGTCAGAGACTGTTTTGCCTATGCTCTCTTCTAAGAGTTTTAAGGTGGCATGTCATGTTTGTCTTTAAGCCGTTTTGCATTTATTTTTTTGCGCAGTGTGAGGGTGTGTTCTGGCTTTATTGATTTCTATGCAGGGGCTGCTGTAATTCTTGAACTGAGGCCCTGACCCTGTGAAAAGAGAAGGGATAAGGTTTACAAAGCAGAGTGGGCAAGATTGGTGGAGGGAAGGAGCGACCTGAGACGACCAGGTGGTTCCTGGCTTAGGGAACCGCCCCCTGGTGGGGGGCATGGGAGGAGGAGGGGTGCTGGGCCAGGGCAAAGGGCAGCAGTTAGTATGCCAGTTGTTGGACCTGCTGAGTGTGTAACACTTCTCCAGCATGTCTAGCCCTGACAGAAATCTCAGCCTGGAGCTCAGGCAGAAGTAAGAGACTGAGAGACACCGATTCTCAGATCTTTAGGTGGCTGTCCCAGCAGGGGGGTCAGTGAGGTTGTACGGGGAGAATGTGGAGGGGAGGCTGAGGGTGGACCCTGGAGGGAAGGTAGAAAGAGGAGCTCGTGAGGCAGCCTGCAGAGCAGAAGGCCAGCCAGGAAAGCAAGGGTGGTGGGTCGATCTTTAGAACAAGGAGGAGGATCGTCAGAAGGTAAAAAGTGACTCTTGTCAGGTACCTCCAGGGATTCGGCAAGGGTGAGGGCTGCTGAGGGTTCCTTGTGCTGGGCACCTGGGTGCCCTTAGTGACTGTCACAGCAATGCTGCATGAGGGGGTGGGAGCAGGGTAGGGCAACCAACCAAGCTGCACCCAGTTCAAAAGGCACTTACCTTTAATCTTGGTCAAAGTCCTCTAATTGGAAGACTCAGGCAGTATAATTCTTAGTTGGCCAATTCTGCTCTGAATTATTTAAGTCACTGTGAGTTCTGTAAGTTATACCTTCTGATGTTCAGATACTCAGTTCTTTTCCAGAGCTGGTATCCTTCTCCCTAACCTTTCCCCCTTGTGGGGCTTTTTTTAACCTCAGTTTCATTTGTTTGTGACTTCAGGCTAAAAGGTGTCCTCCATCCAAGAAGAGAACCCAGTCCATACAAGGGAAAGGCAAAAATAAAAGGTAACAGGTTTTCCAAATTCAGATGTGCTTTTGGTTTTATTGGAGAGCCACATTCATCATGGCAGGAATGGGCGGTAAAGGGGCTTTTGTGACTTGTTTTCAAGTAGAGCTTCACATCATCGAATCCACCAGTATCTGAGCTTGGGGGGGCCTCTAGAAACTGTCCGACCCAACACCTTCTCTGGTTCTTCTGCCCATGTTCTCTGTCTCCCCACCACCACCCTTTTTTTTTTAAATGCAAACAGGGAGATTAATAAGACACAAAAACATACAGTAAGCACTGCATATTTTGTTCAGTTGCCAGACAATCCGTGTGTAGAGCTACCCACATGGTTAGTCACAAAGTGGCTATCACCTACCTGTGGTTAGTTTCTTGAAAAATTCCTCCTGGTCCTGCTAAGCAATGACTCACCATGGACTTGAATTTCTTATGCTGGGATGGTGGGGGAGGGGGCTGCCTCTTAACGAGCTCAGGAAAGGAGTCACTGGAGCGGGTCTGTGAAGAGTGAGCTCCTCTCTCTTCTCCCTGGGCAGTGGGAGCTGTCTGGCAAGAGGACAGGAGCTCCAACTAGGGGGCCTACAGGGTGCAGAGGGGCTGTCTCCTTCCTCTCGTTCCCTTAGCTTGACTGAGAAGTCAGATTCTGGAGGCAGACTGCCTGGGTTCAGGGTTCTGGCTCTGCCCTAATATCCCCAAGTTTCTGCATGTGGAAATGAGGATAATGGTGCGTCTCACAGGGTGGTGAAGAGGCTGCACGAACTAATGTGTGGAAGGTGCCCAGGACAGGCTCTGACATGCTCAGTGTTACCTGCCTCTACGGCTGCAGTCATTGGACCTGAGAGTTGGTGCACCTAATGGCCATGTCTCTCCCGTAGGTCAAGCCATTACGCCACCGTTACCCCAGCTGTGGGCCGACTGGAGTTGTCTCTGGTGAAACCAACTCCGGGCCTGACACCCAGGTTTGACTCAAGGTGAGTACTGGCAGCGGCGGTTGGATTTTGGTGGGAGCCCAATACTTGACATTTGTCAGAAAAGAAGGGTATTTAAGAAAATACTGGAAAGCCTCACTCAGGAGTGTTTCCTAATGTTTGCCTCTCCCCTGAGAGCAGGTTCGCCTGTTTTCAGTGGCAAAATGATCGTTTATCTTATGAGAGGGAGGAGACCAGTCTGTCCCTGATGACTTGGAGGCCTCTAGTGACTATTTTGGTCTTTTCTGATTCTGATTAAGTTTAAGTTAGTAGGTACTCTTCCCATACCCTTGATAGGAGTGAAAATTAACACCATCTTTTGGGAGACCAATATAAATAAGGATGTTCTTACAGCATAAATTAATCCCTTCTACAGTGCTGGTCAACTAGATAGGAGATGCTGTGTAGCCATTAAAAAATAAATGGCTCTGCATGTGCTGATTCATGGTCAGGAGCCTCTCCAAAGAGGTGGCAGAGCAGCATGTCCTAGGTGATCCCATTTGATAGTTTCTGGAGGGACGCATAAGGAACTGAGCGTGCTTATCTCTGGAGTGGGAGAGTGAGGAAGACCTACCTTCTAATTCTCACTCCTCCTTAACTTTTTTGTTTTTTTCATGAGTGTATAGCAAAGGACATTTAGGGAAAAAGAGATGGAAGCACTTTAAAGATCTCAAGAAAGTCATCCTCCTTTGACCCTGGAAAATTTCTCCTGATGGAAGCACATAGCTACTCTTGGAAATATATTAGCCACTGTTTGTTTCTGGCTTTGTGGATGGATGGATGGGTGGGTGACTGTTCTCCACATGGAGCTTTGAACCTAAAATTTACATGGATAAGAATTTACTTTTGCTAGATGTATGTTTGATAATTACAGCCTCCTTTCTCCAGCTGTGTTGAGTCATTACTGCTTTTTAACCCTAAATTTAGAACATGCCTTCTTAGAAATGTGTGATTTGAAAACTGCAGCTTGAGGCCAGATTGGGTTTGGAAGGGCTCATAGCGCCTGGTGTCATTCAATCTGCCAAGCCATCTTTACAGAGATTTCCCCACTTTATAGGATCTTCAAGACCCCGGGCCTGCGTACTCCAGCAGCCAGAGAGCGGATTTACAATGTCTCTGTGAATGGCAGCCCTCTTGCCGACAGCAAAGAGATATTCCTCACTGTGCCGGTGGGAGGCGGAGAGGTAAGTGTTCCAGGGAAGGGTGGGTCAGGCCACGGTGTGCTGCTTACTCACCATTTCTTTCTCTTGTCCATCACCCACTTCTCTCCCGGAACCCAAAGTCCTTTGGTTGCCTGGCTCGTCATCTCCACACTTCTGTAGTACTCAGAACCATTCCCTCTCCCAGGGTAGAGCTCCAGACTGGGAAGATTCTTGCCCAGCTCTGGGTTCCATTTGTTCATCAGCTAACATAGGCCCACCTATCTTGTATTAATAGCAGGTTCAAGATGTGGAAGACATTCCTGCCCTTGAGTAGCAGTCGGTAGTCAAGCTAGGCTCCCAATGAACAATAACATAGCATGTGATGTGTGCAGTAAGGGAGATTTTAGAGGGTGTGCAAAGGATGGCAGTGTCAGGGTGCATGCTTAGTCTAGAAAGGGGAGCGCGAGGGTCTTCCACTTGGTGTGACTTTGAGGAGTCTGAAGCAGGCAGAGCAGAGCAAGTTGCTGACCTCCGCTCAGGGACGGAGTGGGTGGTTTATCTCGCATGAGGTCTGCAGGGCATTTCTAAGCTAACGTGCACCCCTTGTCTTCAGCTGATCCAGCCACTGACCCAGTGATAAACGCCAACATCACTGTCTCCTTGGGACTAACAGCCCTCCTGCTTGCCTTGCCACCCACCCCCTACAAGTGCAGGACATCAAGGGGACCCCCTAGGGCACCCTGGGCTGCTGGCAGACGTTCCTGCTCTGAGGGACCAGCCACTTTAACCCTCTCCCCTCCCCACAGAGCATGCGGTTATTGGCCAGTGACTTGCAGAGGATCGATATCGCACAACTGGATCCAGAGGCCCTGGGAAACATTAAGAAGCTCTCTGTAAGTCTCACGCTCCTCTCCACACACAGGGTGGAGCCTTCTGGGTTTAGCCATTCTTAGGATTGCCTTTTGGGTCTGGGCTGGTGCTTTACACTTACAACTGTTTCCCCCAAGGAATTTTGACACTAAGTTCTCCTGCTTACCTAGCAGCAGTTCTGTCCCTAAACTGATGTTGAGTTTTGATCCAACCCAGAGTGCCTACCACAGAAGTTCTACAAGAAAATCAAAATTCTGCTTCATTCGGGCAGTTGGTTTCTGTATGTTATGGCACAGCAGTTGACCTCAGGAACAGGGTGAGGAGCCTGTTCCAAGGACTCCCACAGAATCGGAGCGTGCTGGCCAGCCAGGCCCTCTGGGCAGTGGGACCACAGTGCCAGGGGCTGACGGGGCTCTGCTCTGCTGCGTCAGCTCCTTCATCTCCTCTGTCTTTGGGGCCCAAGCTCTCATTTCTCCTGCACCTGTCCTTCCCCCCTAAGCAGAATATCACCTTCTCCATGAGGCTGTTGGTTCTCCTCCCCCTACCTTGGGTCTGCATGCGGTTCTGGGTAGTCGCACTCCCTACTCCACTGCCCAGCATGGGCTGTCCAGTGTTAGTCCTCAGTTAAATTCTCAAGGGGAAGAATCTGCAATTCCGTTCTCAGCTTTGGTCAGACAGGCCACCCTGGTCCTGTCAGCTGGATTAGTGTGGTGGACGGGAACATGTAGCACAAACGTGGCTGCTGTTGGCCCCCCTTCTGGGTGGGGGGTGGGGTAGGGTCTGTGAAGGGCATGTCCAGGAAGCAGATGAGGGCGGAGCTGCTTTCTCAAACGTGTCATTCGGAACACGGGCTGGTGCTGGGCACATACCAGCCACCCGAACCTGGTGACATCCTTCATCATGCTGGACCTCCAGCATTGCTGTTCCCAAACGATGCCTTCACTGTCTCATCTGAGATGGCATTTTGCTGCTTTCCTTCAGATGAGAAACAGAGATGCAGAAAGTTTAGTTCAGTGTGCGTTGGTCTAGCGGTGAGCGTAGCTGCCTTCCAGAAAGGCTAGTTTGTTCACGTACCAATAGAGGATGGAGAGCTGAGATTCAGTCAGACCGGCCCAGCCCCAGAGTCAGTGCTCCCTGAATAGACTAAAGGATGGGTGGGCATGTTTGCCCAGCACCACCCACTGAACGACCTCTCCTTTTCCTTTCAGAACCGTCTTGCTCAAATCTGCGGCACCATACGAACTCAAAAATGAAGCTGCTATTCCAAGACGGGACAAGAGGGGCCTTTAGTGGGCACTTCTGGGACCCTGAAGAAACCTCTTCCTTTTGGCTTACTGTTTGTTTGAGTGTGAAGTTCCAGAGCAGGGGGTGGTGTTCCTCTTGGAGAACTCAGGAAGCTTTGCTTTGGGCACCTCCCAAGCCAGGTGACAAAGACACTGCCTCTGCATCCATACAGTCCAAACTTCCTGCCCTTCTCTGAACTGAATTCTCCTTCCTGCTCTTAGAGCAGCCGCCTTTGCCTCCTGCAGCTCCGTGTCCTCTTTGCCCTGCCCCAACTCAGAGGAACCTCATGTTCTCAGGAGGACTGCCAATCACTCTGACCAGAGAGCCCTGTGCAGCTGGGCTCCCAGGCTGGGAGCTGTAAGCTCCAAGAAGGGAGCTCCACAAGAGGGCGGCTCCGAAGCTGGAAGGGACTGTGCGGATGGGGCCAGGACCAGCCACAGCTGTGACCCTAGCAGGACACATCTTCCCCCCCGTGCCCATCCCCTCCCTCCTGCGGTGGCTACTGCCGGGGCTCTGCGGTCTTATGCCTGCCATGCCCAGTAGTTTTGTCTCAAGCTGATTTGTGGACCAGTATTGTGTATTATCCCTGTTTACCAAAGACCAAAACTTGGTTTGAGGGCAGTTTCCATATCTTGCTCCTCTACCTCTCCAGTTAGTTCAGTTAGTGGGAATCTGGATAAGGGAATTGTAGGGTTTAGATTGGTGTGGGGTTTTTTACATGACTGGCTGCAGTTGAACTCAAAGCTCTCTAGTCTCTGCCAGTTCTGTAGACTTTGCCAAGCGCTTCTCTCTTCTTAGAGACAAGGGGTTCACGGGGGAGTGAGTGTAGCTGGTCTGGGGGCCTCATTCCGTGCGTTTGGCCTCTGCCCTGGTGTGGGTTGTCCAGTGGGCACGGAGACCCCTGCGGCCCAACCAGCCCTTCTGCCCTGAAGAATCATGGGATGTGGTCCAGGAACGTGGGAGCCGAGAGTTCCTGCCCCCAGCTCGGGAGCACAGTGTTGTGTATGTGGTTCTTTGTCGTACTTTGTACTATTTTGCTACACGACCATCCTAGTAATCCAGTCCTGTCCAAGATATGTTCTTTTCAAGTTGTTTTTTCTCCCTTTCCTGAGACTTTTGTACATATTGTCTTCCTGAGTCGTGGTATCTGTAAGCTGATTTATTCTGATCGGAGCTACCGAAAGATACCGGTTTTCAATAAAGTGTGGATTTGGATTTGTTTTTAACTGATACTCCACTTGCCTATCATCTCCAAAATGCTATACCTGGACTAAAGATAGTTTGGGGACTGAAGCTATTAGAGCAGAGGGTCCACAAACAGTTACTTCCCACAGACGTGAAAGCCTTTACTTCAGGCAGAATCTCTCTGATACCTAAAGAGGGGGCCCTCTCCCCAAGCAGGGCATGGTAATCTAGCCCAAGAAGTTTTCTCCCAACGCCTTCTTTCCACGAGCTGGAAATTTACATCTTGGGGGTAAAACAACCAGGGTATCTATAGTTTACCTGTGTAGCAAGTCTCGTCAGCCAGGGACAAAGCAGGGCCCCAAGTGATTCAGTGATGGGGCGTCTCACTTCCCAAGCTTCAGGCTCTGGCAGATCTGCCTTCCTGGCATTTTCACTGAAATGATCGAGGTGGGGCTCACAGTGGAAGAGCAGACAGACTCGGGTCACAGTTTAGGAGGCCTGTGGTGGTGACAGTTTCCGGGGAAGGCCCTTCAGTCAATGACAGCATTCAGAGTAGCGGTTACTCATTTCAAGAGATCAAGTCACCAAAGCTGAGGCTTCTGCCCTTTCCTGCATCATCTGGTGCAGGGTTAAGTACAGCCTGACATCAAGGAAACACTGAGGATCCAACAGCCTTTACTCACGGCCACCTCACCCCAGTTCACTCCATTGGCACCACTGCCTGGACCCAGTTGCAGGGAATGTGTAGTAACAGGTGCCGAGTAAATACCAGTCATAGGCAAAGATGGACCAGTCCATCCCATGTGAGGGCTGCAGACGAGAACGAGCTTCCCTTCCCAGGATTTAAAGCAAGGGCTGAACTGTCACCGGGCTGGGATGCTGCAAAGAAAAGTCAGCCTTACTGCCAGACCCCAAATCAAAGAGTTCCAGCAAACATACTTTCACAGTTTAGATTTTTTTCCAAATTAATTGCTAACAATTTAAAAATTGTGAGATTTCACAAAAATGTTCACTCAGTTCAGTCACTCAGTCGTGTCTGACTCTTTGCAACCCCATGAATCGCAGCACACCAGGCCTCCCTGTCCATCACCAACTCCCAGAGTTCACTCAGACTCACGTCCATCGAGTCAGTGATGTCATCCAGCCATCTCATCCTGTGTCGTCCCCTTCTCCTCTTGCCCCCAATCCTTGGTATCTCTAATTTTCTTGAAGAGATTTCTAGTCTTGCCCATTCTGTTTTTTTCCTCTATTTCTTTGCATTGATCGCTGAAGAAGGCTTTCTTGTCTCTTCTTGCTATTCTTTGGAACTCTGCATTCAGATGCTTATATCTTTCCTTTTCTCCTTTGCTTTTCACTTCTCTTCTTTTCACAGTTATTTGTAAGGCCTCCCAAGACAACCATTTTGCTTTTTTGTATTTTTTTCCCATGGGGATGGTCTTGATCCCTGTCTCCTGTACAATGTCACGAACCTCATTCCATAGTTCATCAGGCACTCTATCTATCAGATCTAGGCCCTTAAATCTCTTTCTCACTTCCACTGTATAATCATAAGGGATTTGATTTAGGTCATATCTGAATGGTCTAGTGTTTTTCCCTACTTTCTTCAATTTAAGTCTGAATTTGGCAATGAGTTCATGATCTGAGCCACAGTCAGCTCCTGGTC
>NW_011495044.1:6836044-6836596 GCF_000754665.1 Bison bison bison | reverse complement strand
CAGGCCCCCTGTCCATCACCAACTCCCAGAGTTCACTCAGACTCACGTCCATCGAGTCAGTGATGTCATCCAGCCATCTCATCCTGTGTCGTCCCCTTCTCCTCCTGCCCCCAATCCGTGCCAGCATCAGATTCTTTTCCAATGAGTCAACTCTTCGCATGAGGTGGCCAAAGTACTGGAGTTTCAGCTTGAGCATCATTCCTTCCAAAGAAACCCCAGGGCTGATCTTCACAATGGACTGCTTGGATTTCCTTGCAGTCCAAGGGACTCTCAAGAGTCTTCTCCAACACCACAGTTCAAAAGCATCAATTCTTGGGCGTTCAGCCTTCTTCACAGTCCAACTCTCACATCCATACAAGACCACAGGAAAAACAGCCTTGACTAGACGAACCTTTGTTGGCAAAGTAATGTCTCTGCTTTTGAATATGCTCTCTAGGTTGCTCATAACTTTCCTTCCAAGGAGTAAGCGTCTTTTAATTTCATGGCTGCAATCACCATCTGCAGTGATTTGGAGCCCCAAAAAATAAAGTCTGACACTGTTTCCACTGTTTT
>NW_011495044.1:6834269-6834684 GCF_000754665.1 Bison bison bison | reverse complement strand
CTTTTCCAGTCCTGTGGCCACTGCTGAGTTTTCCAAATTTGCTGGCATATTGAGTGCAGCACTTTCACAGCATCATCTTTCAGGATTTGAAATAGCTCAACTGGAATTCCATCACCTCCACTAGCTTTGTTTGTAGTGATGCTTTCTAAGGCCCACTTGACTTCACATTCCAGGATGTCTGGCTCTAGGTCAGTGATCACACCATCATGATTATCTGGGTCGTGAAGATCTTTTTTGTATGGTTCTTCTGTGTATTCTTGCCATCTCTTCTTAATATCTTCTGCTTCTGTTAGGTCCCTACCATTTCTGTCCTTTATCGAGCCCATCTTTGCATGAAATGTTCCCTTCAGATCAGATCAGTCGCTCAGTCGTGTCTGACTCTTCGCGACCCCGTGAATCGCAGCACACCAGGCCC
>NW_011495044.1:6827404-6834169 GCF_000754665.1 Bison bison bison | reverse complement strand
AGCTCTATTAGTCTTTGCCCTGCTTCATTCCGTATTCCAAGACCAAATTTGCCTGTTACTCCAGGTGTTTCTTGACTTCCTACTTTTGCATTCCAGTCCCCTATAATGAAAAGGACGTCTTTTTTGGGTGTTAGTTCTAAAAGATCTTGTAGGTCTTCATAGAACCGTTCAACTTCAGCTTCTTCAGCGTTACTGGGTGGGGCATAGACTTGGATTACTGTGATATTGAATGGTTTGCCTTGGAAACAAACAGAGATCATTCTGTGGTTTTTGAGATTGCATCCAAGTACTGCATTTCAGACTCTTTTGTTGACCATGATGGCTACTCCATTTCTTCTGAAGGATTCCTACCCGCAGTAGTAGATATAATGGTCATCTGAGTTAAATTCACCCATTCCAGTCCATTTTAGTTCGCTGATTCCTAGAATGTTGACATTCACTCTTGCCATCTCTTGTTTGACCACTTCCAATTTGCCTTGATTCATGGACCTGACATTCCAGGTTCCTATGCAACATTGCTCTTTACAGCATCGGACCTTGCTTCTATCACCAGTCACATCCACAGCTGGGTATTCTTTTTGCTTTGGCTCCATCCCTTCATTCTTTCTGGAGTTATTTCTCCACTGATCTCCAGTAGCATATTGGGCACCTACTGACCTGGGGAGTTCCCCTTTCAGTATCCTATCATTTTGCCTTTTCATACTGTTCATGGGGTTCTCAAGGCAAGAATACTGAAGTGGTTTGCCATTCCCTTCTCCAGTGGACCACATTTTGTCAGATCTCTCCACCATGACCTGCCCATCTTGGGTTGCCCCACGGGCATGGTTTAGTTTCATTGAGTTAGACAAGGCTGTGGTCCTAGTGTGATTAGATTGACTAGTTTTCTGTGAGTATGGTTTCAATGTGTCTGCCTTCTGATGCCCTCTTGCAACACCTACCGTCTTACTTGGGTTTCTCTTACCTTGGGTGTGGGATATCTCTTCACGGCTGCTCCAGCACAGCACAGCCTCTGCTTCTTACCTTGGACGAGGGGTATCTCCTTACCGCCACCCTTCCTGACCTCAAAATGTTCACTAGTCACCAAAAATAAGATTCAGCAACAGGGGCCAGTCAACAGGAGCTGTATAGCAGTTTTCCTCGACCCTCAGAGTCTTCTTCCCATTCAGGGGAATTCTTACCTCATCCCTGTGGGCAGTTTACTTTGTAGCCTCTGCTGTGTGTATGAAAAAAGCAGAGCTGCTCTGGGCTGAAGGAGGAGGAGGAGGTGGCAGCCTGGCGGCCTCCCCATCACCAGGGGAGTTTCAAAGAATCCTAGGGTTCCCGTGAACAGTAAGTGTCATGCTTTACCATTACAGACCCCCTGATCATCCCAGAAGCCCTACTTGGGACTGCCTGTTGGAAGAAATGCAAACGTATTGCCTTATGAAGGGTTGCATGTAGGTTGTGTCCGACTCTTTTTGTGACCCCATGGACTGTAGCCTGCCAGGCTCCTGTATCCATGGGATTCTCCAGGCAAGAACACTGGAGTGGGTTGCCATTTCCTCCTGCAGGGGATCTTTCTGACCCACGGATTGAACCATATCTCCTCTGCTGCAGGCAGATTCTTTACCACTAGCGCAACCTGGGAAGGCCCTATGAAGGGTTAAGTCATTTATGTGGAGGGCTAGCTCTTGGGGAGGGTGTGACAGGACATCACCCCGGCATCATTTATTCACAGTATCGGATGTACACTTTAGCTTGTCCAAAACCGAGCTCCCTCCTCATCCCTTACCCACCTGGCTCCCCTCCCTTTAAGTGGTCCATCTCAGGGAATGGCACCTCGGAGTGCTGCCTCCTCAGGGAAGCCATCCAGTACTCACCCCTACGGGTGCCCCAGTCACACCGCCCTATCTCTTAAATGTGTCTCTCGCTGAGAGATCACAGACAAACATTTTCTGGGGGAGTAGTGGTGTAAAACCCTCCCACGCAAGTTTAATGTTTAAGCAATTGTCACTACAGGCACCATACTGACAGGCACAGACAAGTTTTTATTTCTTTGTCCTGCATATAGATCCCAAGAAATATAAAAACATCTCCAGAATTAGTCAAAGGAACCATTCTCCCCACCCCCAACCAGCCCTTCCCTCCCTGGGTGGGCTCAGATGTGGGTGCTGGGAGCAGGTTGCAGGCCGCCTCTCTCTATCCACTGAATAATTATGTTCCATATAAAAATAGATCTGCAGAGGGCTCCCAGGGAGCCGTCAGCCCACAACACACTGGCAACCTGTGCGGGGCTGAGGCCTGGGACCCATCAGGATGCTGGGACCTCACTCCTCACAGGAAGGGAGGTCTACCCTGGACACCGAAGTCCTGCCAACACAGCCAGGGGACTCTGTAGAACAGCTGGTGGTGGGGGGACACCCTGGCCCCCAGAGCATGACTGATGCAGCTGTAGACGGGGCGAGGCTCCCTCCACCAAGACGGGGTGCTGGTGTGTCCTTTCCAGGCTCTCCTGGGGGCAGTGGGGGCAGAGTCTGGAGGGCACTGGCAAGGGACCCTCCAGCACTGTCAAAGGTAGAAGCAGTGTCTCAGCCTCTCCTAGCACCCCCAGGACACTGAGCCAAGACAGGTGCTCAGGAGATGGAGAGCGGGGCTGGGAGACTCCTGCCCTGCTTGGCAGGATGAGGCTAAAGGCACTGTTGGGAGGCCCCACCCCCACCACGGAGCACTCCCAGGGAGATGCTGCCTCCTCCTCCCTTCAGGATCCTCTGCAGGCCCCTCTGCTTGGATTCCTTTTGTCCTAGGCCCTCCATCAACCCTAAGAGTCCTCCCCCAGCTCCTCCAAGGTCCCATTCAATGGATGTATCAGACTCAGCCAGGGAACTTTCCCAGACACCCCTCCATTTACACACATCCAGAGTGCCCATCTGCCCCTCTGGCCCACCAGCCCTCAGGCCCCAAGGTCTGCCAGTAAGGGACGTGTACTACTTCCTGGAGCCTGAGCTCATCTCCCTGCCTCGTCTGGCCCCTCCAAGGGCCAGCTGTGTCTCCTTCACCCCTTCCTGTAGCCCTTGAACCCTTCCCACCCCATCCCATCCTACCCACACACAGCCACACCCCAGAGCAGGTGTATGTCAGGGGTGACCCTCTCCAGGGCCAGTTGCCTGCCTTCTGTCCTACGAAAGCCCTGGCCTCATGATCACTCCCACCTCCAGGAAGCCCTCCTGGATGAGGAGCTCTGGAGTCAGCTCAGCGCAACCACTCCTGCCAAAGCCCTGCAGAAGAGGACCCAGAGGGGAGGGGCATTTCATGAGGGCTGGGTGGTACAGGGGCTGAAGCTTGCAAAAGAGAGGTCACCTCAGAGTACCCCTGGGCTGCCTCTAGAAAGAGTGTTGGTGAAACACAGAGGACCAAGGACTCCCCGGAGCCACACTCTGGATCAGGAGTTGGGCCCATGGGCGCAAGCCCAGCTCTGGCCCCGACTCCTCACTGAGCCTTGGTTTTCCTGCCTGTACGGTAAGGACTGAACTGGCCCGTTAGAGAAGCTCCTTCTCTGAGAGTCACTATCCCCAGGGCTGGGAGCAAAGCTCTTGGAGTCCCGGGCAGAAAACCTCTATCCTCATGTTCCTCCCAGATGTCCTGGCCAGTGAGTTTATAAAAGGAATGCAAAGTAGTAGGGGACACCTAATGGGACCTCAGAAGAGCACCAGGACCCTCACCCAGAATGGTCGCCTCAAGGGTGGGGGAAGCAGAAATCAGCTCCTGAGTCTGGGGTCTCAGGGTCCAGCCCCTGAGCTCAGCACCACTTCTGCCTGCCTGGGTCTCAGGACCAGAGTCCAGACACAGCCCAGCTGGACCACAGGGAGCTGAGGAGCCACGGCCCACAAGGACGGGTGGTCCCTGCTAAGTCCCAGAGCAGCCCATCCCTTGGGGACCCATGGTGCCCGCTGGTCTGAGGGCACCCTTTGGGGTGGGCCCCAGACTCCAGTGGGTGCAGAAGACAGAAGGGCCTGAATCAGGCCATTTAAAGCTACGTCTTCCTCCCTGCCCCTGCCCACCTTGGTCTCTGTGACCCTGTATTTCCTTCCACTGTTACCTCAGGGGTCCTCCCCAGGAGTTGAACCTTTTTTCTAGGTGGGGACTGAGTCGGCCAAGGTGCTCAGACCAGGGGGAGTGAGGGGAACAGGCAGGGAAGTGGGAAAGACTGCGGCTCCATGTAAGCTCTGGGCTCTCCCTTCTGCACAGGTGGAACACAGCCAGCAGGGGTCCTGGGTGGGGCTGGGGGCTGGAGGCCCCCCTGGGATCCTGGCCGGAAGAGTGGGGCTGCTCACACCTGCACCCCCCGGCCCTGCAGCTGGAGCACCCGGGCCCGCAGGGCGCTGATCCCGCTGAGGAGGTCCTCCCGGTGTTCCGCCGATGAGATGCCCAGGCTCACCAGGTCCCTGGGAAGAAGGCTGGTCAGATCTAGCTGGCTCATCCCCACCGTCTTCTCTCCCTTCCACTCCACCCCGCCAGGGAACAACCCAGAATGAGGACAAGCTGGGCCTCCCATGCAGGCAGGGGCAGGGCCCCCCGGCTCCTCAGACTCACTGGGCAGTCATGGCGGCCACGGCCTCCAGGCTCCCATAGCCCGCAGCAGCGAAGCTGTCTTTGTAGCGGCCCAGGTCCAGGGCCTCCAGCCACGCGCCCACAGAGCCGAAGGAGGGGAAGGTGGAGAAGGCACGGTCCTCCAGGGGCGTGGGAGGCCTGGGGGCAGAGGGGTGGAGGAGCTGTGGTCAGTCGACAGTAGAGACCTGGGGCTCAGACCCAGTCGCTCTCCTGAGGAGCGACCATCTGAAAAAGGACAGGCGACGTCATCTGAGAAGATAACGGACGGGTCATCTGAGGACAGGCTATCTGAGAAGATGACCGAGTCCCAGGGCAGGCCTGGGTTCCAGGTGTTCTCAGAGCCAGGCGGGGGTTCACGACACCAGGGCAGGTGGAGAGGCTGTACAGGAGCCAGCTAAAGGCACCGGGAGGGTCTGGAACGGTCTGGGGTAGGATATACGCAGGTGAGCTGGGGAGGTGACTTGTATTATCCGAACTGCAGATTTGTTAGGACTATCACCACATTTACTTACGTGGTCACTGGACCCGGGATACATGGGGCAAAACCCAGGACAAGCAGAAATGACTGAGATGAAAAGCTGTATGTGCCTAAGGCGGGTGGGGTATTAGATCTGCCTGGGGCACCTGAGCGAGCAGTCATATCTGCACGGGTGGGGTAGGACAGGTGGGTGTGGTACATGGGTGGGAGGGCATGCATGGACAGCTGAGGGTTCGGCTGTATCGGTACAGTTGGGAAGGCACCTGGCACAGGTGAGGTGGCGCCATACCTGGCACAGGTGGTGTCGGCACACCTCGGGGGCTCTGGGTCCTGCATCATCTTGCTCAGGAGGCCGTGGATCTGGGAGAACCTGGGCCGCTCACCCGGGTCCTTCTGCCAGCAGTCAAGCATCAGTCGGTGCAGCGGGGAGGGGCAGTTCCTGGGCGGCGGCAGCCGGAAGCCATCCTCCACAGCCTTGATCACCTAGGCCGTGGCGGGAGAGGGGAGTGGTGGGCAGACAGGAGGTTTTAGGTCCCCCAGTACACACACTTACCCCATCCCCAGGAAGACTCAAATGGTGGCCAGGCCGGGACTGGAAACAATAGACAGTGAAGAGGGGCCTGGGGCTAAGAGGTCAAGGGTTCATGGGCTGAGGTCAGGGAGCTGGGGCCTGAGGTCAGAGGGCAACAGGATCGGAAAGCAAGGCACTGGAGCCACCACAGTCACTCACATCTTGGCCAGACATGTCCCAGTAGGGCCGCTCCCCGAAGGCCATCACCTCCCACATGACGACACCGAAGCTCCACACGTCGCTGGCGGAGCTGAAGTGACCAAACTGAAGCGTCTCGGGGGCGGCCCACAGCGCGGGGCTCCGGCCACTCTGCGGGCAGGCGGGCCGGCCACTCAGGGGCAGGAGGGGCCAGAGTTGCAGCCAGCGTTCCCCACCCACAGAGCACCACGGGATCCTACCCCACCTGCCATGCCCGCAGCTGCTCATCTAAGGGAGAACCCACAAGGGGACCGCAGGCGAGGCCCATGCTGGCACGGACAGCTGGAGGGAGGGGCGGGAGTCAGGGAGAAGGGGGATGTGGGGAAGGGCTCCCTCACCATGGTGGTGTAGACCGCCTCTGCTCGGTCCCGGGGGCCCCGGCCGAAGCCAGAGATCTTGCAGACAAGCTCGCTGCTGACCAGCACCCGGCGTGCAGCCAGGCCCCGGTGGACGTAGCCCATTTCCGACAGGTACTTCATGGCTGACGCCAGGCCGGGCAGCAGCCCCATCAGCTGTGCGGCCACCAGCTGGCCCTCATGCCGCTGGGAGGGAGGAGGAGATGGAGGCCCGGCTGCACCCTCGCTTCCCTGGTGCTTTGTGACCCCAGGGAAGTCATGGCCTTCTCTGGGCTTCAGTTGGCCATGTCACCTGCCAGATCAGCCTGGCCAGAGGGCATCTCTACAAAGGATGAGGCCAACCCCAAGTCCCACCAAAGGGAAAAGTGAGGGATCAAGAGAACCTCGGTCATCGGCACCCCCTGGGGCCCAGACCACTCACCCTGAGGAAGCCATCCAGGGCCCCATGGCTCATGTATTCGGTGACAATCATCAGGGTGCTTCCTGTGCTCAGGGAGGGGGACATATATGCTCAGGTGCCTGCTGCCCTCTGTGAGCACACGTGATCCCCACTCCCCGCCCCATGCCAAGGTGGC
>NW_011495044.1:6820301-6826927 GCF_000754665.1 Bison bison bison | reverse complement strand
GTGGTCAAACTGGCCCAGGGTGAGGGCCTCGGCCAGGAAGCTGAGCCTCTGCGAGTCGGAGCAGCCCTCCCTCAGTGTGTGCACGGCCACGGGGAGCTCCTGGCGGCCCGGGAGCTGCAGGCAGCCGCAGCACAGCTCCCCAAACCGCCCTGGGGGAGAACAGCACCTCAGACACCCCCCAGAGGCCGCGGCCTTGGCCAACCCGGGCAGGGTGAGCAGATTCCGGCTCAAGGGCCCTTTCTGGCCTGGGACTCGGGGCATCTGAGTTCAAATCCTGGTGAACTGAGTACTGACCATCTGCTCTGCCCCTCTTATGGCTTCAGTTTTCTCCTCTGAAATGCGGAGTCCTCCCTGCCTCCCCCGGTGGGAAACTTCAAAGCCTCAAAGCGAGGACTATGCACGTGCCAGCACATCAAAGGGGTGCTGCGCCACGACATCTATTCCACCACGTTGCCCCTTTCTGGCCTCTGCCCAGTGAGTCTGCCAACAGTGCTGGGGTAGAGCGTTGGGCTCCTGGTGAAAGCGCTGCTTTCTCAGCACAGGGCAGGAGGGCTTGCAGACACGAAGCAAGGAAGCCAGGGCGCTGATCATGAGAGAGCACACACTCGCTAGGAGCCAGGCCCTGGGCTGCGCTGGGACGCTCCCACAGCAGCTCTGAGACAGATATCACGCCCATTTAACAGATGAGAAGCTGAGGCTCGGAGCAGAAGACGGACGAGCCCCTGGTCAGTGGCAGAGCCGGGGCTAGAACTCAGGTATGCCTGGACCCCAATCTTGCAAACGCCCCTCCCCATCGGGCCTTGAAAGCCTGGGACC
Organism: Bison bison bison; assembly: GCF_000754665.1. Lineage (NCBI taxonomy): Eukaryota > Metazoa > Chordata > Mammalia > Artiodactyla > Bovidae > Bison > Bison bison. The sequence goes on along the minus strand of NW_011495044.1, from coordinate 6,826,111 downwards.
AAACTTCTGCCAGTGGCAGTCTGCAGAACCATCCCTGAAAGAGCCTGAAAGGAGAGAGTTCTGACCTTGGGGGCAGGTAAAGGGTAAGAAGGCAGGCTCACAGATTCACCTCCCTCCCTGGACCCTGGTGGGCAGAGGCCAGCTTGATGTGGAGGTGGGGGCTTCCTGGACAGCGTGGGGACTGGATGAAGGCCAGGCCTGCAGAGATGGGGGTGGGACTTGGGGTGGAGGCAGGCTAAAAGGATAGAGGTGGGGTGGGGTGGAGGAGGGGCTTCCAGGGAGGGCTGGCAGTGGGTAGAGGAAGGGCTTCCCCACAGACAAGGCTTCCCCGGGCGCCCAGTTTGCCTGTTCCAAGGCTCTTCTCCAGCGTGACGCTTTTCGCATCCAGCTCCTTGGCAAACAGATGCACGGCTTGCAGCGGGTCCCCACAGCTCTGGGGATCCACGAACGTGCGGCGAGTTGGGACTTTGACTGGCAATGAGGAGAAAGAGACAGGAGTGAGGAAAAGGGCCTCGGTGGTTGGAGCAGTGGGGTAGGAAAGGGGAGGTATGCAAGGGCTGAGCGCCAAAGAATTGATGCTTTTGAACTGTGGTGTTGGAGGAGACTCTTGAGAGTCCCTTGGACTGCAAGGAGATCCAACCAGTCCATTCTGAAGGAGATCAGTCCTGAATATTCATTGGAAGGACTGATGCTGAAGCTGAAACTCCAATAAATACTTTGGCCACCTGATGCAAAAAACTGACTCATTAAAAGACCCTGATGCTGGGAAAGATTGAAGGCAGGAGGAGAAGGGGACGACAGAGGATGAGATGGTTGGATGGCATCACCAACTCAATGGACATGAGTTTGAGTAAACTCCAGGAGTTGGTGACGGACAGGAAAGCCTGGTGTGCTGCAGTCCATGGGGTTGCAAAGAGTCAGACACGACTGAGCGACTGAACTGAACTGAACTGAAGCAAGGGGAGTCAGGAGGAGGACTGAGGAAGTAAGGTGAGGTGGTGCCCACCCCGCCCCGGGCCAGGCCCAGACAACTCACAGTGGAAATACAGCTCCTCCTCATCGTGGGCGTCCCGACCTCCTTTGCCATAGCTGCAGGGCCTGGGGTAGGGGTGGGAGTGCGGATGTCCACAGTCATCCTTTGAGCCAGGCTGTCCCAGCCCTTCCCATCTTACCAGCACCCAGGGTGGCACCTCTTTGTCCCTCCAAAAGGACAAGGTCTGTGCCCCAGGGGAGGGACCTTCTTGTCCTGTGGGTCTGGAAGCTTGTCCCCCCAGCACATATGTAACCCCAGCCCCAGACCTAACCACTCACCCCCTCCGCAATCCTAGTTATTTTCACTTTGCAATGCCATGAATTCTTGAACTTCAAAGACACCCAAATCCGTGCCCTGACTTCAAGTCCAAGCTGCCTCCCTGCCTACAGCTGAACACAACAGGCAGGCCTTGCGCCCAGGGGCAACTTCCGGTCTAGTCAAGAAAACAGACCTTGAGAAGGAACCACAAGCCCACTCACAGGTCTGAGCAAAGGAGAAGGGCGGTGCGCCGTGGGAACATGTAGCTGAGACAGGGTTGAGACCGTCCAGGATGGCTTCCCGAGAGAGGCCACCGTGGGCCAAAGGACTGCATCAAGATCAACAAAGTCATGGGTTGGCAACCAGGGCCCCTGAGGCAGGGTTTTTCAGGCCCACATAAAGACTTTGGTTTTATCCTGGGGGTGGGGAAGAGGAGAGCCCCTGGGGGAGGCAGGTTTGAGCAGGGGAGTGCCACGGTTCAATTTGCACTTTAGAAACATCATCCCAGCTGCTGCTGTTATCCCTGCAGGAGATGGCAGGAGATGGCTCAGGCTACGGGGCGACCATGGATGGAGAAAAGTAAGACTGACATTGAGGTGACAGGGCCACAGGGCTTGGGGAAGGCTGGAGGTCAGAAAGGGAGAGGCGAAAGGTAGGAAGCACTGTAGCGTTCCGGCTTGCCCAGTGAAGTGAGGCAGGTACCGTTTACAAAGGTGAAGCAATGACAAGTTCCCGTTTAGAAATTTGAGTTTGCAGCACCTCTGGGATAAGCAGGGCTGATCAGTGAGCAGGGAGTTAGCTATATGTGGCGGGGGTGGGGGGGGCAGTTTAGAAGAAGGGTCTGCTCTGGAGATACAAGTTCTAGAGCTGGGGGCCTTGTCCAGGGAGAGGAGGGAGCCTGAGAAGTGGGACAGGGAACAAGTCTGAGCGCCCCACCCCCCATCTAGAGATAGGGAAGAGGAGAGGAGGGCTTCCCTGGTGGCTCAGATGGTGAAGAATCTATCTGCAATGCAGGAGACCCAGGTTCAATCCCTGGGTTGGGAAGATCCCCTGGAGAGGGGAATGGTTACCCACTGCAGTATTCTTGCCTGGAGAACCCCATGGACAGAGGAGCCTGGTGGGCTACTGTCCATGGGGTTGCAAAGAGTCAGACTGAGCGACTAACAACAGAACAGAGAAGGAAGCCACAGAGGAGACTGTGAAAGAACCATCAGAGAAACTGGAGGGAAACAGAAGGGAAATCGGGGGCAGAAGGTGGTGGGGGCAGTGATGTCACAAGAAGCAAGGAAGGAAACAGGATCAGAAGAGCAAGGTCATGTGAAGACTCATGGAGGAGAGCTGAGGGAGACTCGAGAGAGATGGCCATGTGTCGATACCAGTGGAGGCAGTCATGCAGGATGGAGTGGTCATGACGGCGGTCCCCCACATGAGCTCTGGAATCTGATGGCACGGACCAACTCCCTAGATCCTTCCCTCAATGTCTGTGGATCAGCTGGCTGGTTTTCTCTTTAATAAGATCAGGATCAAGACAGCCCTGCCTGATCACACTGGCGCCAAGAGCTTACAAAGCACTCAACAAATGTTAGTCAGCATATAGGGAAGAAGTAGATGTGATCAATAGTAAGGGCTCCTGAGAAGGTAGGAAGGAGTGGGTTACAGTCACAGGTAGGACTGATCCCGGCTGGGAGGATGGCACTGCCTATAGGGAAACAGAGGGAGAGGATGGATGCAGAGATAAGCAGGTGTGCAGACTCAGTGGTGCAGGTAAAGAGCAGGTGCAGCAGACACAGCTGAGAGAGTGAGCTGTGAGGACCGGCAGTCTGCAGGGCACAAGCGGAACCGGGCTGATGGCCTGGTCCACGTCAGGAGACAAGAGAGGGCAGCTGAGGTGGAACAGGAGCGAGGGTCTGTGGAAACGAAGTCAAAGACCCCAGAGGCCAAAGACTGGGGCAGGTTGTCCAATGGCTAGTGATGTCATCCAGTGTGGGAACAGGACATCCATGAACATCCGGGAGAGCTGAGGAGGGATGCAGGGGGCAAGGCCGAGTGGCTGGAGGAGTGACAGAGAAAGCGAGACACTTCCACCTGATGATGACACACCCTAGTGAGAACTGGGATGAGCCAGGATCGACTGGGAGAACAAGTGGAGGTGAGGAGCCCACTGTACAGAGCGGGGGACTGCAGAGACGGGGAGCAGAGGAGATGAGCGAGGGAAGCTGGGGCATGCATGTTGGAGACGCGTGTCCCTGCCCATCAGTGCTAGACCTGGCAGATTCCCACGTTGGTGCCATTTGATTTTGAGTAGGTTTTGAAATCCACGCCTGGCCTGCCCTGCCTGCTCTAGCGCAGCGGTCTCCGAGGTGCTCCTGGGCAGCCGCTCCTGTCTTGCAGCCTCAGCCCAAAGATGCCCTTCATGCTCACCTCTCCATCATCCTCTCCTGCCTTCTGGAGCTCCTGAGCTCACAACCAGCACAAGCTGCTCCCAGCTCCTGTCCATTTCTGCTTTTCCAATGGGTCTCATCTGTGGACCTTTAAGCTCCATGATCAAGGAGATTCTACTCTTGTCCTGCTTTTCTGACTCACCTGGCCGGGGCAGAGCTGGCTCCCAGATCCTCTCCTCCTCAGTCACTTAAGGCCAAGCAAATAACCCCATCTTAGCCAGATGAAATCTTGCTGCCCCTCCGGCCCGCAGGCGGTTCCAGGATGCTGACGTGTGGCTCCTGGACCAGCTCATTCCTCTCCTCTGCTCCCCCTACTCCAGCCTGTCACATGCGGCCTTCCCAATCCCTCCAGTCTGCTGACCTCAGCCCCAGCCTGGAACCCACCTGAGGTGCCTCTGCCAAAGGGACTCTATCTTTGCTGAGCCAGACCCAAGCTCCATATCTTTCCCCCTCCGCCCATCCCCTTTCTCTGCCCATCCCTTTTCTCTGCAAGCTTCCTTCCTCTGGGGCTTGGGGGTTTCTGGCATATGAGTTCCCCTCCCTGTTCTCCCTGCTCCCACACACATACACGCACACACAATTTCTGCCTTTCTTCCCTCTGCCTGTGTTCAAGGGCCTCTAGATCCCTTGGGGGCAGGGGCTGGGGGCCTCTGAGCGCCTCGGGAGGCTCCCAGTTACACTGGAGCAGCCAGAGCTTGATTCCCTCCACAGTGATGCCTTCTGACATTTAATGAGTGAAGGAGCTAAATCCCCTTCATCCCACAGCAGCTGAGCAGGAACAGGGCGTGGGGGGAGGGGCCAGGACAGCACCAGTCAGGCCTGTCTCTACACAGCGGTATGCTCGCCTGTGCAAATCCGCACATGTGCAAATGCGGATACAGATACAGGTACCTGAGGGCAGGGACACAGCCCGCCAGGGGCCAGCCAGGCTGGAACCAGTCACCTACCTCCTCCAAAGGGCCAGCACGCTCATCACAGAGCCCAGGACGAGGAGGGCTGAGATGGTTACCACGGTGACGACTACCGCGGGGCTCTGGTCCTTGGACCTGGAGGTGGCTGGGAGGAAAACCACAAGGTTGAGAGAGGCAGAGGACCAGGCTCCCGGGTAAGCCCCAGGACAGACTCCTGTCCCCACCATACGGCGGGATGTCCATAGCACCTCCACCCTTGGCCTGGCCTCCCAGCAGCCGGGGACCAAGGCTGCCCCCACCAACCACAAAGGCACCTGGAGCTTCGTCCTTTCCCAGGGCGGGTCACTTCTACTGCAACTCAGCTCTGAGAGAGAGGAGCAGGCATCCAAATGGGCAGGCTCGGGCCTTCCTTTTTGCCTTATAGATGCACGAGGAAGGTGGCTCTGTAGGGGCATGGCCTTTTCTCTGAGCTCCCCAACCCCAATCCAGAACTGTCACCGAAAATTTTTGCTATTGTTCAGTTGCTAAGTCACGTCCGACTCTTTACAGCAATGGCTGTAGCATGCCCAGGCTCCCCTGTCCTCCACTATCTCCTGGAGTTTGCTCAAATTCATGTTCATTGAGTCAGTGATGCTACCTAATCATCTCATCCTCTCTAACAATAAGAATGATGAGTTAACATTTAATGCACACTTACGTGCCATAACTAAACAATCCTGTTTCATCATCACAAGAAGCCAGGAAAGTGAACTGTCTCCATTCTGCAGCTGAGCAAACTGACATCAAGAAAAGTTATGTAATTTGCCCAAGGTCACAAAGCCAATAAACGGTGACCCTAAGATTCAAACCTGATTCCCAAAGCCTCTGCTTTGAACTATTTCCCCAGCAGAGGGGCCAAGAGGACCCCAGGCCCTCAGCCCCATCCACCCATTCATCCATCCAACGCGTGCACCAGAATGGCAATGGTCCTGGGGAGTCGGCAATGAATGAGCCAGAATCCTTGCCCTGGAGGGGTGTACCGACCGGCAGGGGAGACAGAAATGAAAAATCAATGAAAAAAAAGAAACAGAGACAGGAGCAGAGCTGAGCAGAGGCACAATCATTTCTTCCTAAAGCCAATGGGGAAGGTTTGCAGAAGAGGCATCATCTGCCCTGGACCTGGAAGAT
>NW_011495044.1:6799810-6820201 GCF_000754665.1 Bison bison bison | reverse complement strand
TGGATGCACTTGCTGGGTCTGGAAAACAACAGGCCATCCCATGTGGCTGGAAAGCAGGCTGCATGGAGGCAGAGACGCAAGATATGAAGAGCTAAAGCTGGAAGGCAGGAGGATGAAGGGAGCTGGGGGAGGTGACAGACCCAGAAGCACCTTGAATGCTAGGCCAGGAGGACGAGCTTTATCTTGAGGGTAACAGGGAGCCCAGAGCAGTGGACAGAGTTCCTTCCCACCAGGAGAGGAATGAGGGAATCTGCTAGGGCAGGAGTGGGGAGAGAGAGGGGGTGCTTGGAAGAGATAAAGGCTTGGGATAACTGTCGGGAATGGGGAAGATGCTACGCGCCCTGATGAATAAACTGGGATTAGAAAAAGACACTTCAGCAGGCAGCCTTGATGAGGGATGATGGAGGAGAGCCAGTCCTGGGGACAATGGGATGGGTGCAAAATAATGTCTGGGGAATGGGGACCAGCAGGGCTGGAGAGCGCGTCAACCAGGAGAGTCCGTGGAAGCTGGGGAGAGACGATCATGGGGCCAGGAGAGGCTGGGAGCCCGACAGATGTGGTCAGATCCCAAGAGCCGCTATTAGGATGTCACACAGCAAGTGAGGAAGAGCGACAGCAGAGAAAGGGAGGGTCAGAGGTCAACAAGGTCAGGGTCAAGAGAACAGATTTCAGAGCCCTCATTTCCAGAGATGGGGAATAGGGTCCTGGGCCTGGCTGGTGGCGGAAAATAGAACTGTCGCCAAGGACTGTTTGAAATGAGCTGTCCTGGTGGACAGGGAAATGGAGGATGCAGAGAAAATCGGTGTGGCCAGTGGCCTCTGAGATAGCCCTGCAGGATTCTCCGCTTCCTGGTGTTCCTTCCCCCATGAGCATGGGCCGAACACAGTCATTCGCTTCTAATGAACAGAATACAGCACAAGTGATGGGATGTCACCACCATGATTAGGTTACAAGAGATCGGCTTCCGTCTTGCGCGCCCTCTTGCTCCCTCTCTCACAGTCTCTAGGAGAATCTAGTTGCTGGGTTATGAGCAGCCCTTGGAGAAGCCTAGGAGTCTTGTGCCTGCCTCCAGCAAGCAGCCAGCAAGAGTCCAACTAGGGAAGCACTCACTCCCTCCCTCCCCTCCTCTCCATCTCCGCCCAGTTAAGCCTGGAGATGATCACAGCCCCAGAGGACAGCTGGACTGCAGTGAGGGCTAAGCCGTGCGCATACTCCTGACCCACAGAAACCATGAGGTAATGAGTGGTATTGTGTTTGGCTGCTGAATGGTTAGCTAGTACAGTAGTGCAGCATGGTCCTCCTCGTGAACTTGACTTGGGGTCACAGCTCACTGGAAAAAGCGCTCTGCGCTTGGGGAACCACTCTCTGTAGCCAGGGCCACAACAGAGGAGGCCAGGAGCTGAGTGGCACATCTACCGACTGTGCGCGCTCAGTAGCTCATTTGTATCTGACTCTCTGCGGCCCCATGGACTGTAGCCCACCAACCTCCTCTGTCCAAGGGATTTCCCGGGCAAGAATACTGGAGTGGGTTGCCGTTTCCTTCTCCAGGGGATCTTCCAGACCCAGGGATCCACCAACTGAGAAGCACCAGACTAACAGAAGTCATCAGTCCTCTTCAGCTACCGGCCCCCAGCGCCCACCCTCCACCACATCCACTCCAGCCCAACCCACCAGCCTTTGTTCTGCCGCCTCTCACTCTCCAAGATGCCTTCCCTGCCCACCTCCCCATGGAGAACTCCAACGTTCCCCAGCCTTCAAGACCCAGCTCTAATCTCCTCTCACCAGCACCTGGCTGGGGTCTGGCGGAGACAGGCATTCGAGCAAGAAGTGCTGACTCCTTCCCAGAAGGCAAACTCCCTCAACACCTTATCTCCACCTCCCCCTGGGCTCAGAACTCTTTCTATCCTGGATTCGACTCGTGTAGCAGGTTGGAAAGAATTATTATCTTGACAGCTGGTGCCAGGATGCCTCTTAGGCAAACTGCCTTTTGTCCAGGAAAAATACTTTCATGAGCTGCTCGGGGTAGATAGGGGTGAGGTCCTGAGGGCTGGGTTAGCGGCAGGAGACTAAAAGAAAGCACTAAATGCTCTGTGCACATCCGGAAGGGGTCCTGGGGGTTTGGGGGAGGGGGAGGAGGAACCAGGGCAGGGAAGCCAGGGCAGGAGGGGTAGTACCACACCATGGCCGAGAGCTGGAACTGTTTTAGGATCAGGAATATCTGATGTTCAGTTCTTGTTTTGCTTTGTTTTGATAACAACTTTATTGAGAAATTATTCTCACACCATAAAATTCACCCATTGAAAGTATGCAGTTCTCCTGGTGTTTTGTTGGTTTGTTTGCTTTTGGCCACACCACGCAGCTTGTGGGATCTTAGTTCTCTGACCCGGGACTGAACCCAGGCCCCAGCAGTGAAAGCTCGGAGTTGTAACCACTTCTGGTGTTTTTGCTTGGTTTATTGCTGCAGGTGACACTCCCTTGGTGTGCCCCAACCCTCAGCGAAGGCTGGATGTGGGGATGATGGACCTCAGGGCCTGGAAGTCCAGAGGGTAAGCTGGGCCGACCCCTTGACTTCACACGCTAAGGCGTAGTGGGAAGAGGGATGGTGCCCACGTTTGAGTCTGTGTCACGACAGAGAGAAAGCAGCAGGATGGGAACAATAAGTCAGTGGTCAAGGACAAGAAGCGACCAGGAGAAGAAAAGTCCTCCCAAGAAAAGAGAGGGATCTTGGAGAGGGCAGGGGATGTTTCCTCGAGACATGGGAGGGAGACACCAGCTGAGACCTGGGCTCCAGCTGTTCATGGATCCCTCTCCTGTGAGTTCTTCCAGGACAGGTACTCAATCTAAGCCACTAGTTACTGGATTCCAGTCTCATTCATTTGTTAGGTTGTAACCGAACTGTTCTGCAGGTTCCCTTAATTGCACAGGTAACCCCTCAATTTGCCTCCATGCTCCAGCCCCAGGCTGGGTCTTCTCTCCTCTTGCGTGTCACTTACCCTCCCCTGGGGTCAGCACTTCAATGCTGGGGTTGAAGCTCTGGGTCTCCCAGGAGGGCCCTGGGGAAGCTGCCCGGATCTGAAAGACGTAGCGGGTAGCCGGCTTCAGGTTGGTGACAGTGACCGCAGGCGCCCCTGTCTTCACCGTCGAGTAAGTCTGCTCACTCTGACCCTGGGGAGGGACGGAGATACATGAGCCCAGACCCAGGACTGGCCCCATGCTCCTGGGAGAATGTGGAGGGAAGGGGTAGGGAGGTGGCAGAGGTACCCTGAGGGGAGGAGCCCGGGCTGCTTGAATAACTCCACTCATCTTGGAGGAATCTCACATCTTTCTTCCAGAAGGTCCCCAGGCCCTTTCTCCACCACAAGTTTCCACCTATACTCGGTGGCACCTTAACTGAGAACAACCCCACCTCCGAGTAACAGAAACTTTAGAGAAGATGCTGCCTTATGGGGATGCTAGGATGAAAGGCATCGATGCCTGGCCGTCTAGAGGAGGAACTGCACCTGACCCCTCAGAGGAAAGAAGGAGGAAATGAGCCCTGACACCTGCCCGGCCCTTGTTGGCTTTTCCTTCCCCTTGTCACCGGACTTTCACAATGTCCTACAAGGTGTGGGTTCACAGATAAGGAATTCAGATCAGAGGGGCTGAGAGGCTCACCCACAGCCCCCCACCAAGGGCCCATTCACTGCCCGCTGCTGGGCTAGACCCTATAGGAGCAGACTTCCTACACATTCCTATCTGCTTGTATAGGTGATGCTCCCAGCAGGGAAGGGGCGGGGTGACATCTTCCCAATTCCTTTAGGTCCTGTGCTCTGTGCACTATGTCATCCTGCCCCCAACACATCTGATCACGGTGCATGCTGGACATGCTGCCATCATTTCATCTCTGCACACACCCCCTGATTAGAGCCCCTGCCACACTCACAGCCCCCAAAGGTGCATCTCCCCTGTATCTGTGGCCCCACTTCTACGGGCCCGGTATTCAGGAATCAGAGCAGACTCTGACCCAAGCTGGGCCAATCAGAATCCCACTTTTGGGCATTTGAACATACCATGGAAAGACAGTGAGGTCCTGGCTGCAGAATTTATAAGCAGGCTTGGGGAGGGGAGGGGAAAAGGGGCTGCCAGCCTGGGCGGCTGCAAGGTGCCCTTCCTGCAGAGGAGGCGGGGTTGGTATGGAGAGAACTCAGAGATGAGGGGCTGGTGATTCCTGCCACACTTCTGGTCATCAGGCTCCATGAGACACTCCTGAAGGCTTTCAAACACAGCCCCTTTTGTACTGGCTCATCGTTTCAAGGGTTTTGGTTCCCCACAAAGTCACACTCCCTATGGGCCAGGGAGCAACCACCCAGCTCAGCACTGGGACTGTATCTATGCTCTGATCCCTGAGTGTCAGTTCAGTGAGCCCTTTCTAAGCAACTGCTGCCTGCCTGGCTCCTTCCCAGCAACCTTCGCTGTGGTCTCCTTGACGTCAGGGACCCCCAGAACCCAGTCCCAGCCGCTTTTCTCACTCATGCCCCCCTCCCTTGGCCATCCCCTCAGGTCCTTTGGCTTCAGCTACCATCTCTGGGTTGAAAGCCCCCAACTTCCTCTCTCTCTCTCTCAGCTCTCCAGATTTCTCTTTTCAAAATCTGTTATCTGATTCAGCAAAGAACTCCCTGGAGTCACTGAGGAGGGAGTGAAGTCCTAACACATGTAATGCTAAGTTGAAAGCAAAGTTTTGCTTTAAAGAATACAATTGTCACCAAAGTGAGAACAGTTTAACTGTAGATTACCTATCAAATTCAGACAATAAACTTAGGCAGAAAGAGATAGTGGATCTGGACCTAACTCCACTTGTTAAACCACCCTTGAGCTGCAACCATAGGCTGACCACAGATACAAGAAGTCAGCCAAAATCAAGAAAAAGTATCCTAGGAGAATCAACTGGCCCTACAGAGTTTACAATAAGGAACATTGTATACTTTCTATTATTATTTGTAAACGATTGGTTACACAGTCTCCACGTGAGTAAAATTAAAATTTGAGTGTGTACATTCATTACTGTGAGAGCTGACTGTTAAACATTTATCAGTACATCATTTATCAGCATATTATTTATGCTGAGCCCTGGCACACCACCAGACCTGGCAACATGTTCCCACAGTGGTACTTTTCCATAAAATTTGAAACAATATGTTTCTGCGTTCTTTTTCTTAAAAAGTTGCAAACTATGCACAGAATCCAGCCACAGAAAGTCTGCATCAGCCCCCAGGGGAAGCTTTTCGTCAACTGTGAACAGTAGGCAGTAGTGGCGAAAATAGACACGATGACGGGTTACCGAAAGGAGACCCGAGCAAAGAGGGAGAGCTGTGTGTCCACGGTGAGGAGGGGCCAGGAAGAAACTCCGGCTGGGTAGGCCGCTCAGGGGGCCAGTGGAGATGTTTAGAAACAAAGCAAGGACTTATGCTGGGAGGGGCTTGTAAAGAAAAGGAAGCCGGCAAGAGAGGGGGACAGTCCGCAGCTGGTAATGCAACCCGAGGTCCCTCCCAGACCCAGACTCACCTTCTCGAAGTATCTGATCTCATACTCTGTGCCGTTGGCCCCTGGGGCTCCCGCGGGGATGGGCTCCCGCCACGACAGAGACACGCTCTGGGGCTCCACTCGGTCCCTGCGGATCTCATCCTCCTCCCAGGGCGCTGAAAGTTGAGTAATGCGAGGTTCTCTGGGGCAGGGGCAGGGGGCTGGAAAGGCGGGGCGCGCGGGGAGCCAAATGGGGCAGGGCCCAAGGGGCTGTGGGTGGGGCAAGAGGCTCCTGAGGGGCGGGGCCTGAGGGATAGCATCGTCATGAGGCTAGAGGAAAGCTCTGACACCACAGCTCTTGGCTTCCTTGGTTCTGAGCGGGAAAGAAGCAGGCCACGTGCTGCTTGCCCACCCCCTACACTCCAGCTTCCCTTCAGGTGGCTGGTTCTAATTCCCCCAGGCTATTTCTACATGCGCTATGTATGGCTCGGAGATATTAGACAGCACAGCAGGCAGGAAGACAAGCTACTTAACTATTCTAATAGTCTGGTCAAGAGGTAATATACTCAAATAAACTAGGAATAGAAGGAAATCAGTTCAGTTCAGTTCAGTCGCTCAGTCGTGTCCGACTCTTTGCGACCCCATGAATCGCAGCACGCCAGGCCTCCCTGTCCATCACCAACTCCCGGAGTTCACCCAAACGCACCATCGAGTTGGTGATGCCATTCAGCCATCTCATCTTCTGTCGTCCCCTTCTCCTCCTGCCCCCCAATCCCTCCCAGCATCAGAGTCTTTTCCAATGAGTCAACTCTTCGCATGAGGTGGCCAAAGTACTGGAGTTTCAGCTTTAGCATCAGTCCTTCCAATGAACACCCAGGACTGATCTCCTTCAGAATGGACTGGTTGGATCTCCTTGCAGTCCAAGGGACTCTCAAACGTCTTCTCCAACACCACAGTTCAAAAGCATCAATTCTTTGGCGCTCAGCTTTCTTCACAGTCCAACTCTCACATCCATACATGACCATAGGAAAAACCATAGCCTTGACTAGATGGACCTTTGTTGGCAAAGTAATGTCTCTGCTTTTGAATATGCTATCTAGGTTGGTCATAACTTTCCTTCCAAGAAGTAAGCATCTTTTAAATTCATGGCTGCAATCACCATCTGCAGTGATTTTGTAGCTCCAAAAAATAAAGTCTGACACTGTTTCCACTGTTTCCCCATCTATTACCTCAACAAAATAAAGGCCATAATTGAAAAGCTCCAGCTAACATCATACTTAATGGTGAAAAGCTGAGAGCTTTCCTTTGAAGATTAGGAATCTTGCCACTTCTATTCAGCACAGTCCTGGAAGTCCTAGACAGTGCAATTAGGCAAGAAAAAGAAATAAAAGGCTTCCAGATTGGAATGGAGGAAGTAAAATGATCTCTGTCCACAGATGACATAATCTTATATGTAGAAAACACTAAAGGTTCCACAGAAAATACTATTGCCAAAATTGCAGGATACAAAATCAAATCACAGAAACTCATTCGCATTTCCACCCACTAACAATGAACAATATGAAGTGAAAAATCAAGAAAGCAATCCCACTTACTTAAGTTTATTACAATATAAAAAAGCTTCTTTAACAAATGGTGGTAGGAAAATTGAATATCCACATGAAAAAAATTAAGTTGGGCCCTTAGTTTACACTACATACAAAATGAACTCAAAATGAATTACAGACATAAACGTAAGACCTGAAACTTCTAAAAGAAAATATAGAGGAAAAACTTCCTGATACTGAATTTGGCAGATTTCTTGAATATGACACAAAAAGCAAAAAGCATAGACAGCAAATGTAACAACAACAAATGGCACTACAAACTTAAAAACATCAGGACAATAAAGGAAACAATCAACAGAGTGAAAAGGCAACCTATGGAATGGGGGAAAATATTTACTAGCCACATATCTGATAAGGGGTTAATGTCCAGAATATAAAAAGAACTCCTTCAATTCAGCAATAACACCACCAAACCCCACAAATAACCCAATTTAAAAATGGGCAGGGACTTCCCTGGTCATCCAGCATTGAGAATCTACCTGCCAGTGCAACGGACACGGGTTCGATCCCTGCTCCCGGGAAGACTTCACGTGCCGTGAGGCCCGCGCACCACAACTAGTGAGCCTGTGCTCTCTCTAGAGCCCGGGCTCCACAAGAGAAGCCACCACGCTGAGAAGCCTGCACACTGCGGCAGAGAGTAGTCCCTGCGCTCCCCACCTAGAGAAAGCCCGGGAACAGCAGCAAAGATCCAACAGAGTCAAAACTAATAAATAAATACAATTTTTTTTAAATGGGCAGAGGAATTGAATAGACATTTCTCCAAAGATGTGCAAATGGCCAATAAGCACATAAAAAGATGTTCAATATCACTAATCATGAGGGGAATGGAAGTCAAAACTATGAGATATCACCTCGTACCTGTTAGGATCAAAAATAAACAAAAGGCAGAAATAACAAGTGTTAGTGAGACTGTGGAGAGACTGGAACCCTGTGCACTGTTGGCGGGAATGTAAATTAGTGCAAACACTATGGAAAACATATGGAGGTTCTTATAAAAATATAAAAATAGGATCCAACTAGAGATAATCATATTAAGTAAGTCATAAAGAGAAAGACAAATGCCATATGCTAGCGCTTACATGCGGAGTCTAAAATATGACACAAGTAAACCCATCCATGAAACAGAACCTCAGATACGGAAGTCAGGCTGGTGGTTGCCAAGGTGGGAGGGAGCCTGGAGAGGGGCAGAGTGGGAGGTTGGGGTAGCAGATGTAAGCTTCTATACAGAGAAGGGACGAACAACTAAGTCCTACTGTACAGCACAGGGGACTATGGTCAGTATCCTATGATAAACCATAATGGAAATGAGCATTTTTAAAATGTATATAACTGCATCACTTTGCTGTATAGCAGAAACTAATGCAACGTTGTGAATCAACTATACTTCAACAAAAATATTAATGAAAAACAAAATAAAGATAGAACTACCGTGTGAGCTAGCAATCCCTCTTCTGAGTATGTAGCCTGAGGAAATGAAATCACAATTTTGTACAGACTACTGCACTCTCCTGTTCATTGCAGCGTTATTGACAATAGCCAAGATACAGAAACAATCTAAGTGTCTGCTGACAGACGAATAGATAAAGACAAAATCATATACATATATATTTAATGATATGTTATTCAGCCATTTTTAAAAAAAAGAAATCCTTCCATTAGCAAAAGCACAGATGAACCCTGAGGGCATTATGCTAAGCAAAATAAAACAGAGAGACAAATATTGCCTGATGTCACTTATACGTAGAATCTAGAAAAGCCAAACTCAGAGAACAGAGAATAGATTGGATTTTTGCCAAGAGATAGGACATGGGGGAAACGGGAAGATGCTAGTCAAAGATCCAGACTTCCAATTATAAGAAGAATAAAATCAGGGGATCTAGTGTATATCATGGAAAAGGCAATGGCACCCCACTCCATTACTCTTGCCTGGAATATCCCATGGACAGAGGAGCCTGGTAGTCTGCAGTCCATGGGGTCGCTAAGAGTCGGACACGACTGAGCGACTTCACTTTCACTTTTCACTTTCATGCATTGGAGAAGGAAATGGCAACCCACTCCAGTGTTCTTGCCTGGAAAATCCCAGGGACGGGGGAGCCTCATGGGCTGCCATCTATGGGGTCGCACAGAGTCGGACACAACTGAAGCGACTTAGCAGCAGCAGCAGCAGTGTATATCATGGTGTACTTGAAAGCTGCTAAGACAGATCATCAGTGTTTGCACCATGCACAAAATGTAATTATGTGAGAGGATGGATGTGTTAACTAACCTTCCCATGGCAAGCATTTCATAATATACACGTGCACCAAATCATATTTAGAATTACACACAGAATTTAGAATTACATATGTCAATGTATGTAATATGTCATACATGTCAATGATGTCTCAAAAAGGTAGAAAGGAAAAAAAAAAGAAAATGTGATATAGACATACAACGGAATACTACTCAGCTTAAGGAAAGGAAATCCTGTCGTATGCTACAACATGGATCAACTTTGAGGACATTATGCTGAGTGAAATAAGCCAGTCACAAAGAGACAAATACTGCATGATTCCACTTCTACGTAAGCTATCTAAAGTAACTGAACTCTTAGAAGGTAGAATGTGGTTGCCATGGTCTGGGAGGAGGAGAGAAGAGGAGTTGTTGCTCAAGAAGTATAGAGTTTGCATTTTTTTTAATAGTTTGCATTTTGCAAGATGAAAAAGTCTATAGGGGTCTGTTGTATGATGACATGCATACAGTTAATGCTACTGTACTGTACACTAAAAACGGTTAATTTGGTAAATTTCCTGTTATACGTTTTTTACCATAATAAAAAAAAATAGTGATGCTCAGGTCACACAACCCAAAGCAATTAAATCAGTTTCTGTGGGGTGGGATTCAGGCATTACTATCTTTTTAAAAAGCTTCTCAGTGATTCCAGTGTGTGTTGAACAGAGGGTTTCCCAACCGAAGATGCTAGGAAAGCGGATGGGTAAGTGGGTGGCATCACTGACTCAATGGACGTGAGTCTGGGTGAACTCTGGGAGTTGGTGATGGACAGGGAGGCCTGGCGGGCTGCGATTCATGGGGTCGCAAAGAGTCGGACACGACTGAGCGACTGATCTGATCTAATCTGATCTGAAGTGGTTCCAAGGGCTTCTCTGATGGCTCAGCTGGTAAAGAACCCACCTGCAATACAGGAGACACATGAGACGCGGGTTCAATTCCTGGGCCGGGAAGATTCCCTGACAGAGGGCATGACAACCCACTCCAGCATTCTTGCCTGGAGAATCCCATGGACAGAGGAGCCTGGCGGGCTACAGTCCATGGGGGTCGCAAAGAGTCAGACACGAGCGACTAACCCCACAAGTGGTTCCAAGGCTCACAAAAGGTATCAAGGAGGGAGATGGAGATCTGAGAGCCATTCGAAGGTGATTTGATGAAACTGCCCAGGGCAATGCAGAAAGGGAGAGAAGCCACAGCTATTAGGAAACAAGCCCAAGAAATGACCACACTTAAGAGGCAGGCAAAGAAAGAAGAGCTTGGGAAGGAGGAGCCAAAGAGAGGAGAAGAAAAACCAGGAACAAATAAGGCTATAGAAGCCCAGGAAAAAGAACTTTTAGGAAGGTTCCCGCTTGACTCTTCCTGTTATTAGCTACTGGTCCACAAGCAAGAGCCTCAATCCCCTTACACGTAGATGGGAAACAATAATGACCTCTTCATACTTGCTTTGAGAATTTTATGAATTAATAACATATAAAGAGCATAGCACAATACTTGACATAGAACAAGCACTCAATACCACATTTACCGGCAAAAGGAGATGCTGGTTGGCAGTGTCATATGCAGAGCAAAGACGGGTAACAAAACAATTCAAAGTGCCACTGGGTTTAACAATGTGGAGGCTTCTAGTGTCTTCAGGGCATTCAGAGAAAGCAGACAGCAGGAAGTAGCCACAGGACTGGAATAGGTCAGTTTTCATTCCAATCCCAAAAAGGGCAATGCCAAAGAATGTTCAAACATTCTTTGAATGTACAATTGCACTCATTTCATATGCTAGCAAGGTTATGCTCAAAATCCTTCAGGCTAGGCTTCAGCAGTATGTGAACTGAGAACTTTCAGATGTACAGGCTGGGTTTAGAAAAGGCAGAGGAACCAAAGATCAGATTGCCAACATTTGCTGGATCATGTAGAAAGCAAGGGAATTCCAGAAAAACATCTACTTCTGCTTCATTGACTATGCTAAAGCTTTTGACTGTGAGAATCACAAGAAACTGGAAAACTCTTAAAGAGATGGGAATACCAGACCATCTTACCTGTCTTCTGAGAAACCTGTATTTGTGTCAAGAAGCAACAGTTAGAACCAGACATGGAACAGAATGGTTCAAAATTGGGAAAGGAGTACATCAAGGCTGTATATTGTCATCCTGCTTATTTAACTTCTATGCAGAGTACATTGTTCAAAATGCTGGGCTGGATGAATCACAAGCTAGGATCAAAATTGACAGAAGAAATATCAACAGCCTCAGATATGCAGATGTTACCACTCTAATGGCAGAAAGTGAAGAGGAGCTAAAGAGCCTCTTGATGAGAGTGAAAGAGGAGAGTGAAAAAGCTGGCTTAAAACTCAACATTCAAAAAACTAAGATCATGGCATCCAGTCCCCTAACTTCATGGCAAATAGAAGGAAAAAGTGGAAGCAGTGACAGATTTTATTTTCTTGGGCTCCAGAATCACTGTGGACAGTAACTGCAGCTATGAAATTAAAAGATACTTGCTTCTTGGAAAGAAAGCTATGACAGACAAAGACAGTGTATTAAAAAGCAGAGACATCACTTTGCTGACAAAGGTCCATATAGTGACAGCTATAGTTTTCCCAGTAGTCATGTACAGATGTGAGAGTTGGACCGTAAAGAAGGTTGAGTGCCAAAGAATTGATGCTTTCAAATTGTGCTGGAGAAGACCTGTGAGAGTCCCTTGGACTGCAAGGAGATCAAATCAGTCAATCTTAAAGGAAACCAACCCTGAATATTCACTGTAAGGACTGATACTGAACCTGAATCTCCAGAACTTTGACCACCTGATGCAAAAAGCAAACTCATTGCATCCTGATGCTGGGAAAGACTGAAGGCAAACGGAGAAGGGGTGGTAGAGGACGAGATGGTTAGATAGCACCACCTTGTCCAATTTAACAGACACGAATTTGAGCAAACTTTGGGAGATAGTGAAGGACTGAGGAGCCTGGTGTGCTGCAGTCCATGAGATCACAAAGAGTTGGACACAACTTAGTGACTGAACAACAACAAAACAGCAGGTAGCAAGGAGTCAAGGAAATGGAGACAAGGGCGTAAGGAGCTGTATTTGAAAAGTATATAAACAGGGCTTCCAGTTTCAAATGATCACCATCTAACAGCTCCCATTAATTGCTCTCTCTTCCAAATTCTAAATAAAACCCAAATATATGGAAAACACAGAAATGTCACCATAAACGAGTCTTGACAGCTAACTGCCAGAATCGGGGATGGGGAGTAGAGTGGCATATTTCCACCTATGATAAAGCCAGTGGGACTGGACTGAAAAATACAATTGTAGTGAACCCCCAGGCTATGCTGCCCACAGAGTGACATTGCCTCCCATCCTAAAAATAACTTGAAAGATCCTTTATCCTTCCTCCCACTGTCTGACCCTTTAAAAAACAAGAAAAGCAAGGTCTTTGTGACTGGACAATGAGCGCACAGCCGTCACTTCACTGTGTAGTTGCTTCCCCTATCCCCTGAGAGGGCCTCTCAGCCCAGATACACTTGGAGATGGCAGCTCCCAGAAAAGATGCAGGCACAAAGGGAAGAGGGGCGATGAGACATCCTAGGAAGGGGTGCAACCTCTTGTAGATACAGATGGAGGGCAGAGATAGGAAAGAGCCAGGAATGACATTTTTTAAAACTACATCTTCTGACTGTTATCAGATGGCCAGGATATAGAGATAGGAGAAGGTTCCATTTCAGCCCCGCAGAGTGATGTTAGATGAAAGCCTGATAAACCCTGAGGACGAAGCTAAAAACAGAGCCCCAGCACCTGCTCTCCCAACGTACATTTGTTATGTGGTTCAACCAGCACCCGAGTGGGGCCAAGACTCCAGCAGACACTGGCTCTTCAACAGCCATGCCCCACTTTCCTGCTGACCAAGCCCAGTTTTGGATTCAGGGTCTACTGTCTGATGACTCAGGTTGATTCTGATTGTCCCAAAGCATTCATGTGCACTCATTCCCCTTGCCAATAATTGGATCAGGGTTGGATTCACAATCTAATTCTGGCCAAGAAAAGGAGAAACCACCTAAGAGGAAGAGGGATTCTGGGAAAGGTTACTTTAAAAAAAAAAGTGTTTATTGAATTTGTTACAATTTTGCTTCTGTTCTTTTATGTTTTGGTTTTTTGGTTGCAAGGCATGTGGGATCTTAACTCCCCAACCCAGGATGGAACCCGTACCCCCTTGCACTGGAAGGCAAAGTCTCAACCACTGCACCACCAGGGAAGCGCCTGCGAAAGGCTTCCTGCTCTTAAAAAGACACCAACAAGGACGAAACAGTTATTTCTCGGCCCTGGATGGCAGGGTGTGATGTCTGGAGTGGCTGTATCCATCTTGCCACCATAAGGGAGCCAGCCTAGGTTATAAGGACAGAAGACTGCAGAGAAAGAAAGAACCTGGGTCCTTGAGAGCAGTGTTCAGTTGCTGAATTAACCAAGCTCTAATTTTACTCTTCTTAGGTTAGCTAAGGAGTCATTTCAGTCAAAGGTCATTTGCACTGAATTGCACCGTTACTTGTGGCTGAAAGCTTCACAGACCAATCCAAAGGACAATTCATGTGTCGTGGTCTTGGTTTGGTTTTTGGGTTTTTTTTGGGCAAATATCAGCTATTTCCTTGTTCCAGAATAAGTAAAGAGAAAAAAAACTAAGAAAATGGGCATATGAAAAAAATATTTCTAATTAGCGAAAAAAAGAAAAGTATTATTCTGAAAACTCAGGAGGAACAGATCTTGAAGGGTGATTAATATGACAGTTAGAAGAACAAGGAAGGAGACTGTTTGGCATCTTTAAGAAGATGAAAGAAAACATAGCCTCTTGAAATAGAAGCAGAAGGCAATGAAGGGAAAACAGATGGAGAAGAAAAAGAAACAGGATGACATGAGATAAAAGTGGAGAAGGTGAGAAACGCTTGTAGGGAAACTAAAAATGCGTTAGCAAAATTGAAATATTTAAAAGTCATTATAAGCACATGGAATTTAACAAAATCACAAGCAGAATGGGAAACTTAAACTTCTTAGTCTTTGGAATATCAAGCAGACAGTAAGAAGGAAATAGAAAAATTGAATAATATAGTACTTAGTATATATGAGGAAAGAGGGAGAGTGAGAACACTGCAATAATAATTATTTTTTAAAAAGCGAAGTATGCATTGCTTCAAAGCAGCCGTGGAATCATTAAAATGGTCACCATATCGTAACCCACAGAGAAAACTCTACCAGTTCCTTAAAAAGGAAACGCTGTAGGGAATTCCCTGGCAGTCCAGTGGTTAGGACCTGGTGCTGTCACTGCCAGGGCGTGGGTTCAAACCCTAGTTGCAGAATTAAGATCCCACAAACCATGCAGCAAACAAGTAAAATAAAAATGTAAACACTGTACAAACCTCCTTCTCCAAATATGAAGCAGTAAAATCAGGAACAAAAAGATAACAAAGTAAGTCATCCAGAAATTAAAACACATTCTCCACAACACTTTTAGTCAAAAGGACAATACTAGAAGAAAACATAGGTACAAATCCTCACGACCTTGATTTAGGCAATGGTGTCTTAGATATGAAACCAAAAGCACAAGCAACTTAAAAAAACAAACTGGGCTTCATCAAAATTTAAAATGTTGAGCTTCAGAGGATAGTACTAAGAAAGTGAAGGACAGGGAATCCCCTGATGGTCCAATGGTTAGAACTCCGTGCTTTCACTGCCAAGGGCTCAGACAAAAAAAGAAAGTGGAAGACAGCTAGTTGCCAGAGGCAGGGGGTGAGCAAAATGGGTGAAGGTGGTCAAAATGGACAAGTTTCCTGTTATAAAATAAATAAGTCCCAGAAATGTAATGTACAGGGTGGTAACTAGTGTGGTGATTACAATTAAAAATACTATATTGTATACTTGAAAATTGCTGAGAGTAGGTCTTAAAAGATTTCATCATGAGCAAAACAATTTATAACTGTGTGTGGTTATAGATAGTTACGGATGTTCTAGACTTATTGTGGTGATCACTCTACAGTATATACAAATATCAAATCATTATGTTGTATACCTAAAATTAATGTTATATGTCAATTATGCCTCAATTGCCAAAAAGCAAGTGAGTGACAATTCACAGAGCAAATATTTGCAAATCATGTGTACAATGGTCGTTATGTATGGAATTGTTTTCTCTCAAAAAGATATATTGACGTCCTAATGCCCAGTACCTCTAGAATGTGACTTTATTTGGAAATATGGTCTTCACAAAGGTAATCACGTCAACGTGAAGTCATTTAGGTGGGACTTACCCAGTGTGACTGATGTCCTTCTGAAAGGGGGGAAGTTCAGACACAGAGACAGACACTGATGCAGGGGAGATGACATGAAGACATATGGAAAAGAGAGCCATGTGACTGGAGAGATGCATCTATGAACCAAGAAAGGCCAAGGACTGCCAGCTAAGTCCAAGGGCTAGAAGGAAGGAACCCTTCTGCCCTACAACAGTCACACAGAGCATGGTCCTGTTGACACCTTGATTTCAAACTTCTCGCTTCCAGAAGCGTGAGACAATAAGTGTGTTTTAAGCCATCCAACTTTTAGAAATTTGTTACAGCAATCCAAGGAAGTAATACAAAAGTATCCATAATATATATATATTAGGCAAAAAAACCCCCAAAACTCATAACTCAATGACAAAAAGAAAACCCAGCACATTGAAAAGAGGTTCAACATCAGTAGTCATTATGGAAATATAAACTGAAACCGCAGTGAAGTATCACTTCACATCGACTAGGATGGCTGTAATTGGCAAGACAAGCAGGTGTTGGTGAGGATGTGGAGAAACTGGAAGCTTTGTACATTGCTGGTGGGAATGTAAAATGGTACAGTTGCTTTGGAAGGCAGTTTGGCAATGCCTCAAAAAGTTAAGCAGCTCCTCAAAAAGATTTTTTTTAAGTTTCCATATATATTGGTCCTTGCGACTGCCATAACGAGACACTACAGACTGGTGGCTTAAACAACAAAAATTTATTTTCTTACAGTTCTAAAGACTAGAAATTCCAGAGGATGCTTGCAGGTTCATATTTGTGTTCTGGTAAGGGCTCTCTTCCTGACTCGCTCCCAGCCACCTTCTTGCTGTATCCTCACCTGTCCTTTCCCCTGTGTATGGACAAAGGGCATAAATGAGTTCTGGTGTGTGTTCCTCCTCTTGTAAGGACACCTTGTAAGTCCCTGGGATTCCGGCGTCTCCGTTATGGTCTCACTGTTGTTCAGTCGCTAAGCCATGTCCAGCTCTTTGCGACCCCATGAACTGCAGCACACCAGGCTTCCCTGTCCTTCACCATCTCCCTGAGTTTGTTCAAACTCATGTCCATAGAGTCAGTGATTCCATCCAACTGTCTCATCTTCTGTTGCCTACTTCTCCTCTTGCCTTCAGTCTTTTCCAGCATCAGGGTCTTTTCCAAAGAGTTAGCTCTTCCCATCAGGAGGCCAAAGGTGGGCTCATTACCATTAATTATTTCCTTAAAGGCCCTATCTCCAAATATAGTAACACTGGGGGTTAAGGCTTCAATATAGGAATTTGGGGGAGATAATTCAATCTATGACACCATATGACCTAGCAATTCCACTCCTAAGTATATACCCAAGAGAACTGAAAACTTATGTTTCCACAAAACTTGTACAGGAATGTTCATAGCAGCATTACTCTAATAGCCAAAAATCAGAACCAGTCCAAATCCCATAAACTGATGAATGAATAAACAAACTCATGGTATATCCACACAATGGAACATTAGCCATATAAAGGATGCAATACTGATACATGCTACAACATGGACAAGCCTTGAAAACATTATGCTAAGTGAAAAAAAGTCTACACATTGTATAATTCCATGGTTATAAAATGATCAGAATAGGAAAATCCATAGAAACAGAAAGTGGATTAGTGGTTATTAGGGGCTAGGGTGGGTGGGAGGAATCGGGAGTGACTGTTAATGGGCTTTCTTTTGGGGGTGATGAAAATGTTTTGGAATTAGAGAGTCTGTGATAGTTGCATAGGAAAAAACGACTGAATTGCACACTTTAAAAGGTATGTGAAATTTTATGGTATGTGAATTATATCTACAAAGAAAATGACAATATGAACAATGTGCAGTGTATAAAAACATACTAGATGTGACCAAAGCTAAACTCAGAGGAAATTTCTTAGACTTAAAATATTAAAACTATAACAACTAAGCACTGAACTCACCTAGAAAAAGACCTCAGGAAAGCAGGAGGATGGTATCAGGAAAGATAAAATCATAAAATAATTGACAAAAGTAAAGAGCAGTGGAATTGATGAGTTCAAGAGCTGGTTATCTGTCATAACCAATAAAATAAATTCCTTCCAAGAATAATTTTTAAGAAAGAAATCACAGGGCACAATATGAAGAAAGAGAAAGTAAACTCTAGATACTATAGAAAGTTTTTAAATAAACATTTCTGGGCTAATAAGTTAGAAAAAGATCATCAAAAGATGTTCTGTGGAAGTACAGATTAACAACAGTGACTCAAAAGGAAGTTACAGAAAAGACTGGGCCATCAGCAAACTTTCCCACTTAAAAAATACAGTTTCCCAGGCAGTTCTGCCTGTCTCCAAAGAATGATAACTATGCTATTTAAACTATTCCAGAGCAGAGAAAAAGAAAAGATTATCCCTGATGGCTTTTTCAAAGCCAGCATTACCAAAATGCTAAAACTTGACAAAGAACACAAAAACTAATCTCCCTTATAAATGTAGATGGGAAATATTAAAATATAAGCAAATTAATTCAGCACATATTAAAAGAATAATACACTCATCTGCAGTACGGTATAATCTAGGAATGCAGAAAATCACATTGTAAAATCCATTAGTAGAATTCATCATATCAAAAGTTCAAAGGAAAAAAAACATGTGGTCATCTTGAAAGATGCTTAAGAAGCATTTTGTAGAATTAACATCCATTGCTGACTTTTTTAAAGCAAAAGCATTATATGGCCAAGGAGATAAAAGCAGGGCTTTGGTAATAGACAGACCTGAGTTCTGGCTGACTTTGGATAATTCACTTGGCCTCTCAGACTTCAGTTTTATCATCTGAAAGATGATCATAATTCTATTTAAATGAATTAATGTAGAAAATCATATTGCATGGTACCCAACACAGAGCAGCCCTCAATCAGTGGAAGCTTAGTGTTTTTATTAATAAAATGGAAGCAGAAGATTATTTCCTTAACATGATTTTTAAATCCATCTATATCAAAATATGACTGTTATCAGGAAATACTAGATTAAAATTTGTGTTGCATATATTATGCAAAGGGGGATTTATAGTAGATAATTTTTGGTATGGATATAAATATAGAAAAAAATGTGGAAGGATATACTCCAAGATATTAGTGGTTGTGTTTATCTCTGGATAACAGGATTCTGGGTGCTTTCTTTCATTTTCTATACTGAATTTTTAAAATGTAAATGCAGGACTTTCCTGATGGCCCAGTGCCAATACAAGGGACACAGGTATGATTCCTGGCCTGGGAGATCCCACTTACCACGGGGCAACTAAGTTCTTGCGCCACAACTACTGAAGCTCGAGGGCCCTAAAGCCCTGCATGCCACAGCAAGAGAAGCCACCACAGGGAAGAGTAGCCCCTGTTCTCTGCAACTAGAGAAAGCCCACACACAGCAATGACTTAGGGCAGCCAAAAAAAAAAAGAAGACAGAAAAAAAATTGCTAAATGTAAATGCAATAGCAAATGTTAGATAGGGATAATTGGAAAAAAAAAAAAAACAACTGTTCTTCCAGAAGACCAGACAAGTTGGGAACCCTCTCCCAGAAGGCAGAGGAAATGGACTGAGAGCTGAAAATGACAAAGGAAGTGACAAGATTTGAGAATCAGAAAAATGGATGTACAACTCAAGGCGTAGAAAGATTCTTAAGAGAGATACTAGAGTTATAAGAGGTTCTAGTCAAAGTAATAACTGAAAAAAACTTTCAGAAATAAAAAGAGGTACACAGATTGAAAGTTTTACGATGTTATAGCCAAACTCAATGAAAAGAGGTCAATACTTGTTAGATTTTATTTTCACCAGTAGGCTAAAGAATTATACAAACATCTACGTGTGTACACCTTTGCACCCAAGTTACCTACAAAACAGTGAAAATTACCCTGGCCTCAGACTTTTCTGCAACACAGCTGCCATTAGACAAGACAGAGTCATAAAAGGATCCTATCTTCTCAGACATGAAAAGACTCAGGAATCATACACTCATTTCTTGCAAAGGATACTTGAAGGATTACTTGAAGCTGTACCCCAGCTGAGTGAGGCAAATCAAAAGTCTTAATAAAAGTCAAGAATGAGGAAGGTGTGATATTAAAGGAGTGCAGGTCTTCACTTATTCATCTAAATTCCAGACTCCCAAAAGGGACTGTTACATGTTGGCCAGTGAATTCTATTGCCCCTACCCTCCGACCCTCCGTGTTTCCTTGCTCTTTTCCAGGACCAGGAAAGAGGGTGAGGCAGTAGAATCCTTGTAGAGGCCAAGGAACACACACAGCGTCCCTCTTTCTGAGATAGGAAATAAGGAGGTAAGATTCGGCTTCCCACTGAAATTTTTGGACAGAGGGGGCAAAAGACTGCAGAATCTTCCACCTCTTTTTTCTGGGAACTGCAGAGCTGGGTGTGGGGCAAAAGTTCGCTCCGAGGTCGGGAAAGAGGAGTGGGCACTGGCTCCCGCAGACTCGCTGAAAACTCGTAACTTCTGTGGCCCAGAGGCACAGAGTCATCAGCATCTTCAGCCCCTCCGGCCTGGCCTTCGGGAGGGCAGCTGACCTCGGTGGGGGTCGCCGGGGTCGGGGATTTTTGTGTAAGACCAGCGATAGCAGTTTATCTGGGGTGGTTGCGGGCTGTGGGGATGCTCGCGGTGGGCGAGACAGGGGAGCGCGCGGGATGCGGAAGACCTTACCCCCCGGCCCGGTGGAGACCGTGACCTGCGCGTAGGTGGCTCCCGCGGCGGGG
>NW_011495044.1:6799212-6799710 GCF_000754665.1 Bison bison bison | reverse complement strand
AGGCTGTACTGCAGGTCCCGCGGCGCCGACGGCGGACCTGGGGGAGACGGGTGGGCGCAGTCAGAGGTTGGGGTGGGCGGCCGCGGAGCAGAGGAGGGAGGGGGTGGGGCCGGGCGGGCAGGGGAGGGGCGTGGGCCTGCGAAGGGCGGGGCCTGCGAAGGGCGGGGCCGGTAAGGGCGGGGCGTGGGCGGGCAGGGGAGGGGAGCGGAGGGCCGTGGGCCGGTGAAGGGCGGGATGTGGGAGTGGGGCGCGGTCAGTGATGGGGTGGCTGGACGTTAGTGAGGGGATGAGGTTACTGATCTGGGGACCTAACAGAGTGTAAGGGGCGGGAGTCCCCCTGCTGACTGGAGAGTTAAGACAGGTGAGGGCGGGAGCGGTGGGCGGTGGCCCACAGGGTGATCCCCCAACGAGCCTAACCTCATCCCTTCGTCTAGATTCTCTCTGTTGTCCTGGTTCTTCCATCCCCAGGCCCAAGCCTGCGGTGACCACCCCTCCCTC
>NW_011495044.1:6785925-6799056 GCF_000754665.1 Bison bison bison | reverse complement strand
CCTCCCTCCACTCTGCCGTCTGGGGGGCAGGCCCCCCACGTGAGCCCTGGCGCTCCCCAGCGTGGAGCCCCTGCCCTCACCACACCTCGATTCCGCCTTTACAGACCGCCCCCCACCCCCTGCCCGTGGTAAAGCATTCAGGAGCTGGACTCACGGGTGCAGGACGCCGAGGGCGGGTCGGTGGGCGAGCGCGCATAGCTGTCCTGGCACACGCAGAACGTGGACGCGTTTTCCAGGGCCCGGCTGTGCTCTGGGCACGGTGAGCAGAGGGGCCGCCTCGGGGACACCTTGTAAAACCCTGGGGGACAGGCTGCGGGGAGGAACTGCGTGAGGAAGGGGCTACACCACAGCCTCTCTCTCCTCCACTTTCCTGATTGGGGTGGGGCTGCGTTGCTGCTTTTAGCAATTCCCTGAATGCTCATAACAACCTGTGAGATTTGCACTTTATCCTCATTTCAAAAATGAGGGAACTAAGGCTCAGAGAGGTTAAGTAACTTGCCAGATGTCCCACAGCTAGTAAATGGAGGGATTCCAACCGCAGCCGACTGGTTCAGAGCCCACACCACACTGCCCTAATGCCCACTAGAAGAAAAGGAGCCAGGCTTTCTGGTTTTGATGTGAGGACAGAAGGGAGAGGCCTCTGAGGGTTGTTTCCCAGTTACTAAAGGACAGACACCCACACACTCCCAATTAGAAACACTGCCACACACAAACACATACACACTTGTCAGAGCTCATCCTCCCACCCCCACTGTTTGAGGGTTAATGCATCATAAATCCTCTACTGACGCACTTGGTCCCCATTTAGGAGTGGAGCCTGCCACTCTTAAGTGGAGGGAGAAGAGGGACCATGAAAGTTCCTTGGTTCTGACACCTCCTCAGTTCCTTTGCTTCTCTCACTTCCCTCACCTCCCCTAGAAGTCGGTGGTTAAAAGCACAGGCTTTTATATATAAACTACCTGGGTTTGCAGCTGAGTTGCACGACTTATTTGCTTTGTGGCCTTGGGCAAGTTGGTCCACTTCTCTGAGCCTTGCATAGAATACCTACCTCAAAAAGGTGGTTGGAGGGTTGAGATAAAAGATGCAAACTGCTGAGCCCAGTACAGACAATATTTGCACACTAATGGTAGTAATTACTCTTCCTCCAGCACAGGCCTAGAGTGGAAACAGCTAAACACCCACTTTAAAAGGTTTCTCACCAGCTGGGCCAGGGAGGGAGGCAATGGCTGCTGGCCCTCCTCTCAGAGCTTGGGTGGTCCTCACCAGGTTCCCTGTCCCTGCCAGGATTTCTTTATCCCTCTCCTCTGGTTTAGCTTTTTGTGGAAGACTGGTGGCTCTCCAACCCCAAAAAGACATACTACAACAGAAGGGATGCAGACTAGCCCTTGGGAAGAACTTCCAGCTCTCTGGGAGCAGAGGGTAGGGGCTGAGGGTTCTCATCTGGAGGCTTAGGTTTGGCGATGGGTCCCTCTTGCTTAGAGCCCTGGGCTTTGGGCTGCTTTGGGCAGGGCCTCCAAAGCTCAGGAGCCTTTGGAAGTCCCTGCCTTTGGAACAAAGCACGGGGCTCACTAACATCTGGTCTGGACAGCAGCAGTCAGGCTGGGACTCCGGAGGCCTGGGTTCCAGTGTTAGCCTTGCTACTTCCTATGCCTCTCTGGCCTCAAGAAACCAGACAAATGCGAACACTAAGCATGGCCTGCCCACCTCCTTCGGAAGTAAGAGAGGGACATGTTTGCAGGATCACACAGCAGGAGGGAAAGAATGTGGGAGGCTCCTTTCTCCGTGTGTATGTGTGTCTGGGGTCCCAGAGGTGGGTGGTCCAATCAGAGACAGCATTGCTTATATCTACTTTGAGAGGCTCTATTTAGAAGAGGTTGTATGGAGGGGCAGACTGAGGAAGGGACTCCTGAGAACCAGACCCCTTCCTCTTTTCCTCATGGTCAGAGTCAGAATTTCAGGGGTCCTCTAGTTGAATGCCCTCTGGCCCATCTTCCAGCAGCTTTCCCAGCAGGAGCCACAGTCTTTGCTCAGATACTTGGTAATGGGACCCCATCTCCTTCTGAGGCGGCCTCTGTTGAACAATGCTGGCAGTTTGAAAGTGCTTCCATTTAAATTGCACAGCAGCCCCCTAGGGTACTTTCCCCCAGCTCTAAGAAGAAAGGGGGAGTCCAGAGAGATTGAGTAACTTCTCACAGCCCCTCAGTACCAGGCAGAGCTGGGATCTGAGTGCAGGCCTCTGCCCCCTGTAGGGGGCACTGTGGGGGAGTGCGAATAGCAAGTCACAGCTGTTAGGTTGCCACCTGGCTCACATTGGCATTCAGTAAGCAGGTGGTGGGATTTCCCAGGTGGTTCAGTAGTAAAGAATCCACCTGCAATGCAGAAGACACAGGTTCGATCCCTGGGTCAGGAAGATCCCCTGGAGAAGGAAATGGCAACCTGCTCCAGTATTCTTGCCTGGAAAATTCCATGGACAGAAAAGCTTGGTGGGCTACAGTCCTTGGCGTTGCAAAGAATTGGACATAACTTAGCGACTTGGCAACTGAGCACGCAGGCCTTCATGCTGAGCCCAAATCAGCCCCTCTGCATGTAACCCGCCTCATGCCTCTCCATCGCAGGGACTTGATGTACCCTGTGGAGCCTCAGCATGTCTGCTTGGGTCCCTCTGCTCCAGGGCAGTCCTACAGAGATTTGAAGACACGAGTCATACACTGACTTTTTCCACCAAGGGAAACCCCGCATCTTTCAATAATTCCTCTGGTGGCTGGGAGAGGAGCAACAAGAGTCATGGCCATTAAAGAGAGATGCCTCTGTGTGTCTGTCTTCAGAGAGGGCTCTGTAATAGCTACAGAAAACACTTGCAAAGCCTTCCCTTTTAAAATACAAACCTGACCATTTCATTTCCCTTTTTGAAACCCTCCAACAGCTCCCCAATGCCTACCCCACCCATGCCACACTGAACTTTTCCTTTTGCACCTCTGCATCTTGTCCCATAGTGTCTTATGCAACTTCTCTCCTGGCAAAGGCCTATGTTTCTCCAAATCCTAGTTCAAAATAATCTCCCTTGTGAAGCTTTGCCTGGCACCCTCCCCATGTCCTTACTCCCTAAGGCAGAGCTGATGCCATTACAAATGGCCTTTGTCTGGTCTCAGCCAAAGTCAGAAGTGGGATTGGGTTCCTGAGTCTGTGTGTGTGTGTGTGTGTGATTGCCTAGAATGTATATCTAAATCCGCTCCTGAAGTCCCTGATCCATTCATTCAACAATTTTTTAGCATCAGCTATGAGCCAGGTGCTGTTCTAGGCTCTGGAGCTGCAGTAAAGCAGAGGTGAGTAAAGCAGAGCAAGATTCCCCTGTCCACTGGTACAGGTGCCCCCTCCTAACCCACAGAGAGAAGAGAGGCCATCGGTTGGTAATTCTCTTCTCTATCAGCTCTTTCCGGTAACAGTACAGGGAGTGGAGCCATAAAAACAGTCCATTTAAGGTATGGGCAGCAGGGCACTGTATTTAAAAACAATAAAACTGACTAAAACGTGGCCTGCTTTTTGTTAGCAGCATGCATCAGCAATTCTGATCCACATCAGTAATAAATTACTTCTCCCCCAGAGGCCGACGGCCTCCCCCAATTTGGTACCCCTTTGGCTCCCCACCTCCTGTGTAAACAAGGCTCCCTCTCATCTACAGTAAAAAAAATCCTCTCTCCACCCAATGTCCTCCTCAAGACATCATGCCCTCTTCTCCCCTTTCAAACGCAGCCTCCAGAGAGTGTTTACGTTCCCTGCCTTTAGCTCTTCAATTTCCTTCATCCTCTTACCTGCTGCAGCTGGTAAGACCTCCATCACTCAGCTGAAACTGCTCTCACCAGGGCCACTAGGCAGACATCGACCAATCCTTGCATTACCCGATGGCTCACCAACACTGCAGGCCATCCCCTCCTGGAACTTCCATCATTCTTGTTGCTGTTTAGCTGCTAAGTCATGTCCGACTCTTTTTACCCCATGGACTGTAGCCCGCCAGGCTCCTCTGTCCATGGGATTTTCCAGGCAAGAATACTGGAGTGGGTTGCCATTTCCTTCTCCAGGGGGTCAGCCCGACCCAGGGAACAAATCCAGGTTTCCTGCTTGGCAGGCAGATTCTTTACCACTGAGCCACCCAGGAGGCCCTCCATCATCCTTGGCTGCCATGAAATCACACTCTCCTCCAGCCTCTGATCACTGCCTTGCAGTCTTCTTTATAGCTCCCCTTTGTATGTTGCTGTTCTGTGAGACTTCATCATTGGCCGCCTTGCTTCTTACCCCACACATTCTCCCTGGTCTGTCCCAACCAAACCCATAGCTTCAAGTCGCATCTATCTCTCTGTTGCTGAGCTCCAGACCTGCTTTCTAGCTACCTCTATTTGAGTGCACCATGGACACCATCAATTCTTTATGTGCATTCATGCCCTGTGTTCTCTACTCCAGTGAATTACCATATGTCCATTCCATCCTCTGGATGCAGATCAGTCAAAATGGACTCCTTCCTCCTTTGAAATCAATGGTCACCAAGTGCTGTGGAGGTTTTCTTGTTATTACATCCATCCTTGTCACTCAGTGAGCTCTGCTACTCCCTTGGTTCAGAACCCGTGCTCCTTCTCCTGAACTATTACATCATCATCCTTCCTCAACTTCTGGCCTCTAATCCTTCCTTCTCCAGCTTTTTCTTTGTAATAGCAGCTCAAGTGATATTTTGAAAATACAAATCTGAATTAGTCAGATCTCTGCTTCAAACTCTCCCTAATGGTCTAAAGCATGAAGTCTAAGCTCTTTATCCCTTCTTTATCCCCACTCAAGCCCTTCATGAATTGCCACTCCTCTTTTCCAGCCCTTTCACCCGCGCATCCCCAAGTGCCCTCTTCTGTATCCATGCTGACTTGCTGAGCCCCAAGCATGCCATGTTCTCGCCTGCCTCCATGCTTCTACATACACAGTCTCTTACCTCAGAATTCTCTTGGCTACCTGGAAGAAAGGCCTTATCAACATCTCTCTCTACACTTAGAATTGGGTTCTCCTGTCTCCAGGCTTCCTCAGATTTCTATTGATATGTATCACTCTTTATGCTAACTGCTCACTCACCCAGTACATTTCCATTGAGCACCTACCATATGTCCCATTATGGACACTGGAGCTGCTAAGATAATACAACCCATTGTCTGAGCTCAAGAAGTTCCTAGTCGAGTGATAGAAACACTAGAGGTCACTGCAGACCATGGGGTAAATAGACGATGTAGAAATACAGGTTTGGAGAACCCAGAAGTGGATCCCAACCTTTCCTGAAGAGCCCAGAAAAGTTTTTATCTCCAAGTCTGTTACTGAACCACAAGAGCCTCAGGGAAAAGATGGTGACATTCATTTATAAACATATCACACACCCTCAATAAATGCAGGTGAGGTGTTCTCAACTCATGTTGAATGGATGACTGAACAAAGGGATGAGAGCACGTTTAGTCACTTCTCCCACTGTCTTCCCACCACTGTATCAATCTCTCTATTAGCTCATACATCATCCTGTTGTGACTTTTAAATGTTTACATCTTTCCACTTAGACTATGAATTTCTCAAGAGTTGAGATTTTGCCTGATTCATTTTTGTTGCCCTGGCACCAAGAGAAGGACCTGGCTTAGAAAAAGCATCACTTGGTCTTTCTTCATTAAGTGCACATGGTTCACACCCCATTCTTACCCTCAGTCCTCAGAGCTACAGATAGAGAAAGAGAGACCTGTTCCTGGTGCCCCCACAGACCAGAGAGTCTAACAGAACCCCCAACATGAAGGATCTCCCCCGGGGGCACAGTGACTCTAGTTCAGAGAGTTGGGTGGGATCTTAGTAGTGACCTAGTGCAATTTCCCAATCTCTCTCTCCAGCTCAAGAATCCTTCTGCCAGCCTCTGACTTGTATATTGTTGGTGACAGGGAGCTCACTCCCTCTAATGTAACCAATCCCAGCAGCTTCTAGCTAATAGAGCTGGGCTATTGTAGAGTTCTTTCCAATGCACAGGGGAGGCAGCATGGTGTAGTAAAAAGAACCTGAGAGTTGGGCAAATCTGGATTTAAAACTCAGTTCCCTGTTTCTTAACTGCAAGTGAGGTGTTAATCTCTCTGAGCCTGTTTCCTTATCTGCAAAACAGGGATAAAGATGTTTTTATTGCTGTGAATAAATAAGAAGGTCTGTGTGAGGTGTTTATCATGGTGCCTGAAATACAGGTCCCTGATGACCCGTTGTATGCAGTCAAATCCATCTCTCATTAACTTCACTCACTGGTCCTGGCTGCACCCACTGGGAGCACCACAAAAAGTCAGGACTCCCAGCTCCATACCCCACGACTTCCCCACTCCCCCTCCTGCCTCTTTCATCTAGGACACACTCTCTCGCAACTGCCACCTGCGGGCTACACTCCCACACCACACCCCCCAGGGCGCTGGATACCTTCACAGATGTCACCGCGTTCTTGGAATCCCGCACTGCAGCTGCACCGGCCCACGGCCCCCAGCCACTCGCCATCGGCGCCGCAGTGCATGCGCGGGGGGCTGCCGGGCTCCCCTTCTGAGTGTGCCACGCATGTTCCGGTCACCTCCACCAGCGTGGAGAAGGCGCTCTCGGCTGCGGTGGCTGGGAACGCCGCCAAGCCCCGCACCGTGGCGCGGCACTGCTTGTAGTAGACTCGCACAGAGACTAGAGCCACGCATGCGCCCACGTCCTGGAAGGCCAGGTGGAAACCCCGCCGGCTGAGCGGACCGATCTCGCGCACCTCTGTGTTCAGCTTCATCTTGCGCTCACCCAGGTCGCCCTGAGTGAAGCTCTCATCTGCCGCGATTGTGTCGATCTTACGGGGCCGGCTGCCACCTGGGCGGGTACGCCCGCGGCCCAAATCGGCCTCGGTTTCCAGGTAGTAGACATTGAAAGTCTCCTTGCAGGTGCCTGCGGCTCCAGGGATGCTGCTGCAGTCACGCAGTGTGAACTGCAGCTCCACGAAGATGCGCTGCCCGCGGCCGCGGCCGATCCAGCCAGTCTGCAGCCAGTTGTCCTGGTTGGGCTCCAGCACGTTGCACACCTGGTATGTGCGAATGGGACGGTCGTGCTCGTCCACGCCGCTGATCTCCTCCCACTGGGGAAGAGAACAAACATGTGGGCGGCTTAGAGCCAAGGCGCCCCCAAGAGGTCGAGCCCTGGCGTTGACTGGGGCTGAAGTCCCCATTCCCCATCATTTTGCATTCTCTTCTCCCCTCCTTCCCCATACACACCCCTGAAATTATAAGACGCAGAGCTGGGAGAAACCTTGGAGACAACTTAGGTCCAGTTGACAGGGAAAACAGGCTCCAGAGAGGGGTGACTTGAGTGGATAGACACTTCCTCTTGTAGCAGAAGTAAGAAGTCTCCTTGCTCTCCACCCCGTGCTCTTTCCACAACACTAAGCTGCTGTCACACCATCACATCTCCCCCGATTACCCCAAGTTTCCAAGCCCCTTTTAGGATTCCAAGTCTTGCTTATCCTGTCAATCCATCAGTCAACAACATTGCTTAGTGGACCTACTGGGTGCAAGGCACCATCCAGCATTGGTTCCATCCAGATGCTGTCTGTTCCTAGACACACCCAGTTCTCTTATCAGTTTTTTTTTTTTTTTTTTTGCGGTCTGACTGAAGAGTCAACATTTTCTAATAGGCCACTCTGGCTTGAAGCCAGGGCTGCTGGAGACTACATGCTCTCAGGAGCATTTTGATCTGATGTAGCCACGGAGAGATAAAGGGGCTGAGTCCTGGACCACCAGGAGCTCCTTGGGACAGAGAGGGAAAGGTTTACACTTACCCCATTACTTGGCAGTGCAGTCCAGCCCAGCTCAGCTTGGGAAGCTTTGGAATCCAAAAGGATGACTAGAGAGAGGGAAGAACAGAAATGTCAGAAAGTTCGGGGTCGCGGGGTGAGAACCTTTGGTGAGTTCACTTGAAATTTGCTGACTGAGAAAACAGAGAATGTGGTGAAGGATACAGACAAGTTTTTCCCACTTCATATATCCCCATGATAAGGCATGAGTAGGTCTAGTCTAAAGAAAGGTAGCCACAATGATTAGGGAAGGAGCCTGTATTAGTTTTCCATGACTGCTGTAACAAATTACCACAAATTTAGTGGCTTAAAACAACAAAACTTTATTATATTACAGTTCTGGAGGTCAGCAGTTGAAAATCAGTTTCACTGGTCTAAAGTCAGGGTGTTGGAAAGACTGGTCCCTTCCGGAGGCTCAAATGGGAGAATCCATTTCCTTGCCTCCTTTAGCTTCTAGTGGCCACCTGGATTCCTTGGCTTGTGGCCCCCTTCTCCATCTTCAAAACACATCATTCCAGCCTGTTTCCTTCTCTAACTCTGACTTCTGTGGCTCTCTTATAAGGGCCATTGTGATTGTAATCGGGTCACCCATATAATCCAGTGTAACCTCTCCATCTCAAGACCCTTAGCCATACCTGCAACGTCTATTGCCATTTATGATAATATTCACAGGTTTTGGGGATTCAGGTATGGAAATATTTGGAGAGTCATTATTCAGCCTTGCATGGAATCCATGACATGTGCTCTAAGATTGGCTCTAAAATGGGGGGATCAGTGACCCCCCCCACCTTCCCAGATCTCCCAAATTATAACTGAGTGTCAAGAAGAGGGAGAAAGTGATCATATCCGAGAATTCTTGTACACATTCCTGAATTCACTCATACTCATGGGTTCTTCTGAGGTCTGGGGTCACCAGGGATAGGGGAGACTTGAACTTTTTAGTTTGACTCCCAGAGCCTCTGGGGAAAACGAAGTAGAGAGACCCTGCCAGCAGCAAAAAAAGTAAAAATCTTTACCTCCTCAACCAGCCCCTTTCCCAGGGGCTGTCATCTCCACTGCTTTTGAAAGATTATCAGGATTCCTTTAATATATAAAGCCATGACCCCTTCTAAACCAGAGATGCATGTGGTCACTTTCTTCCCCCATGAGGCATCTGACCTGCAGTCTGAATTCTGCTGTCAATATGGGTTCCAGAGAAACACTGGTTAGAATAGCACAGCAGCAGCTCAGAGCCAGAAGCCCAGGCCATCCGCAAATCGTTGAAGATTACTCATCTGGAGCTTAAGCAAGGGGGTGTGGCTCCAAGGTGAGCCCTTTAAAGGGGTTGGCCCCAGAGGTGTCAGCGACAATGAGCAGGACCACTGACAGCTTCCCGATTTCGGTGTAACCGACAGCACATCGGAATTGCATATTGGAAAGCATCAGAGATCTAGCGCCCAGAACAACCCCGAGGCCAACGCCTCAGATTCCAGCTCCTCCAGCTCCTGCACCTGGATATTACGCCTCTGGATTTAACTGAGTGTACAGCTCTCTCAAATTCAGGGTCAGACGCAAAACGCAGTCTCTGGTACAGCGAGCACCACCGAACCCGGCAACGCAGATTGCGCTGGTTAGGCTACACTCCAAATTCAGCACTGCGGACAGCTCCCTCTGGTCAGCACGTCGGACAGCTCCCAGACTCTTTCCCCCAATCCCCCACCCCACGCCCTCTCACCCACATTTGCCACCAGACCGCCCGCCCTCGTCGCCCCACCAGCGCTCTACCTTCTGTTTGCCACGCAGTGGTCCCCTAGACTCCCCACTGTTCCGGCTCCATCCCATCTCCTTATACTCAGATTTCACCTCCGCATCTCCCTGCCCCCACACCTTCCACCTCCAGTTGCTCAGCCTGTCCGTCTCACCGGCCCCTGAACCGTCGCCTCTGGCTCCCACGTCTGGCTTCCTGGTCTCTTTCTTCCCCAGCCTCCCAGGTCTCCAGCCCCCGAGCTCCTCAGTGCTCCTCTCTTCTTCGTTGCTTAGCCACCTTTTCCTCTCTCTCCAGTTCTTTGCTTCTCGCTGTCCGCTTGCTTCAAACCCCAATACAGACTCCAGTCTCTTCGTATGACTCCTTCCTCAAGCACCCCGGTTCTTCAGCTTCCTATCTTTTGGCATCCAAGCCTCCAAAACAGCCACCAGTCTCCTCACCTTCCTCTGCGGTCCCTGGCCTCCCCGGCCCCAAAAGCAAGGCGAGACACAGCGGCATCAGGCAGATGAACAGGCGCAGCGGATGCGGGCCGGCGCCGGTCTCCATGGTCCGCAGACCGAGCTGTCAGTGCGGCGGCGGCTCAAGCCGCGCCAGCCCCAGCACCGCTGAGCAGTGCCCCCAGACCCTAGCGCTGGCTGTGGGGCGGGATCTCGCCGGTGACCATCATCCATGGGCACCAATCCCTATGTACCACCGCGGGAAGTCCACCAATCCCCGCCAGGAGAAGGTGGAGAGGTGGAGTTTCACAGGCCAGGGGCGGAACAGCAAATTGGAGGGGGAGAAGGAAGGGGTCCCGCCAGTCTCCAAACCATGGGGGGTGGGGCAGCGCTGAGACCTGGTTCGGTTCATGGGGAGAGGGATGACCTGCCGTAGGTGGCCCAGAGCGCTGAACCTTAGCCTCTCATTCCTGAGAAACAGGCAATGTGGGCGTGGCTTAAGGAGGAGCAAACCGCGCCGAGGCAGCGACACTTAAACAGCCTCTGAGCTAACCTGGAAGACCCCTAGTACCCAGGACTTGCAGGAGGTTTTGAAGACTGGTGTCCCGACCCGAAGCTCTGGGAAGCTCCTCTATCTTCTAGCCCTTGTCTTCTTCTTGTATCTGCAGCTTTTGGTATCTCGTGGCTCCACCCCGCCCCCTTTCTCCCCGCCTTCATCTCTCTCTCTCTCTCTCTCTCTCTCTCTCTCTCACACACACACACACACACACAGACACACACCGGGGAGGAAGAGGCCAAGCACGACCCCGAGAGCTACACGAGAAAGGAGAGTAAAGTGGAAGACACAGTGCCACACTACCAGCAGCTCTTCCGAGGCTGGGGAATCATGTGGACGCCGGGATGGGCGGTTGATAGATTTTGCATGAACGAGTGGTTCCCCAGGTTCTTGCTTCTGCAGCCAGGTCACAGGCAGCCCTCTCCGCGACCACCCCTTTCCCCAGTCTGCTCAGAGCCTGGAGTTCCCCCCTTTATAAACGCTCTCCGCCCACCTCGGGGACTCGTGAGGAAAGCAGCGGCCAGACTCCCAGGCATCAGCGAGAGAGGAGGAGTAATCCTCACAGAGTTCACCCAGCCCTGAAGGAGTCGAAAGGAAACGTGGAGCACGACCTCTGTCTTGTGAAGGTCATTTATGTGCTGGCTGAGGGTTTAAGGCGTTGATGGTGGGAAGGGCTGGAGCCCTCCAGGATGAGGGAGGCGGCTACTGAGCGCCACCGTCTGGACTGAACGTGAGCAGAGAAAGCTCCACCCACCCTGTGGCTTTTCAGAGCTCTTTTCTTGGGGGCCTAACCCCTCTCCTTTGGAGGCTATATTAGCTAGAGAAGCCTTGAGAATGAATGTGAGTCCTGCATGGCCTGGATGTCTGTGCATTTTTTATATATGTACTCCACACCCTTCAGCCAACACTCACCGGGTGCCATGTTCTGTGCTGAGAATACCTGAGTGAATCGCCCTGTCTCTGCACAGTCCATACTTCCATGAGCACTAAACGGAATTAAAATTTCTGACATCATAGAGCATTGGTCATTTACAAGCCACTTTCATGTGTCACTTCGTGTGTGTATGTGTGTGGTATGTGTACAAGCTTACTCACAGACATACTTGCTGGACAGCAACAGTAGGAAGAGAGGCTGGGAGAAATTGAGTTCCTTAGCCCGCACAAAGAAAGGTCATCAGGAGAGGCTGAGGCTCGGAGACCGAAGAAGACCGAAGCTCGCTGAGGAAGCATACGGAGGTGTGGCATCCCTGCCGGCCCTAGGATGCAGGCGGAGGCTCTGAAATCAGATCTACCTGAAGAAGGGCTCTTACACCCCCACCTCCTTCCCATCTTTATTCTCTACACGCTCGATTTTCCCCTCCCCCTTTCCCCAGCGCTGGGAGATGGTATTTTTAGAAGCTGCTTAGAGACCCAGGACTCCTTTCATTTCAAAATGAGTCCTCACTCAACCACTCCTCATCCCTCTCTTCAAAACGGGGTCCCATCCTTTTTGCAGTCTCTAAGGCTCCAGCCATAGCTTCTTCCCTGAACTCCAGGAACTTCAACCCAGAGGTTCTGACCCCATGTGCTAAAACAAAATGCAGCCTCCTGTGATCCTCACAAGGATCATTCAGAAGTCAAGAAGATGGAGGAAATTATCCGAGGAAAACCACACAGAATGACCCAACAAATACCTGGTTGTCTGGAGTCTGTTTCCCACCTCTCCTATCACACACCCCTGCAGGCTTCTCGGGGAAATCACCAGATCAAGACCCTAAGAATAAGGAAAGAAGAGGAAAAGAAGAAGTGAAATACACCTTGTCTTTCTTCATCTGAACAATTCATCTATAATAAAAGCAGAACGGAGAAGCCCCCTGTGTATGCAGATATATGCAAATCAGCTGGATCTTAATAAGAGTCGCTCTAAGGCGACTCCACTCTCACCAGGAGGCTGTGGAATAGACACCTCAGTAAAGAAATTCAGGAGGGCTTCAGATGGAAACTGAACTGTGGTTTATTGTGAGCTTTAAGTGCTAGAGGCAGTCAACCAGGAACCAGGTTAGATCCCTCCATAGAACAGCAAGCCTGCACGCCGTTGGCGGGGTGGGGGGGTGGAAGGGGGCGGTGCTTCAGTGGGTTCTGTCCATGGTACTTAATTATGAGACCAAGGGTTAAGGGCAGTCTTGTTTCTTTCCATGGTGCTGAACCTACCACGGTCAGGACCCTTTATTTTCAACTGGACATAGGACTTTTCTGCTGCTGCACTGATTCTCAGCCCAAGTCTCTCTGCCTGCCCTTTCGGCCTATAACCAAGATCCAAATATTCAAGTCTCTAGAAGACAATCAGCCTTACTCCCTGGAATAAGAGTGGAGGGTCCTGGAACCCTTCCAGTTCAGTTCAGTCACTCAGTCGTGTCCGACTTTTTGCAACCCCATGAATCGCAGCACGCCAGGCCTCCCTGTCCATCACCAACTCCAGGAGTTCACTCAGACTCACTTCCATCGAGTCAGTGATGCCATCCAGCCATCTCATCCTCTGTCGTCCCCTTCTTCTCCTGCCCCCAAT
>NW_011495044.1:6762606-6785825 GCF_000754665.1 Bison bison bison | reverse complement strand
TCCTGCCCCCAATCCCTCCCAGCATCAGAGTCTTTTCCAATGAGTCAACTCTTCGCATGAGGTGGCCAAAGTACTGGAGTTTCAGCTTTAGCATCATTCCTTCCAAAGAAATCCCAGGGCTGATCTCCTTCAGAAATGACTGGTTGGATCTCCTTGCAGTCCAAGGGACTCTCAAACGTCTTCTCCAACACCACAGTTCAAAAGCATCAATTCCTCAGCGCTCAGCCTTCTTCACAGTCCAACTCTCACATCCATACATGACCACAGGAAAAACCATAGCCTTGACCTTTGTTGGCAAGACGGACCTTTGTTGGCAAAGTAATGTCTCTGCTTTTCAATATGCTATCTAGGTTAGTCATAACTTTCCTTCCAAGGAGTAAGCGTCTTTTAATTTCATGGCTGCAATCACCATCTGCAGTGATTTCGGGGCCCCCCAAAAATAAAGTCTGACACTGTTTCCCCATCTATTTCCCATGAAGTGATGGGACCGGATGCCATGATCTTTGTTTTCTGAATGTTGAGCTTTAAGCCAACTTTTTCACTCTCCACTTTCACCTTCATCAAGAGGCTTTTTAGTTCCTCTTCACTTTCTGCCATAAGGGTGGTGTCATCTGCATATCTGAGGTTATTGATATTTCTCCCTGCAATCTTGGTTCCAGCTTGTGTTTCTTCCATTCCAGCATTTCTCATGATGTACTCTGCATATTAGTTAAATAAGCAGGATGACAATATACAGCCTTGACTACTCCTTTTCCTATTTGGAACCAGTCCATTGTTCCATATCCAGTTCTAACTGTTGCTTCCTGACCTGCATACAGATTTCTCAAGAGGCGGTTTTCTCTGCTACTTCTCTCAAATCCCATCTGAGGTAATGATGGCAAGGATGCTTCTCTCTACTTCTACCTCACTGTCTCCAGGATGCTGAGAGAATACATGGTGGAGCTGAGAAGTTTAATTCAACATCCAAATATAGAGAAGTGGTCTTCCAGGGAGCAGATCCAACTTCCCTGCAACCTCCACCTCCAAGTGGTTGAAAGTTACACATCTAGGGGCTGAAAATTTTATCTCTTCCTTTTACACAGATGCAGAAAGTAGATTTGTCCTGGCTAAACACAGAAGATCATCTCCTTCATGAAGAGGACCAAGATTGCTCCAGAGAAGTCAGGGTTAAGCCCTGCTCTCAAGAAAAAGGACAGGGAAGGTGCAAAAAGCAGTGGGGGCCCCTACTGCTCAAGGAAACATTTCCAGTTTGCCTCTTTCCTCTTCTGTTCCATCTCCCACTCTCCAGCCTAAGAAAGAAATCAGTTCAGTTCAGTCGCTCAGTCATCTCCGACTCTTTGTGACCCCATGAACTGCAGCACACCAGGCCTCCCTGTCCATCACCAACTCCAGGAGCCTACCCAAACTCATGTCCATTGAGTTGGTGATGCCATCCAACCATCTCATCCTCTGTCATCCTCTTCTCCTCCTGCCCTCAACCTTTTCCAACATCAGGGTCTTTTCAAATAAGTCAGCTCTTTGCATGAGGTGGCCAAAGTATTGGAGCTTCAGCTTCAGCATCAGTCCTTCCAATGAACACCCAGAACTGATCTCCTTTAGAATGGACTGGTTGGATCTCCTTGCACTCCAAGGGACTCTCAAGAGTCTTCTCCAACACCACAGTTCAAAAGCATCAATTCTTCGGTGCTCAGCCTTCTTCACAGTCCAACTCTCACATCCATACATGACCACAGGAAAAACCATAGCCTTGACTAGACGGACCTTTGTTGGCAAAGTAATGTCTCTGCTTTTGAATATGCTATCTAGGTTGGTCATAACTTTCCTTCCAAGGAGTAAGCGTCTTTTAATTTCATGGCTGCAGTCACCATCTGCAGTGATTTTGGAGCCCCCCAAAATAAAGTCAGCCACTGTTTCCCCATCTATTCCCCATGAAGTGATGGGACCAGAAATAAACATACCTAAAGGTGAATTCTTAGGACACCCAGGCAAACATAATGTTTAAATTTTATTGTCTAAGACAAAGAGAATATAACGCACTAAATTTATTGACTTTGAAAATTAAGCAGTAAAACTTTAAATTATCAAACACAAGTGCTTAGCTTTTATGTGCCTCTACTTTCCCTGTGAAATAGGGATAAAAACACTTTTCAGACTTATTGTGAGGTCAAAATACATTTTACATGCATGGCTCAGCTCAGGGCTTGGCACATTTTTCTAGTATATTTTGTGATTCAACTCCATGGTTAATTAAAGTAAAAAAACAGAAAGAAAAAATGAAAGGGTAAAGGAAGGTTAGGTGTGAGGTAGGAAGAGAGAGATAGTCATAAAGGAAAAGACAGAATGAAAGATAAATAAACAGAGAGTTGGCTGGGATGAATGTGGCTAGAAAGCATAGGAGTCTGAAGGAAATGTGCTTGAAGAGACAGGAGTGTCATCAGAGCAGACTGGCTAGCCAGCTGCCAAGTGGCCTCAGAGGTGACATTTACCTTGCTGAATTCATCATGGTACGAGCTCATAAACTTGACTTTAACAGCGCTAAGAGAGAGCCCATATATTGGGTGGGGGTGGGGGGTGTGTGGGGGGAGATTGATAATACTAGCTCAGCTCTTAGCCCACTATTTGAGAAATTAAAAAAAAACAATTTATTAATATATGATGAAAAATGGAACTGCCAAGGGGGTCAGAATGCTCACATTGCCATGTCCAGCAAATTCTTCTCCTGTAGAAAATGTGCATAGGAAGCCAATTTATGCTGCTTTGAGAGTGTGTGAGAAGGGAGTTGGATAGTTCAAATATTTGATGGCATCAGGCTCTGAGAACCTTGTGCTTCCAAATCCCCGATAAGAATAATCCTGCTGCTGGCACCTGGTGACTCTACAGGGGCCAGAGCCAGGGATGG
Organism: Bison bison bison; assembly: GCF_000754665.1. Classification (NCBI taxonomy): domain Eukaryota; kingdom Metazoa; phylum Chordata; class Mammalia; order Artiodactyla; family Bovidae; genus Bison; species Bison bison. Next base: position 6,782,926 of record NW_011495044.1, on the reverse strand, counting down.
GATCCACTAACATATGCTTCTCTCTCTCTCTCTTTTTGTTTGTTTGTTTGTTTTTTGTTTAAATCCTTGTTCCATTTCTTAGAGCCCATTTTAAGATCAAAGCAATCCTTTTACATGTATTTATTTGTTTATTATTTCATTTTCTCTTTTGCTGCGTGACTTGTGGGATCTTAGTTACTAGACCAGGGATTGAACCTGGGCCTCAAGCAAACACTTAGAAAACACTTAGTCCTAACCACTGGACCACCAGGGAATTCCAGTCCTTTTAAATTTAAATAACCTAGATAACATAAACTAATAAAAATGCTGTAAATAAAAAGTGAAAATATCCATTCATTCCATCCCATAGAGTCCCATTTCAAAATTTAAACCATGCTAAGAGATTAATATGTACTCTACCTGGTATTTTCTTTTTTTAAAAAATTATCTTATTTTGGCTGCAATGGGTCTTTGTTTGCAGTGCGAGGGCTCTTCATTGCAAAGGGAGGACTCAGTTGCCCTGCAGCATGTGGGATCTTAGTTCCCCAACAAGGGATTGAACCTGAGTCCCTCACATTGGAAGGTGGACTCTTAACCACTGGACCTCCATTGAAGATCCTCTGGTATTTTCTGTACACACACACACTAATACATCTGTTAGTCAGGTAAACAGCATTGATTATCTGCCCAAGACCTTGCTCCTCTCATGTTTTCAATTGTTGAGAGAGGCCCAGATTTGTTTGGATGGTCATCTTCTATAGTCCTTTGCTCAGAGAAGATGACCAACCCTCTCACTAAATTCAGGGAAGAGTAAAGATTGTTATTGGCTAATCATTTTCATCCCATTCCATGTGTCATGGTTAGCTTAGACATGGATATGTGACACAACCCAGATATTCTGATGGGGGTTCTTGAAAAGGTTTTCCCTCCTAATAAAAAACAGATGCATGACCAGCAATATCCCACTTCTTCTCTATATCATATCTGCATGTGACATCTGCATCTGCATCTGCTGCTGCTGCGGCAACCATCTTGACATCATCAAGAGAAATATCTCAACACTTCAAAAGCTTTCAGTTGTATGTAACTGGAACACTGAGTAAAACTGGCTTAAACAAAAATGAGAATTTTGTTTTGGTTCATGTGACAGATCTGTGTAGAACAGCAAGCATTTCCACTGGGATTGTGGTAGAGTCCTAGGTGATCTCCAAAGTACAATTGCAATCCTAAGACTCAAACATACAACAATGAATTTAATACAATAAATGGACCTAACATCAGATTAGACATGGCTCATTTTAGGACTAAAGAGCTAGAAGATAAATCAGTAACTAACATCCTTGCTACTGCTGCTGCTGCTAAGTCACTTCAGTTGTGTCCGACTCTGTGCGACTCCATAGATGGAAGCCCACCAGGCTCCCCCATCCCTGGGATTCTTTAGGCAAGAACACTGGAGTGGGTCACCATTTCCTTCTCCAATGCGTGAAAGGGAAAAGTGAAAGTGAAGTCACTCAGTCGTGTCCGACTCTTAGCGACCCCATGGACTGCAGCCTATCAGGCTCTGCCGTCCATAGGATTTTCCAGGCAACAGTACTGGAGTGGGGTGCCATTGCCTTCTCTCAGCTAACATCCTTACTGAAGTATATAGAAAGAGAAATAAATTTTAAAAATATATAAAATAGAGAGTAACAGACATGTGGGACATGGTGAAAAAGCCTAAATAGAATAAATTAGAGTCCTGGAAAGATATGAGAGAGAGAGTGAGAAAGAAGCAATATTTGAAGAGAGAGTAGCTGAAAATTTTCTGATTGACGAAAAACATATACTCAGTCCCACACAGAAAAAATGCAAAGAAAACTTTAAACACTTCATAGTAAAACTGCTGAAAACCAAAAACGAAGTATTAAAAGCAATTGGCCTGGGGGGAGATATATTACCTCCAAAAGAACAACATTAAGACTAACAACTGACTCTATAATATAAATGATAAAATTCAGAAGATGATGGAATTTTTTGTTTGTTTGTTTTTGGCCACACCAAGCAGCATGGAGGATCTTTGTTCCCTAACCAGGAATTAAACCTGTGCCGCCTACATTGGGAATGTGGAGTCTTAACCACTGGACCTCCAGAGAAGTCTCTGAAACGATATCTTTGAAGTGTGGAAAGAAAATAATAGTTAATATAAACTTTCATACCCAGTGAATATATCATTCAAAAATGAAAGAAAAATGTGTGTTTTCAGACTATCAAAATCTGAAAAAAAAATTTGCTCATCAACAGGCCCACACGAAAAGAAATGCTAAAGAGAATTTTTCAAGCAGAATGAAAATAAACCCAAAGGGAAGTATGACTATGAAGGAAGAAATATAGAACAAGATAAAAGGTAAACCTATGGGTAAAAATAAATGAACACTGAGTATATAATGCAAAAAGTGTCTGGCAGAGCTTTAAACATATGGAAAATTTTAAATGGCACACAGTGTGGGAACTGATAAATGGAATTAAAGTATTTCAAGATTCTTTCATTGTTCAAGAAGTAGTACAAGAATTAATTTATCTTAAACTTTAACAAATTAAGGATGCCTGGTGTAATCACCATGGCAATCATGGAAAAATAGTTTAAAAAACTATACCTGTATATGAAACAAGTGAATGTAGGAAAATATGGAATAATAAAAACAATCTTAAAAAGATTTAAAAGAAGAGAGGGAAAAAAGGAACACTGAACATATGGGACAAGTAGAAAACAAATACGATGATGTTTTGAAACTCAAATGTATAAGTACATATTTTAAACTTGAGTGGAATAAACTTAAAGAACAAAAGTGTCCAATTAGTGTTTTAATTATTTTTTAACTTATTTGGCTGTGCTGGGTCTTAGTTGTAGCAAGCAGGATCTAGTTTTCTGACCAGGGATTGAACCCGGTCTCCCTACATTGGGAGTGCAGAGTCTTAGCCATGGGACCACCAGGGAAGTCCCGCAAAGCAACTTTTTATTGCTTTAAAAAATCTGAAATATAAGGATACAGGTACCTTAAAGGTTGTAAAAGACATACTATACAAGGAGTAGCTCAAAGAAAATCAGCGAAGCTAAACAAATATACAACAAATTAGACTTCAAGGCAAGAAGCATCAGCAGATACTGCATAATAACTAAAACGCCAATAAACTAGGAAGAAAACAACTCTAAATTTGTATGCGACTAACACAATATCCTCAAAGAATATAAAAGCATGCCATACATATCACATCTCCAGGTCTGCAATATGAAGAGCAGCAGACTAAGAGTCCTGGGAATCTGGAAAAAAAAGAACTTGTGCAGAGGAATGACTGGAAGACAGAGGGCCTCCAGGGATGTGAACATAGCCTAAGAGTATCCATGTAATTTAACTGCCAGCTGCTGCAACAGACAAACCTCCAAATTTCAGTGACTTAGTAAATTTATTTTTAGCTTTCATTATGTGTCTGGTAAGGTAGGGACTCTGTTTATTCAGTCCTCAGGGAAAGAGGCTGACAGAAGCTTTGACACCTTGACCCGGCACCACTGGGCACATGTGACAGGAAAAGAGGGTGATGGATGAGACACACAAACTCTTAACTAGTGAATGCTCAGAAGTAGCGAAAGTCATGTCTGCTCATGGATCATTGGCTAGATCCAGCCACATAGACCCATCCTAACTGCAAATGATACTGAGTCTAAGCTCTTACTGCCTATTGCAGGACAGGCCAAAATATTGTTGGGGTGAAGAATAGCAGCTTTATTTGGAAAGCCAACAGATAGAGAAAATGGTGGACGAGTGTCTCAAAGAATCATCTCCCTTGAGTTAGAATTCAGGCTTCTAAAAGGGAAAGAGTTTAGTCCTGGTTCCAGCCAGATTCCAGAGTGAGTGTGTTCTTTTCTTCCTTCCTGCAGCCATTCACATGTGGTCCTGGTCAGGATGTTTCCTGTGAGCTAAATAAAGGTAATTTAGCTTAACACTCATTACTCGAGAGGCAGGGTTCCCAGAGATGGGCTATTAAGTATAATTTAAGCTTATAGGCAACATCCCTTTAGTGATTAACTTGTAATAGAACATGAAGGTTCTTACCTATTACATAAGGAGAATGGAAAATGTAGGGAAGCCCACGGAATATTTAGTGAGTGCTCTCTATATCACACAGATTCCTTAAATCTTTAGAGGAAAATATATTCTCTCTTGGTATATGACATTATTTGAAAATTATGTTTAAAAAAATCATGTTTTCTACTTTCCCAGTTATCTCGCAGTGTCTTTAAAATATCCATTTTCAACCTCTCTCTCCCTCTCTATCCTTCACTCCCTTTTTCTTTCCCTTTTCTCCCACATGGCATCTTCCTTTAGCTTATTCAAAACTCCTAGGAGATGGGGGAGGATAAATTAGAAATCTGGAATTACAGATATACACTGCTATATATAAAACAGATAACAAGGACCTACTGTATAGCACAGGGAACTATATTCAGTATCTTATGATAACCTATAAAGGAAAATATTCTGAAAATAGTGTATATATATATTAGATATATAATCACTTGGCTGCACCCCTGAAACTAACACAACATTGTAAACAACGATGCACGTGTGCATGCATTCTCAGTCGTGTCCAATTCCGTGTGAACCTATTGATTATAGCCCGCCAGGCTCCTCTGCCCATGGGATTTCTCAGGCAAGAGTACTGGAGTGGGTTGCCATTTCCTTCTCCAGGGGATCTTCCTGACCCAGGGATAGAATCTGCAGCTCCTACATTGGCAGGCGGATTCTTTACTGCTGAGCAACCAGGGAAGCCTGACTGTAAGCCTGGATTTCTTTACCCTGTCAGATTCGCAACACAGCTGCTCACTTCCTCATGTCCACAGGAGAGTCTCTCCTCTCAGGGGGCATCTAGTCCCTCTCTTAAGGGATTTTTCATAATTAATAAAGAATAATTTCCCTTTCAGTTAACACAGAATCAAGTGATTTGGGACTTTAATTACATCTCCAGAATGTCTTGGCTATTGGCTAGTAAGCCACAGATCCCACCCACACTCAGGGGGAGGGAATTTCAAAAGGACATGGACACCAGGAAACAGGAATCATGGGGACTGCTCTAGGATCCGTCTGCCAGAGACAGAAATATATTTTTAGCTATTTAAAAAATTAATTGTTTGGCTGCATCGGGTCTCAGTTGTGGCTTATGGAATCTTCCTTGCATCATTTAAGATCTTTCATTGCAGCCTGCGGCCTCTCTGATCATGGTGTTACGGCTCCAGTGCTCACAGGCTTCAGGAGTTGTGGTGTATGGGCTTTGTTGCTCTGATACAGGGGGGATCTTGGTTCCCTGACCAGAGATAGAACCTGAATCCCCTGTGTTGCAAGGCAGATTCTTAACCACTCGACTACCTGGGAAATCCCCAATCAGAAATATTTAAACCTACTCAAGTGAATCAGCTGGAATCAAGATTGCCAGGAGAAATAGCAATAACCTCAGATAGGCAGATGACACCACCCTTATGGCAGAAAGTGAAGAACTAAAGAGCTTTTGATGAAAGCGAAAGAGGAGAGTGAAAAAGTTGGCTTAAAACTCAACATTCAGAAAACTAAGATCATGGCATCCAGTCCCATCGCTTCATGGTAAATAGATGGGGAAACAATGGAAACAGCAACAGACTTTATTTTGGGGGGCTCAAAATCACTGCAGATGGTGACTGCAGCCATGAAATTAAAACACACTTGCTCTTTGGAAGAAAAGCTATGACCAAACTAGACAGCATATTAAAAAGCAGAGACATTACTTTGCTGACAAATGTCTGTCTGTCAAAGGTATGGTTTTTCCAGTAGTCATGCATGGATATGAGAGTTGGACTATAAAGAAAGCTGAGCACCAAAGAATTGATGCTTTTGAACTGTGGTGTTGGAGAAGACTCTTGAGAGTCCCATGGACTGCAAGGAGATCCAACCTGTCCATCCTAAAGGAAATCAGTCCTGAATATTCATTGGAAGGACCGATGCTGAGGCTGAAACTCCAATACTTTCACCACCTGATGGGAAGAACTGACTCATTGGAAAAGACCCTGATGCTGGGAAAGATTGAGGGAGGAGGAGAAGGGGATGACAGAGGATGAGATTATTGGATGGCATCACTGACTCAATGGACACGAGTTTGAGTAAATTCTGGGAGTTGGCAATGGACAGGGAGGCCTGGCATGCTGCAGTCCATGGGGTCGCAAAGAGTTGGACATGACTGAGCGACTGAACTGAACTGAACTGAGAGGGGTGGGAGAGAGGTCCAAGAGGGAGAGGAGATATGTGAACATATAGCTGAGTCACTTCATTGCACAGCAGAAACCAGTACAACATTGCAAAGCAACTATACTCCAATAAAAAAAAATAAAGGAGATGATGGAGAAAAAAACAAAACAAAACTTGTCACTGGTTCTATGTCAAATATATGCTAAATACCTTGTTTTCATTTAATCCTCAGTACAAATGTATTTGTTTAGTCTCTGAGTTGTGTCTGACTCTTTTGCAACCCCATGGACTGTAGCCCGCCAGGCTCCTCTGATTTCCCAGGCATGAATACTGGAGTGAGTTGCCATTCCGTTTTCCAGGGAAGCCCCAGTATAATTGTATATAATGGCTACTGCTCTACATTTCCTTCTTCCCTTCCCATCCAAGATTCTAAAAGGGTTATTTACATTCACTTATCCATTTAATTTCTTTAAATTCACTCTCAGTTTTTAATCAAAGTTATATGTAATGTTAAAAGTCAACTTATTATTAAAATAGAAAGCCCCAGCCTCTCTCCTCCCCTCTCCCTGAGTCTCCTCCCCCAGAGTCAACCACTTTCAACATTTCTGGTTGTATCTCCTGGTATTACCTCACATTTGCTGCAGAAGGTCCTGAGTCTGACACAAAGTGGACCCTTTAGCAAGTGGGGTTCTTTCTTCTTCCTACTCTGCTCTACAAACTTCGGATCATGGTCAATTGGGGGTGATGAGTCCATTAATATATATGAAGCAGTTCATGAACAATTCAGCTAACAGTCACTAGTTCAGGAGACAGTATTGCACAATGATTAAGAGCACAGGCAGACATAGGCTCAAATCCTACCCCACTCTCTACCTCTGTAAGCCTTTACTTCTTCACCTGTAAAATGGGAAGACAATACTCATGATGCAAGACTGATGCAGAGACAAGGGAGTGGGTGTGGGCAACCAAGTATCCTAACACTTAGCTTCTGCTCCATTCCATCAGACAGAGAAACTAGGTCTGGAAGAGGTCTTTAAAGATGGGTGAATTTGAACAGGAAGGAAAAAGAAAGGTTATTCCAGAAAAGAGAAGAATTGAAGAGCAGACTTAAAGGCAGAGATGAAGATATTGTGTTGGAGGAATAGTGAAAGTCGACTGATGTAACTGAATGTTGGATTTCTTCAGGAGTAGGAGGTCATGTCAGACAGGCAGCTGAGGAAAGCTCTGCCAGGGTAGACCACAGGTTATTCCTTAGGGTGGATGGGCAGGAATGAGGCAGAGGGCAAAGAGCACTTGCTGAGCAGCAGCCAAATGGACTGAATTCAGGCAACGGGCAGACTCAGCTGTGGTGTAACCAAGCTTTGCCTGGCTCTCCAGAGACCTGGTTGAGAGAGTTCTCAGAGAGGCAGTTTAGTTTGCACCTCATAGGATAGAATTATCCTGCTGCTGCTGCTGCTGCTAAGTCGCTTCAGTCGTGTCCAACTCTGTACGACCCCAGAGAAGGCAGCCCACCAGGCTCCCCCGTCCCTGGGATTCTCCAGGCAAGAACACTGGAGTGGGTTGCCATTTCCTTCTCCAAGGCATGAAAGTGAAAAGTGAAAATGAAGTCGCTCAGTCGTGTCTGACTCCTAGAGACGCCATGGACTGCAGCCTACCAGGCTCCTCCGTCCATGGGATTTGCCAGGCAAGAGTACTGGAGTGGGGTGCCACTGCCTTCTCCGAGAATTATCCTAGATAGTCTCTAAGAACCCTTTCAGTCCTAATGCTCTATAATTCTCTTATAGAATTTATGTAGTGACAGTGGAAATACAGAAAAAGAAGGAATCTAACTGTTTGGCAAACAGAGTCGATGTGACTTGTCTCCATTTGAACACTGAGAATTAAAAAGTGCACTAAGAGTGACTAAAGTTTAAATACGGGTGTCTTTGAGATTGGAGAGCCCTTCAGTGGGGAAGCGGGTAATGGAAGTGACTGTAAAACATGCAAGGGAAAATGCTAGTAGATGCACGAAGAATAGATGAGGCATGTTCCTGTCTCTAGGACTTTGAACTTACTATCACCTCTGCTTGAAACTCATCCTTCAAATGTCTGCCTTGTGTCCTTGATGTCTCCCTTCAGGTCAGGCTCACAGTGAGGTCTTCCCTGACTAACCTACTAAAAATTACAAACCTTCCCCAATCTAACACTTCCTCTTCCCCTACTCCTGCTTTGCTTTTCTCTGTAGCACTGAGCATCACCTGGCCACTTCATTTAATTCATTGATTGATAGACAGCCTAATATGGGAACTGTGTAGAAACAGTATTCAAAGGTATCTTGGGTTGGAGAGTTTGGGGAAAACAATGATGAATAAAGATATAGAAAACAAATCAAATGGTGAAAACAGGAGGAATTGTTAACACCAGAAGAAACGAAAATTGTACAAGAAAGGAAGTATAATCATGGTTCACACTTGTCACAATAGTGAAAAATACTATATGAAATATGAAGTTTACTGGAGACTCAACCTAAAATAATAATATCACTACATGGAGCAATCAAAGAGGAGAACTGTGAAAGGAGTAATTTCAGTCATTCCTGGAGATGCCCATCCTGGGTGTCTTCCTGCTCCTCTGGGGGCAGACTGCTCTTTGGACTTCCACAGCTGTCATCCTCATCATTCAGTTGCTCAGTCATGTCCAACTCTTTGTGACCCCATAGACTCCAGCACACCAGGCCTCCGTGTCCTTCACTATCTCCCAGAGTTTGCTCAAACTCATGTCCATTGAGTCCGTGATGCCATCCAACCATCTCATCCATTTTTACCCTCTTCTCCTCCTGCCCTCAATCTTTCCCAGCATCAGGGGCTTTTCCAACGAGTCAGCTCTTCACATCAGGTGGCCAAAGTATTGGAATTTCAATTTCAGCACCAGTCCTTCCAATGAAAAGGCTCCTCAGTTCCTCTTTACTTTCTGCCATTAAAGTGGTGTCATATGCATATCTGAGGTTGTTGATATTTCTCCCACCAGTGTCGATTCCAGCTTGTGATTTACCCATGGCATCTCACATGATGTACTCTGCATAGGAGTTAAATAAGTCAGGTGACATTATACAGCCTGGATGCATTCCTTTCCCAATTTTGAACCAGTTAGTTGTTCCATGTCTGGTTCTAACTGTTGCTACTTGACCTGCAGACAGGTTTCTCAGGAGGCAGGTCAGCTGGCCTGTTATCCTGGGGCCCACTAGAGCTTTCCTTCTGTTGGATTTCCTTTTTACCAGATTCCAAGTTCCCCCTCACCTATTAAAGTTATCCTCTTATTATATCCTTTGGTGGCTTCTTGAGAAGGAGGGCATAGGAGAAAGAAAAAAATGGCGACCTTGTATATCTAAGAGTGTCTTTATTCACTCCTCACACTTTAAAAGCTGGTTATAGAATTCTTGATTCAATAGTACTTTTCCTCAGAATTTTGGAGGCAATTCTTCCATCTTGTTGGTTTCCAGTGCCATTCTAATTCCAAGTCCTTTTTTTTTTTAATCCCCAAAGCACTTGGATCTTTTATTTGCTTTCAGTACCCCCAAATCTCATAATGATTTATCCTACGTGGATCTCTTTTCACTCATCTCTCAGTGGGAGGGCTACTGAAATCCAGAAAGTCATTGTCTAGGAAATTTTCTTGCATTAGTTGATCGTTTCTCCTTTCAATGTTATCTATATTTTCCTTGTGGAATTTGTATTAGACACAGAACTCCACGACTGGTCCTCTAATTTTCCCATTTTTCCTTCCAAACTCCACCCACAAGTTTGTTTTCTCTTTCTACTTCTTGGGAGATTTTTTTGACTTTATCTCCCAAATTTTTTATTCACAGTTTAAATTTCAGTTCAACTTTTTTTTCCTTCAGTTAGTGTGTGATTTTTATTATTTTAAAATGTATTTATTTTTAACTGGAGGAGAATTGCTTTATAATGTTGTGTTGGTGTCTGCCATACATCAAAAAAATATGGAACACTTCTTGAATTTGCATGTCATCCTTGCATATGGGCCATGTTAATCTTCTCTGTACCGTTCCAGTTTTGGTATATGCTGCTGAGGCAAGCACAGCTCTCCTGTTTTTAATTTTCTGAGATTCTTTCTTGCTCTGTAACCCACCCCTACCCCCACTTTATAAACCACCCTGTTCTTGTTTTATGAATTAAACATCTCTGAGGTATTAGATGGTGGCATTTTGCCTGTTTATTTGGCTAGCTGAATTATTTCTGATTCCTCCAATCTAGTTGTTCTTGCCCCCTCGCTCTTTCATTCTCCTTCCCTTTTCTTACTTTTTTTTTTTGTGCATTTGCTTATTTTTTTTATCTCTGCATTTCATACAAGAGGCTTTCACTCACTGTCTGGGAATCTTGGCTGCTTATTCTTGTTTAGAGGGAGGCACTAAGAAGCTGATTAAAGACCTGAGGGACAGATTTGCTGACTCACGCATTTCAGTCTGGGTTGATCAGGTATGTGTATGTGTAGAATTTTTCTCAAGGTTCTTTCTTTTTCTCTAGAGAAGAGTCACTTGGACTTCTTCTTAGAAGTGTTCTAGGGGCTGGTCTTCCTATATTTATTCACATATTTTTACTCATTCCCCTGGATTTCAACGTGGCAACTCACCCCTACCTTTGCTGCTGCTTGGTGCCCCTGAATTTAGAGGCTTTCTTGCTCCTCTTCCACAGAGTAAATCTGCCATCTCTTACTGTAGTGGGGAAGCAGGGCTTCCCTGGTGGTTCAGATGGTAAAGAATCTGTTTGCAGTGCAGGAGACTTGAGTTCAATCCCTGGGTCAGGATGATCCCCTGGAGAGGGAAATGACAACCCACTCCAGTATTCTTGCCTGGAGAATCCCATGGACAATGCAGCCTGGCAGACTACAGTCCCATCAGGTTGCCAAGGGTCAGTTTCATGGTTCTCTCAACACAGCCTAAGTTCTGTGAGGAAGAAAGGGAGAATAGACTCTGGGTGCTTGTGGGAGATATTCTTGGCTGTTTAGCCAGCCCTATTTCCTCCCTTCTTTCTGATTTTGTTCACACTTTTCTAATGGCCTTGGCAAGGGATTGGCTTAGGCGTGAGCCTATGGCACAATTCTGGCCAATAGGAACTGATGGGACACTGACTGGGAGCTTCTTAAAGAGTTTCTTTTATTCTTAAAAGGGTTACAGGGACTTCCCTGGCATCTGGTGGTTAACAATCCACCTGCCACTGCAGAGGACATGGGTTCAAGCCTTGGTCCAGGAAGATTCCATGCCATGGGGCAACTAAGCCCGTGTACCCCAATGACAAGCCCACACACCTAGAGCCTGTGCTCTGCAACAAGAGAGGCCACTGCAATGAGAAGCTCACACATCACCAGGAAGAGTAGCCCTTGCTTACTGTAACTAGAGAAAGCCCATGCACAGCCAAATAGATATAAAAATAAATAAATCTTAAAACTTAAAGAAAAAAAAAGAGGGTTCCAAGACAGCCATTTTCTTTTCTGCATCTGAAGACTGTCACATGGGCATGTGATGCTTAAAACTCTTTCCCTCTGTTTTCAACCATGAGAAGAAGACCAAAGAAACCTCAGACATGATCTGACGCCCTAAGGTCTTTGCACCACTGGATTAACCATCCCTAAAGTTAGCCTAACCCAAAGACCCCTCAAAAAGTGGAGTATAAAAGCCCACAATATTTTAAGTCCCCAAATGGGGTCTGAGACCATCAGAATAAGCATTACCTGAGATCTTCCTAGAAATGCAGAATCTTGAGCCTCGCCCTTGACTTATTAAATCAGAATTGAAAGTGAAGTCGCTTAGTCATGTCCAATGCTTTGCAACCCCATGGACTGTAGCTTGCCAGGCTGCTCCATCCATGGGATTTTCCAGGCAAAAATACTGGAGTGGGTTGCCATTTCCTTCTCCAGGGGATCTTCCCAACCCAGGGATCAAACCTGGGTCTCCTCCACTGCAGGCAGATTTTAACCATATGAGCCACTAGGGAAGCCCTTTATTGAATCAGAATCTACATTAAAAAAAAATCCTCAAGGGATTGGTATACTCATTAAAGTTTGTGAAGCACTACTTTAAGCTGTATTTAGCTATTTTTCTTCTTAATTGCAGATTTCCCAGGTGACAGTAGTGGTAAAGACCCTGCCTGCCAATGCAGGAGATGTAAGAGACACAGGTTCAATTCCTGGATCTGGAAGATCCCCTGGGGAGGGGAATGGCTACCCACTCTGATATTCTTGCCTGGGGAATTCCATGGACAGAGGAGCCTGGCATGTTGCAAAGAGTTAGATACAACTGAGCGACTAAATGGCAACCCACTCCAGTATTCTTGCCTAGAGAATCCTGTGGACAGAGGAGACTGGTGGGCTGCTGTCCATAGGGTCTCATAGAGTAGGACATGACTGAAGCGGCTTAGCATGCATGCATGTATTGGAGAAGGAAATGGCAACGCACTCCAGTATCCTTGCCTGGAGAATCCCAGGGAGGGAGGAGCCTGGTGGGCTGCCGCTTATGGGGTTGCACAGAGTCGGACACGACTGAAGTGACTTAGCAGCAGCAGCAGCAGAGCGAATAAACACAACCCACAGCAACCATAAAATAGGAAATCATCCTGGAGTATCCAATTGGGCCTAGTGTATCAAATGAACTCTTAAAAGTATAAAAATGGGAAGGTAGGTGAGATGAGGCAGAAGAGGACATCTGAGAGGTTCTAAGGGTGAGACGAGCTGGACCTGATGTTGCTCACTTGAAGACGGAGGAAGGGGTCACTAGCCAAGATATGCAGAAAGCCTCTAGGTGAGAAAGATCCCCCACTGACAGTTAAAGAGAAAACAGGAGGGACTTCAGTTCTACACTTGCATAAAACTTGAATTCTGCCAACAATCTGGGGTATGGATTCATTCTCAGTGCTTCCACAAGGGAACCTGGTCCTGTGAACATTTTGATTTTGGTCTTGTGTGACTGTAGGCAGGGAACCAGCTGGGCCACACCGTGCTCAGGATTTTTACTTCCAGGACCTGTAAGATAATAGATTTTTGTGCAGTTAAGCTGCTAAGTTTGTGGCAATTTGTTATAACAGCACAGTCAGGGTAGATTGTTCTGCGCAGCTTAAATTTGCTTCTCATTGGCAGCACCCCACTTCAAAGATACAATACATCTTTCTGTCCTAAGGCCAGCCTCAGGACTTCCTCTGATATCACAGAGTCTTCTTGTCACAAAGGAGACCAGAAATGTGAGGAAGTTAATAGCCCTAGAGAAAACTCTCAACCAGCAGATGGAGGGGGGCTGTAGATTATTGGTTTAGTCTTGATCTTCTTAATTCTGGGTGGTATTTGTACACTTCTCAGTGGTCCTGGTAGAACCAAGACCCCATTACCTATAGCAGTGATGCCAAAACCCTGCCTCTGTACACCATCACCAAATTGAATCTCGGAGACAGAGTTTTAGGTAAAGTAAAAAAGAATAGCTTTATGGCTTTGTCAGGCAAAAGTGCTCTCAGTGGGGTAATGTCCTCAAAGCTGTGCATCCCAACCTGGACAGGGTAGCTGCTGCTGCTACTGCTAAGCCACTTCAGTCGTGTCTGACTCTGTGTGACCCCATAGATGGCAGCCTACAAGGCTCTCCCGTCCCTAGGATTCTCCAGGCAAGAACACCGGGGTGGTTTGCCATTTCCTTCTCCAATGCACGAAAGCGAAAAGTGAAAGTGAAGACGCTCAGTCGTGTCCAACTCTTAGCAACCCCATGGACTGCAGCCTACCAGGCTCCTCCGTCCATGGGATTTTCCAGGCAAGAGTACTGGAGTGGGTTGCCATTGCCTTCAGAGAAGTTTTATCATAATGGTTCAAGAAGGAGGGCGTGATCAGCTTGCAGACATTCTTCTGATTGGTTGGTTAGTGGTGACGTAACTGAAGTTAGCATTTTCAACATTTTGGTTCCAACTGGTCTAGGGTCTGCATGCTTGTGGGCTGCACACAGTTAACTTCTTTCACCTGGTGGGGGATTCAGTATCTGCAAAATGGCTCAAAGATATTATTATGTATATCCCTTATGTATATCCCTTGAGGGGGCACCAGGATCCTGTCCCATGGCTGCATTTTTTTTTTTATTGTATTAAATGTGCAGATCAATTTTTTTTTTTTAGTTGGAGTATAATTGCACTATTGTTTCTTGATTCTTCCTCCCTTTTCTCTGCATCCCCTCCTTCCCTGATTAGCAACCATTTGAACCTGTCCTCTGGAACTCAGGGAAGGTCGTGGAGGCTGAATGAGCCTATTTCCTCCAAACAAGAAACAGAGACCACAGAGAGGCTTTTGTGCCCAGGAGCCCTACGGGGTCCTGCTTGGTGTCAGCAGCAACTTCCATAATACATCATTAGACTGGCTTTTCTTTCTTTCCTGTCTCATTCTCCTCAGTCCCTCACACTTGGTTCTGAGAATCTCCTCCCAAAGACCTCCCTGCTCCCAAGTCCCTTTTCCAGTCTCTGCTTGAGATTGACAGGTGTAAAAGTTAGTAAAAGGAAACCTAAGTAAAGTGGAGTCAGAAGATGCAAAGGTGGAGCTCTCTGCATGTGCCATTCATTCTCCATCAGCACAGACCCCCACAGGAAGAGAAGGCGCAGTGCTTCTCCAAGGCGAAGTGACGCTGCTTCATTATACTGCCAGCAGGGGCAAACCGTGCAACCGCGACAGCGGGCCAGGACTCAAACCTGACTAGAACCCACTGTTTTTATTGATTTAATTTTTAAAACAATTTTTGGCTGTGCTGGGTCTTTGTTGCTGCATGGGCTTTTCTCTAGTTGTGGTGAGTGGGGGCTACTCTTTGTTGCGGTCCAGGGGTTTCTCGTTGTGGTGGCTTCTCTTGTGAGCACAGGCACTGGGCATGCAGGCTTCAGTCTCTGCAGTACGCAGGCTCAGTAGTTGTGGCTCTTGGGCTCAGTAGTTGTGGCGCACGGGCTTAGTTGTTCCTCAGCATGTAGTATCTTCCTGAACCAGGGATCAAACCCACGTCTCCTGCATTGGCAGATGGATTCTTTATCACTGAGCCACCAGAGAAGCCCCCCACCGTCTTTTAATTGAGATCACAAACCTGGTCTCAGGACTTAATAAAGCTCAAGTTCTTGATGTCTCATTACAGAAAGAATTCATCAAGAGACAAAAGTGATAGATAAATAGTGGATCTATTTAAAAAGAAACACACTCTATAGAGTATAGGCCATTTTGCAAGGTGAGAGGCCCTCAAATATGGGGTGGTTAGCTTTTATGGGCTGGGTAATTTCATAGCTAATGAGTGGGAGGGTTATTCCAACTATTTCTCGGAAGGGGTAGGGATTTCTAGTAATAGGGCCATTGCCCACTTTTGGGGCTTTTATAGTTAGCTCTGAACTGTCACATTGCTGGTGGGTGTATCATTTATCATACTAATGCATTATATTTTCATGCTAATATATTATAATGAGGCTCAAGTTCCATTTGGAAGTAAAATCTTCTGCCATCTTAGACCTAGTTAGTTCAAACCAGTTTATATAATGTCCGACAGCTATTTTCTAATGGCAGAAAACAAAGAGGAACTAAAGAGCCTGTTGATGAAAGTGAAAGAGAAGAGTGAAAAAGCTGGCTTAAAACTCAACATTCAAAACACTAAGATCATGGCATCCAGTCCCATCACTTCATTGGAAATAAATGGGGAAACAATGGAAACAGTGACAGACTTCATTTTGGGGGGCTCCAAAATCACTGCAGATCGTGACTGCAGCCATGAAATTAAAAGATACTTGCTCCTTGGAAGAAAAGCTATGACCAACCTAGACAGCATATTAAAAAGCAGAGACGTTACTTTGCCGACAAAGGTCCATCTAGTCAAAGGTATGGTTTTTCCAATGGTCATGTATGGATGTGAGAGTTGGACTATAAAGAAAGCTGAATGCCAAAGAATTGATGCTTTTGAACTGTGGTGTTGGAGAAGACTCTCGAGAGTCCCTTGGACTGCAAGGAAATCCAACCAGTCCATCCTAAAGGAAATTAGTCCTGAATATTCATTGGAAGGACTAATGCTGAAGCTGAAGCTCCAATACTTTGGCCACCTGATGCGAAGATCTGACTTATATGAAAAGACCCTGATGCTAGGAAAGATTGAAGGCAGGAGGAGAAGAGGACAACAGAGGATGAGACAGTTGAATGGCATTATCGACTCGATAGACATGAGTCTGAGCAAGCTCTGGGAGTTGGTGATGGACAGGGAAGCCTGGCATGCTGCAGTCCATGGGGTCGCAAAGAGTTGGACACAACTGAGTAACTGAACTGACAGCTATGTCGTTCTTTTAAAGATTTGCCCTGTCCCCTTCCCTCCTATTTCAGCAGAAATATTTTCTCTTTGCCTGGCAACAACTCAGCCAATAAGAGTGGCACAACTAAGTCATTGAAAAGCCACTATAGTTCAAACTACCGGTTTCCTCCAGTGGATTTTTTGTTTATAGTGGAAGTGAAAGTCACTTAGTCATGTCTGAGTCTTTGTGACCCCATGGCCTATACAGTCCACGGAATTCTCCAGGCCAGAATACTGGAGTGGGTAGCCTTTCCCTTCTCCAGGGGATCTTCCCAACCCAGGGATCAAACCCAGGTCTCCTGCATTGCAGGCAGATTCTTTACCAGCTGAGCCACAAGATTTTGTTTATAGGGGCCCCTCCCAACTCTCCCTTCCCTATGGTTTCCTCTCCTTTGTTTTACCAGGACTTACATGTGGTTCTCCAAACACTTGCTTGTCCCAAATTGCAATTCATTGCTGCTCCTGAATAAACCTATTTTTCAGATGAAACAACTGGCTGTTTCACTGTTTTAAGTTAATATGGGCAACCAGTAAAGTCTGCTCCGTGAGCTCATCTTGCTTAGAATCAAAAGGTAACTTATTAGACTATTTCAGTGTCTCACACTGAAACCAGGCCTCAAGGAAAACAAACCAGGAATGCCATACCACTAAGTTCTTCTCTGTTCCTTGTTTCCGCTCTTTTAATAGCATTACCTTTTGAGAGAAAGACTGAATCTATCCTCAGCACCAAAGAGAAAAATTCCAAAGAAGGATTGTAATCGAAGACCCTTGGGTCAGTGTTTTTGATTGGTCAAACGGGAAACAAGGTGTATGTCTGTTCATCTTGGGTCAGAGTTCCAGTCTTGGATCAAGCCATTATGGATGGGTGGTAGTGTCAAGGACTCCATGCATGGCCACTGGGGACCACTATTGCATTGCAGGGCAGTCCCAGAAATAGTGAAATGATTGACAGCTGGGGAACCTTCCCACTGGTTATCTAAAACCACTACTGCTAAATCGCTTCAGTCGTGTCCGACTCTGTGCGACCCCATAGACGCCAGCCCATCAGGCTCCACCATCCCCGGGATTCTCCAGGCAAGAACACTGGAGCGGGTTGCCATTTCCTTCTCCAATGCATGAAAGTGAAAAGTGAAAGTGAAGTGTCCGACTGTTGGCGACCCCATGGATTGCAGCCTACCAGGCTCCTCCGTCCATGGGATTTTCCAGGCAAGAGTACTGGAGTGGGGTGCCATTGCCTTCTCCTCTAAAACCACTACGCATTCCCAATTCTCTTCCTCTTTAATGATTCTTGTTCAGTTTACTTCACATGTTCTTCCTGTGCCCAACCCTTATATGCTGGTATTCCTGAGAGGCTCATCCTTATTCTTTTCCTCTTACTCATTTCCAAAGTCATCTAATTCCATTAGTCATTTAATTCCATCTAATGTCCAGAAGACAGTATGGTCTTCTCCCCAACATTTAATTAACTCCAAAAATTTTATCTAATCCAGTCATGGTCATTCCATTCCCCCATGGCAAAATAACGCATATATATGGAATTTAGAAAGATGGTAACAATAACCCTGTGTACGAGACAGCAAAAGAGACACGGATGTATAGAACACTCTTATGGACTCTATGGGAGAGGGAGAGGGTGGGAAGATTTGGGAGAATGGCATTGAAACATGTAAAATATCATGTATGAAATGAGATGCCAGTCCAGGTTCGATGCACGATACTGGATGCTTGGGGCTAGTGCACTGGGACGACCCAGAGGGATGGTATGGGGAGGGAGGAGGGAGGAGGGTTCAGGATGGGGAACACATGTATACCTGTGGCGGATTCATTTTGATATTTGGCAAAACTAATACAATTATGTAAAGTTTAAAAATAAAATAAAATTAAAAAAAAATCTGTTTGGGTCGAACAGGCCTAAATCATATTAGATCAATGTAATTCAAGGAAATGCTTGCTTAGGACTTCTGGAAGGCAGCTTTGCTCACCACCATACCACCAATGCTGCTTTGGACTGCTGGGAAAGAGAAATCAGTTTTACTGTTTTTTGTTGAATGGCAAAAGGAAGCATGTAGCCTCAGCTGTCTGTGGCCATCATTTTGTGTTTTGAGTGGAGCTAGTTTTGGTATGAAGTCGATGATGGGGACAGCAGAGCAGTGAGATAAAAGCCTCTCAGGTCCCTGATGACATTGTTGAACCAGAGCATCTGCCCACTCTGCTCTCCTACTGGATTTCCTGCATTGTGAGATGGTATATTTCCACATTGGGTAAGCCAGTTTGACTCAGATGTTTGCTATTGGAGCGGAAATTAAAATTCTACTTGATTCACACTGTTTTTTTCTCTCTTTTTTATTTTTTATTGACATTTAGTTGAATGATAATGTTGTGTTAATTACTGCTGTACAGCAAAACGACTCATAGGGACATATTCTGTACAGCAAAGTATACATAGATACACATCCTATTTCATATCCTTTTCCATTATGGTTTACTACTGGATATTAATATAGCTCCCCATGCTACACAATAGGACCCTGTTGTTTATCCATCCTCTATATACCAGTTTGCATCCACTAATCTCAAAGTCCCAATGCAACCCTCTCCCACCCTCCTCTCCCTTGGCAACCACCAGTTTCTGTCCCTCATTCTGTCTCTGCTTCATAGGTAGGTTCCTTTGTGTCATACTTTAGATTCTGCATGTAAGTAATATCATATGGTATTTTTCTTTCTCTTCCTGACTTACTTCACTTAGTATGATAATCTAGTTGTATCTATTTGTAAGGCCTCCTCAGACAGCCATTTTGCTTTTTTGCATTTCTTTTTATTGGGGTTGGTCTTGATTCCTGTCCCCTGTACAATGTCACGAACCTCCATCCATAGTTCATCAGGCAATCTGTTAATTATTTCTTAAATCTATTTCTCACTTCCACTGTACAGTCATAAGGGATTTGATTTAGGTCATACCTGAGTGGTTTTCTCCACTTTCTTCAATTTCAGTCTGAATTTGGCAATAAGGAGTTCATGATCCGAGCCACAGTCAGCTCCTGGTCTTGTTTTTGCTGACTGTATAGAGCACTCAGCAGTGGCCACAGGACTGGAAAAGGTCAGTTTTCATTTCAATCCCAAAGAAAGGCAATGCCCAAAATGCTCAAACTACAACACAATTGCACTTATCTCACACGCTAGTAAAGTAATGCTTAAAATTCTCTAAGCCAGGCTTCAGCAATATGTGAACCATGAACTTCATGTTCGAGCTGGTTTTAGAAAAGGCAGAGGAACCAGAGATCAAATTGCCAACATCTGCTGGATCATGGAAAAAGGAAGACAGTTACAGAAAAACATCTATATCTCCTTTACTGATTATGCCAAAGCCTTTGACTGTGTGGATCACAATAAACTGTGGAAAATTCTGAAAGAGATGGGAATACCAGACCACCTGACCTGCCTCTTGAGAAGCCTATATGCAGGTCAGGAAGCAACAGTTAGAACTGGACATGGAACAACAGACTGGTTCCAAATAGGAAAAGGAGTACGTCAAGGCTGTATATTGTCACCCTGCTTTATTTAACTTCTATGCAGAGTACATCATGAGAAACGCTGGGCTGGAAGAAGCACAAGCTGGAATCAAGATTGCCGGGAGAAATATCAATAACCTCAGATATGCAGATGACACCACCCTTATGGCAGAAAGTGAAGAGGAACTCAAAAGTCTCTTGATGAAAGTGAATGAGGAGAGTGAAAAAGTTGGCTTAAAGCTCAACATTCAGAAAACGAAGATCATGGC
>NW_011495044.1:6759804-6762506 GCF_000754665.1 Bison bison bison | reverse complement strand
CAGTGTTAGACTTTATTTTTCTGGGCTCCAAAATCACTGCAGATGGTGATTGCAGCCATGAAATTAAAAGACACTTACTCCTTGGAAGGAAAGTTATGACCAACCTAGACAGCATATTCAAAAGCCGAGACATTACTTTGCCAACAAAGGTCCGTCCAGTCAAGGCTATGGTTTTTCCAGTGGTCATGTATGGATGTGAGAGTTGGACTATAAAGAAAGCTGAGCGCTGAAGAATTGATGTTTTTGAATTGTGGTGTTGGAGAAGACTCTTGCAAGTCCTTTGAACTGCAAGGAGATCCAACCAGTCCCTCCTAAAGGAGATCAGTCCTGGGTGTTCATTGGAAGGACTGATGTTGAGGCTGAAACTCCAATACTTTGGCCACCTCATGTGAAGAGCTGACTCATTGGAAAAGACCCTGATGCTGGCAAAGATTGAAGGCAGGAGGAGAAGGGGAAAACAGAGGATGAGGTGGTTGGATGGCATCATCGACTCGATGGACATGGGTTTGGGTGGACTCCGGTTGTTGGTGATGGACAGGGAGGCCTGGAGTGCTGTGGTTCATGGGGTCACAAAGAGCCAGACACGACTGAGCGACTGAACTGAACTGAATTGTATCTATGTTGCTGCAAATGGCATTATTTCATCCTTTCTATGGCTTGGTAGTAGTCCATTGCCTATATACACCACATCTTCTTTATCCTTTCATCTGTTGATGGAAATTTAGTTCGCTTGACTATTATAGGTTTTGACTATTAGAAATAGTGTTGCTGTGAACACTGGGGTGCATGTATCTTTTTGAGTCAGAGTTTTCTTCAGATATATGCCTAGAAGTGGGATTGCAGAATCATATTATAATTCTTTTTTAGTTTTTTTTAAAAACCTCCACACTGTTTTCCATAGTGTCACCAACAGTGTAGGAGGGTTCCCTTTTCTCCGCACCTTCTCCAGCATCTGGATAGCATTCCTTCTTGCTAAGGAATCACATGGGGCTTTGATCTGGATTATATAAACTGTCAGCAATACATCATTTAGTGTACAGGTCTAACTCTGCCTTGATTTCTAATGGGTGAAACAGTTCTCAGAGATTTCTGAGAGGCTCTTCCCAGCTTCTAGTCCTCAAATTCTGCTCAAATAAAATTTTCCATTTCTGTCTTAGATCACCTGGTTAACTTTTCAGCAACACTACCATGAATTCTCTCGAATGCAGTTTCTCGGGCTCCCAAACTACCCACATTTCCCAGTCTTGCTCCTCCTCTTCCTGGGTTTCCTAAAATTCACTTACTCGTGAAACAAGAATCTAGTGCCTACTACTATGCCAAGCTCTGTTTTAGATACTGTAGATATAGTTGCTCATGAAACAAATTTACTGTCTTCATGGACCAGAGAAGGAGGCAGACATAAACAAAACTTTTTCTGAATAAGTGAAATAATGAATAATGCAGAGTTCGGACTTAACGTTGAGTGGAAAACTTACCATTGTCTACAGAATATTACACCAAAGTATTCACTCCACAAGCAACACTGGGAACTGAGTGGCAGACCCTGTTCTTCAAGCCCTTGGGTTCTTAAACAGTGAATGTGACCCAGTGTCTGCCCTCTGCAGCTCGGAGTCCCGAAGGAACTTCCAGCAAGTGTTCAGTGTTAATTTTGTTCGGCCCTGCAAAAGTGCTTTATGGTAGCCATCTCATTTAGGCCTCACTGCTGAAGCTGAAACTCCAATACTTTGGCCACCTCATGCGAAGAGTTGACTCATTGGGAAAGACCCTGATGCTGGGAGGGATTGGGGGCAGGAGGAGAAGGGGACGACAGAGGATGAGATGGTTGGATGGCATCACCGACTCGATGGACATGAGTTTGAGTGAACTCCGGGAGTTAGTGATGGACAGGGAGGCCTGGCGTGCTGTGATTCATGGGGTCGCAAAGAGTCGGACATGACTGAGCGACTGAACTGAACTGAATTGAACTCTAGGAGGTTGTCCAAGGACAGAGTGCTTGGGATAGCTGGGTCGGGAACAGGCAGGGTGGACAAGAGTTCTGGCAAGGAGACAGTCGTGATCCTTGGACTAAGGCCCGGTCCGTGTGACCTTGTGCAAGTCACGGTCTCCCTCGTTCTCGCAGGCTCTCGCCAGGGTCTGTAGTGTTTTCTCTGGGGTTTTCCCGACGCTCCTTTAACTCGGGATTCATATTCTGCCTGGGGTGTTTGAGAAAAAGTCCGAGGGACGCGGGATCTGGGGTTAAAGAAGGAAGATCTCTGAGATAGGCAGAGAAGGTGAAGTCAGTTAAGAGGGTACAGCGGGGAAGGAGGTCACTGGACAGAACTATGACAGACACTGCTTTCTTCCCCACCTTGCCCTCTGCTCCCACGCCCTCCAGCGCCATCGCCCAGACCTTCTCTTGGGCTGCGGAAGGAGAGCGGCCCTTTTTCCGCAGCGGGTTCCTCCATCGCTGCCCCAGGCTGAAAGGCGACAAATCCTCCGCGAGCCGTCCGCTTGACTCAGACCCCGGGTCCTTGGCCAGGGATCTCTCAGCTCGGCCACTCTCGGTCTGGGTCCCCGTCCACTCCCCCCGCGGCTCGCGACCGCTTGGTCTGCGCCGCCTGCATTCTCTGTGTGCGGGGCCCGCCCGCACTGCGGGGGAGAGGCGGGGAGCCGCCCACGCCGCTCTCGGCGTCGCCGTCTCCCTGGGACGCGCGCCGGCTGCG
>NW_011495044.1:6748078-6759483 GCF_000754665.1 Bison bison bison | reverse complement strand
CCGAACCCGCCCCGGGGCAGAGTCTACGCGTCTACTCGGACCTGCACGCCTTCTACTACTCGTGGTACGGGAGTCCCGGGCGCGAAGGCCACTACATTCACTGGGACCACGTCATGGTGCCGCACTGGGACCCCAAGATCTCGGCCAGCTACCCCCGCGGCCGCCACAGCCCTCCTGATGACTTGGGCTCCAGCTTCTACCCGGAACTGGGGCCCTACAGCTCCCGGGACCCCGACGTGCTACGGGAGCACATGACCCAGCTGAAGGAAGCCGCCATCGGTGAGCTGCCCCCTCCCCCATCGCTGGGCCCCCCAGCCTCGCCCTTCTTCGTTCCCACACCCCAACTTCCACTGCTCCTATCGCCGGGCCTTTGGTCCCCCTCACTCAGCCTGGCTTCTTACCCCTTCTCTTCCAGAACTCTAATTCCATGCTCACCAAGAGGCACCGCCCCCATCTCTTGAATTCCGACCCCTCCTCCTCTACCGTCTGACAACCCCCCGCCCCCACTTCCCAATTCCAGGGCCCTTTCCGAGGGCGGAGCTGCTGGGAGGGTCGGTGGAAGGCGTTTGCACCAGGGCTGTCCCAGGGACAGTGAGGAGAGGAGGGCAGTCTTCATGTCTGTTGGGCTTCTAGGTTTGGGTAAGTGAGCCCTGGGTACTCTGGCCCGGAAGGAGTCTGGAGATCAAAGCAGTAGCACCTGGGATGGCTCTGCTTTCACACCAGGGACAGGGTAGAGCCTCAGCCCTTCCTACTTTTTCTGGCAGCAGAAAGGAAAGTTTGCACATGTTGTATGACAGATCCTGTTCTATTTGCAGTAAGGGGCCTGGGGGCTTTTTCATCAGATACTCTGCTTGGATAGAAGTCCATCTGTAGGCAGGCTGGGGTGGGGAAGCTGACATTTCAGATTTTGTCACTGAATTCTGCTGGATTTTACAGTACATTTCAATTTCTCTGGAACCGGTTAATGAGTGTGGAGAGGGGGAACTGAATGCCAGAGACAATGGTGGGATGTCTTCACAAATAGCACAGAGGCTGTCCCTCAGGACAGACAGAAGATTGACAGTTGAGACAAATGTTATTTCCACAAGAAGGGTAAGATGACCTCTACTCAGGGCTCTTCTCCCTCAGAGATACTCCTCTCCTCCAGAGATAGGGCTGTGGATTCCTATCTTCCAGGTGGATGAGGCATTGTCCACCCATTCCCCTTTGTTTAACTACTTGCTAATGCAGGCCAGAGGCTGGCTGGGCTCTAAGGCTCCTTCCTGGCCTGGAACATTAGGGTTCCTGCAGCCATGGAGCTTCAGCACCGCAGGCGTGGACAGCTCCAGGGCTCAGGCTCAGGGCTCTGATCTGCAAGAAAAGAACCTGGCAGGAGCATCAATCAAGATTTCATTCAGAAACCATTTGGCAGTTGGAGATGGTTTGTGAGGGAGCACATCTCTGTTGTGAGGCATTGTGTGTCTCTGAAGTATCCTCTGTGTTGTGTCTCAGGCGTCCTTGTCCTGTCCTGGTACCCACCTGGCATGGCTGATGATAACGGGGAACCTTCAGATGACCTGGTGCCTGCCATTCTGGACACCGCCCATCAGTACAACATCCAGGTGAGTCTCCAGGAAGAGGTCAAATGCTCTCTAGCCCATGCTGGAGATGTCCCTTCCTCCACCACAGGGATGGCGCCTCTTGGCATTAGTCCAGGTACACATATACATAGTAAATGTGATGCTGGGAGATAGGGATCTAATAAATACTGCCTGTGTCACTCTTTATTTTTTGAATTCTGGAAAAAATACTTTGGGGAAAATAAATAGAGGATAAATGGGAGACTAAATAAATATCACTTGGAAGAGAAGAGAAAGGCAAGGGAGAAAGGGAAAGATATACTCAATTGAATGCAGAGTTCCAGAGAATAGCAAAAAGAGATAAGAAAGCCTTCTTAAATGAACAATGCAAAGAAATAGAGGAAAATGATAGAATGGGAAAGACTAGAGATCTCTTCAAGAAAACTGGAGATATCAAGGGAAGATTTCATGCAAGGATGGGCATGATAAAGGACAGAAATGGTAAGGACCTAACAGAAGTAGAGGAGATTAAAAAAAGGTGGCAAGAATACACAGAAAAACTATGAAAAAGTCTTAATGACTCAGATATTCACCATGATGTGGTCACTCACAGAGAGCCAGACAGCCTGGAGGGTAAAGTCAAGTGGGCCTTAGGAAGCATTACTACGAACAAAGCTAGTGGAGGTGATGGAATTCCAGTTGAGCTATTTCAGATCCTAAAAGACAATGGTGTCAAAGTGCTGCACTCAAAATGCCAGCAAATTTGGAAAACTCAGCAGTGGCCACAAGACTGGAAAAAGTCAGTTTTCTTTCCAATCCCAGAGAAGAGCAATACCAAAAAAATGTTCAAACTACCATACAATTATGCTCATTTCACAACTGAAGTGACTTAGCAGCAGCAGCAGCACATGCTAGCAAGGTACTTCTCAAAATACTTCAAGTTAGGCTTCAGCAGTACATGAACCGAGAACTTCCAGATGTGCAAGCTGGATTTAGAAAAGGCAGAGGAACCAGAGGTCAAATTGCCAACATTCATTGGATCATGGAGAAAGCAAGGGAATTCCACAAAAACATCTACTTCTGTTTCATTGACTATGCGGAAGCCTTTGACTGTGTGGATCACAACAAACTGGAAAATTCTTAAAGAGATGGGAATACCAGACCACCTTACCTGTCACCTTGAGAAACCTGTATGCAGATCAAGAAGCAACAGTTAGAAGCATACATGGAACAATGGACTGGTTCAAAATTGGGAAAGGAGTACATCAAGGCTGTATATTGTCACCCTGCTTATTTAACTTCATGCAGAGTGCATCATGTGAAATGCTGGGCTGGGTGAGTCACAAGCTGGAATCAAGTTTGCCGGGAGAAAGATCAACAACCTCAGATGTATATACAGATGATATCACTCTAATGGTAGAAAGTGAAGAGGAACTAAAGAGCCTCTGATGAGAGTGAAAGAGAAGAGTGAAAAGCTGGCTTAAACTTCAACATCCAAAAACTAAGATCATGGCATCTGATCCCATCACTTTATGACAAATAAAAGGGGAAAAAGTGAAAACAGTGATGGATTTTATTTTCTAGGGCCCCAAAATCACTGCAGATGGTGACTGCAGCCATGAAATTAAAAGATGCTCGCTCCTTGGAAGAAAAGCCATGACAAACCTAGACAGAATATTAAAAAGCAGAGACATTATTTTGCTGACAAAGTTCTGGATGGTCAAAGCTATGATTTTTCCCATAGTCATGTACAGATGTGAGTGTGGGACCATAAAGAGGGCTAAGTGCCAAAGAATTGATGCTTTCAAACTGTGGTGTTGGAAAAGACTCTTGAGAGACCCTCAGACTGCAAGACCAAGCCAGATCAAACTTCTTTCCGCAGTTTCAGGCAGCTAGTGCCGATCACTGGGAGCTGGCACATTAAGTTGAAATCTATTAGCTTGCAATAGCCCATTGGAATGATTCCTAAGGCTCTGCTGTGGGAGGTGGAGAAACTTCTCACTTCTCTTTTTTGGGCCTGAAGGGCAGTGATTGCTTTTATTTCCATTATGCCCACCACTGCCAGGTCTCTCCTGAACGCTGCCTCTTCCTCAGGCCATGGCTGGAGCACAGGCTTTGTAGGTTTTGCCCCTGGACAGACGCTCACCTGACCAATGTCCCTTGTGTCTGTGGCAGGTGGCCTTCCACATCCAACCCTACAAGGGCCGAGATGACATCACTCTGCATGACAACATCAAGTACATTATTGACACGTAAGGCTCCAAGGCTTGGATTTTGGTGGGGATCAAAATGGGGGCAGGGATAGGTTTGGAGGTGTAGGTCAAGAGACAAAAGGGCAGAATGCCTGTGTCCCCAGCATCTAAAAAGAGTGAAACAGTACTGGGCTTGGAGACAGCAAGCTGGGATTGCATTCTGGTTCTGTGGTCTCCATATTGTGATCAGAAGCAAGCCTCTTAACCTTTGAGCCTTGTGAGAGTTGTTTAGTCACTAAGTCATGTCTGACTCTTTTGTAACCCCATGGATCACAGCCTGCCAGGTTCCTGTCCATGGGATTCTTCAGGCAGGAATATTGGAGGGTTGCCATTTCCTTTTCCAGGGGATCTTCCTGACCCAGGGATTGAAACTGCATCTCTTGCATTGGCAGGCGAGTTCTTTACCATGGAGCCACCAGGGAAGCCCTTTGTGAGAGTTACATAAGCTAATATATGTGAAAAGTGGCTTGTAAATGGCTTGCATCTATCATTCATTCATTCATTAAAAAAATATTTATCAAGTCCCTTCCAGTGTCCAGGCACTGTCCTAAGTCCCAGTTGTTTAGCAAATGTGTAGGGCTAGCAGAGTTTACAACCTAGTGTGTGTTTGGGGTACAGTGGAGCAGACAGTAGTTATAGACAACAAAACAAATAGTGATCCATACTGTGAAAAAGTAATAACAGAATAAAGCAGAGTAATGTGTTAAGAATGTGCTCAAGAAATGGCTTTAGAATGAGTGTTCAAGTGAGCTTCTCTAAGACATGTGAGCCAGCACTTAAATGAGGAGTCAGCTGTGCAGAGATCTGGGACAGACAGAAAACACCATGAAGAGGGCTGTCAGATGCAAAGGGCATCCGATGGGACAACTCTTGACAGCAGCCAGTATAACTGGAATGTAGAGGTAGATGGGGTCATAGCAGGAATGGAGGTGGGCAGGGCACATCAAGTGGGTGGGGCTTTGCTGGTCTCGGTAAGGAGCGGTGAGATCTGATTCACACTTTAAAAAGATACTGGATTAAGCACAGCCAAAAAATGAATAAATAAGAGGCTGGATTATAGGGAGATGGAAGTAGGAGCCTGGAGACCAGTTAGGTGGCTGTCAGTATAGTCCAGATGGAAGATGGTGGAGCAGGGATAAGTGGTTGTAATTTGTTGTGTTAATCACTCAGACTCTTGGCAACCCCCATGGACTGTAGCCCGCCAGGCTCCTCTGTCCACAGAATTCTCCAGGCAAGAATACAGGAGTGGGTTGCCATTCCCTTCTCCAGGGGATCTTCCCAACCCAGGGATCAAACCTGGGTTTCCCACATTGCGGGCAGATTCTTTACCGTCTGAGCCACCAGGGAAGTCCTGGGACAGGGAAGTGAGGCTTCAATAGAGGAATGACAAAGCTGGGGGGAGAGAACTGGGTTCTTGCTTAGAGGCATGATGAGTCCAACTGTGGAGTCCAGCTGGATCCAAAATTGTGCTTGGGATCAGGAAAGGTCTCATGCATGGCCAGTCCTCCGGGTGTGTGGGCTTCTTTCCTCTTAGGCTGCTGGCTCAGCCTTTTCTTCTTCCTGCTCCTCAGGTATGGCTCCCATGGTGCATTTTACCGCTACAAGAACAGCATGGGTAAGAGCCTCCCGCTCTTTTATATCTACGACTCCTACCTGACGTCCCCTGAGGCCTGGGCCCACCTCCTGACACCAAACGGGCCCCACTCAATCCGCAACACCCCCTATGACGGGGTCTTCATAGCACTGCTGGTGGAGGAGGGCCACACCCATGACATCCTGGCTGCTGGGTTTGACGGCATGTACACCTACTTTGCCTCCAACGGTTTCTCCTTCGGCTCCTCCCATCAGAACTGGAAAGCTGTGAAGAACTTTTGCGATGCCAACAACCTCATGTTCATTCCCAGCGTGGGGCCTGGCTACATTGACACCAGCATCAGGCCTTGGAACAACCACAATACGCGGAACAGGGTCAATGGCAAGTACTACGAGACAGCCCTGCAGGCAGCCCTGACTGTGAGGCCTGAGATTGTCTCTATCACCTCTTTCAATGAGTGGCACGAGGGCACCCAGATTGAGAAGGCCATTCCCAAGAAGACGCCGACTCGGCTGTATTTGGACTACCTGCCTCATCAGCCCAGCCTGTACCTGGAGCTGACGCGCCGCTGGGCGGAGCACTTCATCAAAGAGAAGGAGCAGTGGCTGATGTGAGGTGCCTCGGAGCCAGGGCGGGAGGTGCTGAATCCCAGCCTCTCTGGAAGATGGCACCACAGGGGGCTCGGCTGAGGTTATAGGCACTTGCTCCCGAGTCAGCAGCTAGGTGCTTCTGGGCCCATCAAGTCAGGGCCCATGGGGAACAGAGCTAGTTCCTCAGGCAGGTGGGTGTCCTGCAGGGACGGGAAAACTAGGGGGTGTTCCAGAGTGGGAACCCCAGGGGCTGGCAGGGGACTGCACTTAGCCCCAGGCAGCTCCACGTCGTCAGTCAGAACACTTTAAACAATTCCTTCTAGCTTGGAACTCAGCTGGTTGGTGTTGTGGAGTCACCAAGTCACTGCTCACAGAAGGGTGTCAGGGCTCTGGGCCAGCATGCACCTGCTCTTCTGCCAGCCTGTCGTCCCTCCCCAGGCCCTCCCTCCCACATCGGCTGTCTTCCCCAAGTTAAGAACCATACTAAGACTTTATAAAAGGGAACATTCTCAGTTTAAGCTCTTCCCAGTAGATTCCCAGACCTGATTATCAGGATATAATCCTGAGCATTCGCACATTTATTCAACACACCCTCGGCGAGCACCTTACCACGTGCCAGGTGCTGGGGGAAAACCTGACCAGGAATGGTTCCTGTCTTCCTAAACGTACAGGAGCCAGCTTTCCTTTTTCCTTCTTTGGTGTGGCCTTGTAGCTAGTGCCTGAGCACAGCTATGAGTTTTTCCTTTTATCAGCTTTGCCCGCTGCTGGGAGTTCACTTCATTTTCCTCGAAGAAAACACCTCTGTGCTCCAGAGCTTTCACTTTCCTAGATGATTATTTAGCTCCAGGAGAGGACTAGGACACTCCCCATCCCCATTAGCTGCCTGAATTGAATGAGGCCCACTCACTAGAGCCGTTTTCAGTGCTACTGTGATTTGTATTAAATATGACGTGTTGTTCCTATTCTCCAGCCAGGTTTCCTTTTGCTCCTTCACGTCAACAAACTCTGACCCCTCAGTCAGATTCTGTGATGAACTGCCAAGTGGGATGGGCTGGCTACCACATTAACACAATGGAAAAGCCGAGTTTGCTTAAGAAATTAGTAGTTTCAACAAGACTTTTAGAGGGAATATTTAGCAAACCAAGGCTTATTTACAAACCAATATGCTAATTGCAGGGATCCTCAAAGCAGGCCCTGGGACACCCTCTTGTCAAGATTCTTAAGATCTACTTGAAAACATACATTCGAAACCACTGTATTGAGTTTATGGGCTTAAGACTGAATCCTAATTCTGAGAACTGGGATGTGAGCGGGGAGGGGAGGAAGTGGGCCCTACTGGTCACCACAAGGACTCCCCAGTACCTGTTTAGTAACAGGTACTAAACCCCACCAATGGGTGGGGCAGGCTTGGTCACTTTGCTGTGATTCAGTTGGGGAAAGAAACCAAGGCAGGCAGGGACAAGTGAAAAGGGCTGGATGGTGACCTGGAGTAATTTACAAGGGAGTGACAATGAGGCTTCATCTCACACATACACATTTTTAAAGACACTACGGTCAGACCAGGGGGAAGGGGCAATAATTCTCACACACTGCTGATGGTAATGCAACTTGATTGAGTTCTTTTGAAGGCTAACCTGTATCAAGAGCCATAAAAATGTCCATGTACTTGGACCCAGTAATCCTACACCAAGGAAATAATTCAAAAGAAGAAAAATAAAACATTTACAAAGATGTTTAATAGCATTCTTTTCTATTAACGAAAAAACAAAGTTCAAATGCCCAACAATAATTATGTTTAATACTTTATATATATAAATGCTGCAGAGTGGACACTGGATTTAAATAAAGGTATTACAGGTATAAATCACAATTTGTATTATGAATAAATAAGGAAAAAGTGGCTAAAAAAAAGATTTTCCAACATTCTTTAATAATTTGGACACCCCTCCCCAACCGAGCTTACTTCCCATCATTAGACCGAAATGATGACTCTGCCAGGCAATTACAGCACAGAACCAGCCCTGGTCCAGAGGAAGCAGTGTTTGGCCTATGGCTCCACAGGTTTTATCCTAATCTGGTTCCAGCTTCAGAAGCACAAAGTGCCTTTGGTCTCCTGAGACTCTTAAAGAAGCATCAACTGATGCACTAGCTGATTTGGACCTTAAATGCCACTACCCCCCAGAGAAGAGGCTCTCATTAGATTGCAAACTGGTTATTTTTCAAAAATCAAAGGAAGAAGAAACCTGTTATCTGAACCAGGCCAAACTAGGAATGGACTTAAAATTTCTATTCACCTTTTAGCTAATATAGGAAATTATAGATACTCCCAAACCAGGTGTGAGGCTTAACCAGCAGCTTCTGAGTTCTGGTCTCTACAGTTCAGAAAGAAACTCTGCCTTAAAAGGTCAGACTACTAACACTGTAGCCCTAGCAGCCTCTGCAAATGAGGCCTTGCCAACCACCAGCAGTCGGACACATAGTGTCCAGCACCAGCCCTTGGGCCTTCCCTCCTCCAGAGTGTCACCAGCAGGATCCATGTGAGGGGAGCAGCCCATACTCCCGGAGGATGGCTGAAGTACTTTCAAGGGCACTGGGGAGGAAATGGAGGACAAGTTAGGGTGTGACTTCTTAAAGCCCCGAGCCCACCAGAGTCTGGACATCAGGGACCTCTAAACTCTTTGTAATATGCTCTGTTCATCAAACCCGTGATGGACCCTTTGAATCCTGAAAAAGCCAGAAAACACTAGCAAACTTAGTTCCACTCCACCCACCAGCTCTCCAAACTTCCCATCCCACTCAGGGCAAGATAGGAGGGGCAACTTTTTTTTTCCCTCCTGGTCAAGGCACTTTTGTAAATTGCATTTCACAACCCCCGCTCAAATCCTACCCCTGTGCCACAGGAAAAAAAAAAGAGACTCACCAACCAGGACGAATGATGCCAAACTTCCCAGGCACAGACAAGTCAACCACAGTTGAGCCTAGTCGACACTCTGGGCTCTGGCCGTCCCCAATTGGTCCCCCATCAATGATCAAGGACAAGTGAGGCCACAGGTCCTGGAATTCCTGAGAAGAGGGAGAGGCATCTGCAATGTCACACACGCACAAGGCATATACGCAGAGGCCACACAGCTCTAAAGCAGCAGGCATCTTCCTCTAAGCAGGGGAAGGAAACTCAGGGTCAGCTGTAACAAAGACACCGCATTTGTACCCAGGATACCACATCCTATGAGGTTTGGAGCTCCCCCACGTTAGCACCCCAAGGAACACCTATTGAGAGCTTAAAGACAATCTTGCTATGGCAAGAGGAAATTCCACACACTGCTTCAGTTTGGGAGGGAGGAGTAAAATGACTGAAGACCTCAGTGGGAATCCAAAGCTGTAGGCTCTACCCTTGACTTTCCACCAAACTCTGTGACTGTATGCAAGTTATTTTATCCAGGGCTATAAAAGGGCTAGACTGGATGGTCACTAAAGGTCCCTCCAGCCCTACCACTCTAATCCTGAATCTCAGCAGAACTCTGGATCAGGGTAGCAAAGAGAAAACAGGTGGACTCAGCAAGTGCATGCCATTGGCACTCAATCCCTGGGCTGTGGAAAGGAGCTTCCCTTCAGAGCTGTGGACTGAATTGTTAAATGGCCTAGCTTGTAGCAGAGCTAAGAGAACAGAAAAAGGAGTCCCTGGGATAAGTGACTTAACTTTTCAGTCTTCTGCTGAGGCGGGGAGCGGGGGAGAGAAAAAAACATACTTATTATGTCTCTTATTGTTAAAAAGACACTACTGGAAAAAAAAATCAATTCTCCCCCTTGATTCTCCAACTTTAAAACTTTTCTGAGGTTATTCTGGATTTCTCCCACCTCTGCCAAATGGGCACACTTCCTACTATTAACCCAAAAGGGTGGCTTTCCTGCCAGGCAATTCCAGTGAACCATCATCATCCGCCCCCCGCCCCGCCATGCCCTGTTCAGAGGAAACTGTGGCCTGGCTGATGTTTCTGCAGGGAGGACTGGGTTTACTCTCACCTCAACATTCAGAGAGCTGGACTGGGAGCTGAGGTTGGCACTGGTGAGAGCGAGTGGCCCCCCAAACATCTGGGCCAAGTCCTGCATGAAGGCGTGGTCAGGAATCCGGATGCCTACAAGCTATGAGGCAAGGAGAAAGGAGTCATAAAAAGGTTGGAAGGGGTGGGGAATGGGCCTGGCATGGATCCTAGCGAAAGCCAATGGCAGGACACAAGAGAAAATCTGACTCACAGGAGTGAAAGGATTCAGGTCCTTGTTGAGCTCCTCTGAGCGTTCCATCACCAGGGTCACTGGTCCTGGCAACAGGTCCTTCAGGAGCCCCTCAGGTACTCTCACGTGGCAGTACCTGGGAAACAAGGGGGCGCAAATCCAACCAAATGAAAGGCACTGCTGGTCCTATTCCAGAACCTAGGAAGATCTAGGAAAGGTGACCTGAGGAACTACAGTGGGATCCGCCTGTCTCCCCTTTCACCCCCAAGAGCTTGAGCAGAAAGCAGGGCTCCAGAGGAGCACCCCAGGCTTGGATCCCACAGGTCTCTAGTCTGGGAGACTACAACAGCTGCACCGCTACCGCGCTCCGAGTTTTATTTTCTACAAAGTACTCCCTCTGTTAATTTAAGCTACCGTGCTCCCCCTTTTTTCTTAAGCCGTAGGAGTACCCCCACCCCAGTATCACAAAAAACGCCAGGACAATAGGGCCTCCGCCTGCCTCTTTCCGGAGAAGGCAATGGCACCCCACTCCAGTACTCTTGCCTGGAAAATCCCATGGACGGAGGAACCTGGTAGGCTGCAGTCCATGGGGTCACTAAGAGTCGGACACGACTGAGCGACTTCACTTTCACTTTTCACTTTCATGCATTGGAGAAGGAAATGGCAACCCACTCCAGTGTTCTTGCCTGGAGAATCCCAGGGACGGGGGAGCCTGGTGGGCTGCCGTCTATGGGGTCGCACAGAGTCGGACACGACTGAAGCGACTTAGCAGCAGCAGCAGCAGCAGCTGCCTCTTTCAGCGCCGAGTCCTCGATCACGTTCAAGGCCTGGCAGGCGCTAAGTGCTCCATACACATTTCCAGTTCCGGATTCCTGGGTGAGCCTGGACAAGCCCCTCCCGCTCTCTGCGCCTCAGTCTCCCAAGCCTGTCACCGGAAACCCCTCCCGCGGTGCCGCCCCCAGCGGGGCCGGGTCGGGGCGGCCTCACCTGTAGACGTCGGCCACGCGGCCCAGGCATACGGCCAGCGGCTTGGTCTCGTTGCGGCCCTTG
Organism: Bison bison bison; assembly: GCF_000754665.1. NCBI lineage: Eukaryota > Metazoa > Chordata > Mammalia > Artiodactyla > Bovidae > Bison > Bison bison. Next base: position 6,748,208 of record NW_011495044.1, on the reverse strand, counting down.
ACACGGTACACGGCGCCCAGTGCTTCCGAGCAGCTCGCCGAGCAGGCCAGGCCGTACAGCGTATCGGTGGGGACGGCCACCACGGCGCCTGCGCGCAGCTCGGCCACGGCGGCCCGGAGCGCCTCGGTCC
>NW_011495044.1:6744116-6747382 GCF_000754665.1 Bison bison bison | reverse complement strand
GGATCTGCTACGGCAGCTGGGCCGCCGGCGCCCGGAGCCGGCTGGTGGCGGGGTCAGTGCCCACCCCGGGCTGGGCCTGGGAGGTGGGGACTGCCCACTGGCCGCACTTGCTAAGCCCTGGCTTCCCCTGGAGGGTGGACGAGTGTCCCCACTGCTTAACCCCCTACTGCCTTTCATCTGGACGAGAGGCTTTGAAAAAGTTAAGTGCTATCCATATGCCAAACGGCCATCTCTTTCGGGGCCTAATCCAAGGCCTTTCCTCCCAACCTCACTTTTTCTTTTCTCTCTTTCCTTTTTTTCCCCCCTGTTCCAATCAGAATGTCTCAGCCAAACCTGGAGCGCCCTCCCAGCCAGCTGTCTCCTCCAGAGGTGGCTTTCCAAAGGATGCTAGCGATGGAGCTGCGGAGCCTTGACCATCCCCGAGCCGGGCGCCCTATCTTCTCTCCCTCCCCGGGGCTGGTGGCTGGACTCTGAACAACTCCCTTTCAATAAAGGGGCCAGTCTTCACTGGCAATGGCTGGTATTTGGCCGTCAGCCTGGGGAGGCAGCTCTGCTAGCAGCTGGGTTCACTCCCACTTCATCCTGGCTGAAGGCAGTGCTGAGCTCTGAAATGTAGCTGACGAATGAATACCCACCCAGTCTGATTACCCAGATTTGGGCAGACCAGCAGTGCTCGCCAGAATTATCTGGCCTGTTCTGGGGGATCCAGGTGGTGTTACATGTCCATTTCATGCTTTGGGGTCTCCTAGCCCCACAAAACACTTTTAGCAGAGCCTTTATTAAAAGGAATCCTGCAGACTCTCCTGGTGACCGACCTTTCCTTTCTGTCCCCTCTAAAAACTCTGATGCCTGGGGATTGGGGAAGTGGTTGAAAACTGTCAGCCATGGGTAGGGTTGGGAAGAAATGCCACAGATACTACCAGATTTAAATAAGCATTTAATTAGGATTTCATTAGTATTTAATATTGCTTTTTTCAATTCCAAAAAGTTAAATTTTCACTTCTTAGCAGATATTTTAAAGTACAATATTAAGTTTATACAAAATGAGCAATTAAGCAAACACCATTATTTCACATTCTTCAAAAATACAAATTCATATTTATTCTTTTTTGGGTTTAGAGGTTTCTTCCTTTGGAAGTACTGAACCTGTAACGTTTTCATATCGCTCAGTGGAAGTCCGTTGTTCCCATGTTTCACAAATAAATTTGGTAGGCTTTTACATAATCCAAATAAAACTATTTGGGATTTTAAAAAACTTTCAACCAAGACCTCTGGCCAATGACTAGTGTGTGTCAAAAAAAGAAGGTTGTTGTGGGTCCTGCCTCTCCTGGCCAGAAAATCTGAGCCAGAGATTCAGCAAAACCCTGTTTCCAGCCACCTTCCCCAAACAGGAACTAGGAGTTTACAGGGAAAAAGAACAGCCACCTTGAATTCCGACCCCCCACCCCCATATTCTCCAAAACACAACAAAGGATGTAGACTGTTGAGTCAAACGGCGCCCTGGGGAGGCCTGAGGACACAGGGGAAAAGGGCAAGACGGGCCTCTTGGGCCTGGCACCACTATGAGGATAACAAGGATATTGCAGAAAACACCCCTGGGTTTGGTGAAGAAAAGATTCTATGAAAAATTTCCCCGTAAGAAAAAGAGTAGAAACTGCATTGAGCTGAGAAAGTGACATGACATCACCCAATTTGGGGCCCAGCAAGCACACCACCAAAAGGGCAGTGTGTGGTTTTAAACTTTGCTTCCAGTAAAAAAAGCTTGTACTATGTACACAATGACATAAAGATCCAGTTTAATTTGCATTTTTTTCAGTGCAGACTGAGAAGCCCTCTCTTGAACAGGAGTAACAGAAATGCCCAACAGTGATCATCAGCTTCCCCAAAAGGTTTCAGAAGAAACATGGGACCCCTTCTCTTGCCTCCCAACACATGCAAGAGAAAAGAGGCTAAACTGACGACCAATCAGAAATATGCTTAATTCAGTTTTGTTGCCTCTCCCCTCCCCAATATTTAGGAATGGTCAATTTCTGATCTATCTCATAGCAGAACTATTTGCATATGATCTATGGAAATCTTTCTGCTTTGGCTGAAATATGTTTTAAAACTTCTCTATTCGTTGTAGCCTGAAAACTGAAGATAAAATGGGAGGGGAGAGGAGTGAGAGGGAAGGAAGAAAGTTCATAAAGCAGATTATTAACAGCTTTGTTTACTGGATTCAATGAAGGCTGGAGGCTTTTGCTTAAAGAGCCGACAGGATGGCTAGGGTGGTGACCCCCACCACCTTCCCCAAACATATTTCTGATTGGTGGTGTAGAAATACTGTAAACTCATTAGCAATATTGTTGCAGTTCCACAATCAATGATTTCAGTGACTCTGGAGAAGTCTTTAGGATTAAGGACAATAGACCTGATTACAAATGTAAAAGTCTAGAAAGTGCCAGGTGTCTACCTAGGAACAACCGGTTTCTTCCTTTCAGGCATCACTGTGTAACGGTGAAGGGGGAAAGATGGCAAACGGCCAAGCAAAAGTGATGAAAAAGGGCCTCAACAGTCAGCAGAAGAAACAGGACCCGCAGCAGTTCTTCAGAGAGCCTGAGGGGGTGCCCTTGGGCACACAGGGAAGGCTTGCATAGATTGAGCAGTTGCTGAGAATGCATAATAGTGTTTCCCTATGGACAGCCTCATAGCACAGGGCTGATAGAGTGGAAAACGCGGCCAGGCCAGGGTCACATGGGACAACGACCGTCAAGCTACACATATTGCACCAAGGTAAGTGCTTTTCTTGTCACACCTCAATTTAACTTTTTTTCTGAGCAAAAAATAAAACTTTGTGGAAAGTATATATATGTATATATATACACACACAAAAGAAATTGCAGCAATTGAGTTAAAGATAAAATAACCTAAAGTGCTTTTTTTTAAAAATTATTTCTTTAATATACCAATATGAGGTTCTGCAAACCCGTCCCTTTGGACACATTCAGCATTATACAAAATCTCTCAGAAAAACCCACCCGCCCATTATCCCCATTAGTCTGCTGCCTTGACCCTGAAAGTAAAACTCTCCAGTCTATTAACTCTCCAGAGATGGTGAAAAGAAGTCCCTTTCTTCTACCCAGAGCAGTCTTCACACCTGAAGGCCCCTCCTGGGCTTTGTACCATGATCTCCTTCTAAAGGGGGGATGGGGTGGGGTGGGGTGGGATTCAGTGAGTGACACCAGTTCCTGTCATCAAACTACTGATGCCCCCGAGATCGGAAGAGC
>NW_011495044.1:6728141-6744016 GCF_000754665.1 Bison bison bison | reverse complement strand
ATTCACTAAGGCAATTTGGTGGTGCCAGCCAAAGTTTGCGGCCACCTGCCAAGCCCACAAATCCCCAAATTCCTCAGGCTGACTAGCACCCTATAAAGGGGCAGTCTAACTGGAGATGCCAGTGGGAGCAGAAAGTCTCAGTCTAAGGGGGGTTTGATTAAGGTTACCGTGGGAAGAAAAAAGGCGTGATTTTACCTGCTGGAAGTCTGCACACCTTCCCTAGCTTCACCCTAGAATCGTTCCTGGGTTTGAAAACCACTCTTCATGAAGGCTCTTTGTGGCTCCATTTTCAGTGGCCCTCTCTTCTCCAAGGCCCTTGGCACTAGAGACCAGGCTGATAGAAGCGGGTAGGTAGGGTGGGGAAGAGTGCGAGAAGAGGAAGGAAATGAGACTGTCTACCCTGTGGAGTAAACCTGCTCTTCACAACCACTCACTAGCATTTTAAGCATATCCCTGATGTTTTCAAAAGCCCCCCTGTAATCAGTCGCCCTCAAAAGGCAGATACTTCAACTAGAAAAATCTGTCAGCCTAAAACTCTGCTTCTTCACCACCCTCAACCTTAGGAGAGCAGAAAAGTCACTGACCCAAGCAGACCCAACACAAGCACAGCAGTGGGGAAGCAATATTTCAACCATGGGCACTTCCGACGGCCTTCACCGGGCTCCTGTTTTCCACCTCAGCTCCCAGGAGCCACATCTCAGGTGAGCCTAGGGTGCGCGCATGGGGAGGTGTCTTGGGACCCCACTGTGCTGCTGTCTCTCAGAAGGTGTAGAGAAAACAGCCAGGGACCTACCGCAAAGCTTCCCACAAGCTCAAGGCTGAGCGACAGCCAAGGACAACCCATACTCAGCAGCTGTTTTCCAGGGAGATGAACCCACTGTGGTAACAGAAGGTTCCTCCTGCCTTATCAACTTCTGCTGAGGTCAGTGGTCACCCAGAACCCACCAGTTTTTTGGACAGGAGAATGCAAAGGGTCAAAAAAGAAACGGATTCTCCTGACTAGACCCCAGGAGTGAGAAACCACTAGCTGCTTGTAGTAAACCCCACTTCTCTCCATGGCAGTCACATTTACCACCTCTGCCCTCTCATCCGAATCTGTCCCTGAACATCCTGTTGAAAGCAGGGCCCCTGGCTCCCAGGTAAATGATTACTCTAGATACTGTCTTGGCTGGCCCTGAGTAATGGTGCAGGGAACAGGAGAGTGACAAATGCAGATCTCGTCACCTTAGGGAGTGAAACAGGAAGGCGAAATCACGGCTGCTTTCTGCCCAACGTCGCTGACTCAATAGGGCAGCCCTGTGTGTGGCACCCTACTGCTTGCTCAAGGCAGGGACGAGGCCCTTGGGAGGCAGAGGCCTCGTTAGACCTTGGGCCATACCTAGTTTCTGAGTTCAGTGAGTGTGGGGAGCACTCGTGACTACATTAATATAGCCAGTTAAGAGAAACTTTCCATTTTAGTGTGGATTGTATTTTATGTTTTAAGAGGCAATGACTGACTCGGAGCCAAAGGCAGAGAGATGGATATAATTCTATACACAAATAAAAAAATTTTTTTCCCTATAACACAACTTAATGAAACATTCCAAATGAGATAACTTATTGCAACATTTCAGGCTTTTTGGTGGAAGGGGAATTTTTTGTTTTACCCTGAGTAGAAGATCATCGCTTTGTGTTTTTTTTTTTTTCTTTTTTCTGTTTAGAAATCATATGACTAAGCTGAGCAAGTCACATCCTTCTTTGCACTGTACTAGGCTGTATGCAAAATCCAGAGCGGTGAGAGGCAGAGATGGGGGGAGGGGGGGGCAACCAAAAGCCTGGCTGGAACCCAAGACCAGGATACCTGGCCTGCCGATGACATGCCAACCGAACATCACTCCCATCAAGCCGCACCTTCTCCTGATCAGCAAAATGCAGCTCTTCTGCTCCGAGGAAGAAGATACCATTCAAGGAAGGCAGACCACCAGCCAGCAACTGGCCATAAACCACATGTCCACTCTAGGACAAAACAGGGATGATCCCCAAGAAAAATTCATTACTGTGATCTGCAAGCCCTGGCAACCAGCAGAGAGAGAAGCGAGAACCCAGAGCAAACAGTATGATCACGTTGATAGAGCCTGCTCCGCACAGGTGTCAGGGACAGACAGAGAGCAGTCAACAACTTGCTAGGGCTCCGGAGGAAGCGGACAGTCCCCACAGCCTCGGCCCAGGATTTTGGATGCCCGTTTGTGATGCTGCTGGCTGCAGGGTGACATCAGCCATAGTCACCCTCAGCTCCACCATCACCAAGCACAGACCACAAAACCGCCTCGCCCGATCCCTGTCCAGCTCACGGCTGTCTGACCTGCCTTTGCCACATGCCTCTTGGATGGAGTGAGGGTCTGGCCTTGCAAGCAAGCTTCAGCCTCAAAAGACTCACAGGGCATCGCAACATCCAACACACTGAACTCCACTGCCCAACTACAAAGACCCCAGTGCAAGAGATGGGCAGCATCAGATTGATGGAAACCACACCCTTTCATTTAGAATTTTTATGCATACGAGTAACCTTAATTTCCAAGTTCACATGACAATAAGCAAAAGTGACATACAGTGCAGCCAAACAGTTCATTTATAACTTAGCCTTTTTTTGTGTTTTTGTTTTTTCCAAAGATCAGTTCATTAAAAATGGATGCTCCTGGGATTCGAATAAAGAAAATACGTCTGAAAGGTGAGGATTACAAACAGTAGATTTCTTCATCCTTCAAATTGCTGACCCCCACGATGTTACGCATCACACACCTCCTGCTTCCTGCTCGGCCTGTTCCAGGAGGGGAGCACATGCGGGCCTTTCACTTGGAGAAACTGCTGGTCAGGCCCATCTCTTCCTCTTCCTGCAGTAGTGCTTCAATGGGAATCAGATTGGAAGTGGTGTCCAGGCTCTGGAGGGACAGAAACTCTGACATATCTATGGCACGGAGTGGCTCTGTCTGCGGGTCTGAAGGAGTCACCGCCTGTCTGCTTTGCTCACAGGAGGAGGCGGCAGTGGAAGAGGATGACAGGGGGATCGGGGGTGGGGAGAAAGTCTGTGGTGGCAGCTTCAGGCTGGGCCCGTCAGGAGGCTGGGCGCTCAGCGTGGGAGGGGGCGGGGAAGGACAGCCCTTCCTCCTGCTGGCCGCCCGCTCCTTGGCAGAGTCCCGGCACGCGCACTGACACTGACAGGCCTCCTCTTGTTTGATGATGATCACAGGAACACTGAGGCCAATCTGCTGTACAGCGCTCCCTGCGAGAGAGGCGAGAGAGACTGCTCTTCAAGTAGCCGCAGGGCAAGGGCAAGGGCAAGAGGACAGGAGGGTGTGAGACTAGCTGAGCACCGTGGAGGCAGAACGATGGGAAGGGTTGGATGCCACGCTCCAGGTTTTGTTCTGCATTAAATTGGACCGCGTTCTTCCTCAAAAAGCCTCTGACACTCCCCATCCCCTCCAAGACAGAAAAGCCACACATCTAAATGCACCCTATTCTCCTAGCTTCATCTCTGGCCGCTCTCCCAGGCACCCACCATGCCAGCCACAGTGGACGCCTCTCTGCACGTTCTTCAAAGCTCTGGGCTCAACAGCTCGTCCTTCTGCCTCAATTCTTCTGGAGAACTTAACTCATCTCTGAGTTCATTCCCCTCCTCTCCCAATGCCTCCAGGCAGTGTTTGCAGCAGGCTTATACCTCAGGGCTGGCCCCAGGGCACTGTCGTGTGCAGAGGGCACTGTACCATTTAGCCCTGCCTGCCCCAGAGGCTCTGACTTTGCAGCCATGGTCTCTGACACATTTGTGCACACATTCCTCCTCTTTTTCCTATGTCTGTTGTGCACAAGCACACTCTGAACTTAGACAGGCTTTGTGTGTCTCAAAAGAGCTAGAGACCACGGGGCAAGAGAACAGGTTGGGGGCAAGGCCTGTCTGAGAACGAATGCTTTGGCGTTGCCACAAACTCACTGATGCCTTTGGGGGACTCGTTTCATCTTTCAGAGCCTAAGTTTTCTAATGTATAAAAGAAAAGAGTTTGAGAAAAAGGACCCTTTAGCTTTATAGGAGTTTCTGACCCAGATGCTATTTCTTCATTACTGTAATTAGAAAAGAGTCCAGTGAATTAATAACTTCTCTCTTTAGCATTAACTGTGATTCAGACTTTGTTCTGGCTATATTAAAGGCTACATGTAAAAGGGAAAGAACCATTACTAGTTAAAGAATGTTAAATGTGGTATTTATGCTATAAGTGCAGTAACTTTCAATAGCTTTAAGAATATGAAATACTCTAACAGAAAGATAATACATGATAAATGTAATTTAAAAGAAATTAAAATGTAATTTAAAAGAAATTAAAATCCAGGGCAAAGCAAGATTAACTAACTGTGCCTCAGGGGGCCCAGAGAGTTGACTTCCATTTACAGCTAACACAGAATTACGTACCTGTGCTACTGGCCACTGGTACTGCAGTGGTAAAAAACACCTTCTCAACTTTAGATGCTTGCTGCTGGGGGGAAAAAAAAATCACATTTATGGCTACTCAAATATGATAGATCCCCAAGGACATGACACCTCCCCACTTGTAACAGTCATCCATGAGGACAGAAAACCCTCAGTGTTCAGGATTTTTGCACTGAGCGATGTTTTGTTTGTGCTCTGACATGAGGTCACCACACTGCTGGACATTCAGTGCTAACAATGTAGCCGTCTTTGTCCCCTACTCCTTGGCTGTCTCCCAGCTGCTTAATCCAGTAGGTTCTATGTGCACAAAGGCTCCTCCAAGGTTGCTTTTCTCAAGTGGACGGTCTTCTCAGGGGGAGCCTGAGGGCTAGTTTCCCCTCTAAGTTCTCTACTCCCTGCTGACTCCCGAAGTTCTTTTTACCCCTTGAGGACTAAGCTGCATGCTAAGGACAGGCCAAGACTTCCTCTCATAGGCAGAAGACCTATGAAGGCCCTAGGCAGTATGGTGTAAGCTGCACAGGATGGTGCTCAAGGGTGAGCCCTGGACTTAGCCTCACGAGGATTCAAGTTCAAGCTTGGTCCCTTATTAGTTTTTGATGTCAGGAAAGTAATTTAACCTCTTAGTCTTGGTTTCCTCACCTGTAAAAACTGGGATGACAACCCAAAGACTCTCCCAAAGGCCCCAAAAGGATGAAATGAGATGATGCATATGAAGCCTGGGGCATACCATGGGGATTCAGCAAATACTAGCTGTACATATGATTACTAAGTAGGACCATCAAGTTGTGCCCAGAAACCACCCCTCACTTTAGTACACTTCCTATTCAACTGGCTATAGGGTTTTTGCTTTCTCCAAGTCATATTAAAAAGGGCTTTATCTTTCGTCCTTTTAAGGAAAATAAAAAGTGCCTCTAGGATGAGTCTAGGAGGAATATGAACGCAAGTTATAGGGGAAGACATTCTGAAACAATTATGGAGGAATGAGACTCACATACAAATACATGAAAGTGAACATGTGCTTAGTCACTTCAGTCATGTCCCACTCTTTGAGACCCTATGGACTGTAGCCTCTGTCCATGGGGATTCTCCAGGCAAGAATACTGGAGTGGGTTGCCATGCCTTTCTGCAGGGGATCTTCCCAACCTAGGGATCAAATCCAGGTCTCCCACATTGCAGGCGGATTCTTTACTGTCTGAGCCACCAGGGAAGCCCACATGAAAATGAACTGGGTGGAAAAATAATAAGCTGTTCCATGCAATTCCCCAGGGCAGCACAGATCCAGAAAAAGGAGATAAAGAAACCATGGATGCACGTGGTTGCCAGAGGGGAGGAGAGAAACAGGCGAGGGGGAGTAAAAACTGCAAAAGGCCAGTTGCAAAACACACACGTCATGGGTATGAAAGGTACAGTGTGGGGAATATAGGCAGTAAGTATGTAAACCTTTGGATGGTGACATGTGTGGTGGTGTCACATATGGTGACTAGACTTATCACGGTGATCACTTTGAAATGTACAGAAATATCACTGCGTTGTCTAACAGGAACAGAGGCAGGTCCATTGTACTTCAAAACAAACAGACTCACTGAAAGATCAGTTTTGTGCTTACAGGAGGCAGGGGCCGGGTGAGGAGATGGGGAGTTGGATGAAAGCAGTGAAGAGCCAGACCTCCAGTTAAGAGATCACGTACGAGGGGCACAAGGCACAATGTGATGGACACGATTAACACTGCTGTATGTGATATACGAAAGCTCCTTAAGCAGTGAACCCTGAAGTTCTCACACTCAGACATTTTTTCCTGTATCTTTAACTTTGTATCTATCATGTGATAATGGATGCTCACTAAACGTGTGTCAGATTATTATGCTGTACGCCTCAAACTTATACTCTGCTATCTATCAATTGTATCTCAATAAAACTGGAAGAAAATAGAAAAAAAAAATGCCATGATCATAAATGAGATAGTAGGATCATTTTCTGTATACAGCCATCTGCAAATAAAGAACAGTACAAATAATGGGAAAAAAAAATTTTTTTTGGCCGTGTCGTGTAGCATGCGAGATCTTAGTTCCCCAACCAGGGGCTGCCCTCTGCAGTGAAAGTGCGGAGCCTTCACCACTGGACTGCCTGAGAAGTCCCTGAAAATAATTTTAAATAATGAAAACAATAGTAACAACCAAAAAACCCAACCACCTGGAGGCAGGTTGGATCACAATGCTGAAGAGGCCGTTCTAAGGACTCTGGCCATCTGAAACTGGAACCAGGGTGCCTCCAGAGGTGGTGGCGCCCATCCCATTTATGGAACTTGAGTGCTCTTGCCATTTAGCTCCAACCTGCCTTTCCGGTTTGTTTGGCAGCATCATACATCCACCCAGACCTACTCCTGCTCAGTGCAGCCTTTCCTCCACTTAATTCCTGCTCACACCTCAAGAAGGCTCACCTGGCGCGTATGGCCACCCAGCAAGCCCTTAGTCTCTGAACCCCTCATCTGGCAGCACAAGGCAGCAATCAGGAGCATGGATTCTGGGACTGGTCTGCCTAGGCTTTGCCATTTATAAGCTGTGTGACCTTGGACTAGTCACTTAACTTCTCTGGGTCTCAGCTCTCCATTGATAACATCATATCTACTTCCTAGGATTGCTGTGATTAAAATACTTAACATGGCGGGGTGACATCTATATGTTTGTAGAGATACAAACATATACAGATGTTAATAATCATTTATCAATATTAATTTACTTACAATAACAGTACCACATTGATACAAGCTGTTAAAAATGAGGGAAACTAGGCTGGGGGTGGGCAGGGAGCAGGAAGTGTATGGAAGTTCTTACTATTTGTTTGATAAAACCTAAAAAATATATATAATCTAAAAATAAGGTCCCTAAGGTAATGATTGGCACGTTAGATCCTCAATTTCAATAGGTGCTTAGTTAGCACAGGAAGCCCAGACATACAGTAAGGGCTCCAAAGGTCACAGCCATTGTTATTTTTTATTACCATTATTTTTATTATTTGACACTTTATCTACTGGTAGCATTAACTTTCTTTTAGGCATTTTAGCCTCTTTAACTAGAATATAAGTTTTTATCAAAAAGAAATCATGTTTTTTTTTCATTTTTCCAGATTTCCAAGAGTATCCTGTGTGGTATCTGGTATACAGCAGGCCCTCAAAATATACTCAGCTGAACAACCACATCACGTCCTTAGCCATTGAGACCACACACTTGGGTAGAAAATGGCTCTACGATGGATTCTGGGAGCACGGATTACTTCTGACTTGGCCACTGTGGTCTGTTTCCATCTGATGAGGTCCCATCAGTCCCTCAGCCTAGGCTGGACTCTGCCTTGGAGAACGTTCTCGGGCTCTCCTGTCAGAGCTGACAGAATCAGACCACAGCTGAAATACCTAGGTAAATCTGAAAATTGTTTCTCTGGCCCTCTATTATAGGTATTGACCACAACATCCCGGGATTTACGCTGCTTGATCATGGGGCTGGTAGAATGATGTGTTTCGGGGTAGAAATGACAGCCGTTTTCCTTTTTTGACGTAAAGGCCTCTGAACACGTCACCCACCCATACACTTCGCCCACTGGGTCCCTTTCCACCTCATACTTACAATTTGCTCTTGAGCCTGCGGTGTGCTGGTGGCACCATTCAGTAGCCACTGTAAGTTCTGCTCTCCCATGACCAGGCTGGGCTGCAGGATAGCCGCGCTGGGAGTCGGGGTGATGGTTATAGTGGGATTACTGGTTAGGACAGAGTTGGCATCCAGGGGCAGAGTCTGGACCATGGCTGGCAGGGGCTCAGTAGTACTTTGTGGTTGGGGTGGTGCTGCCATGGCTGATGCCACTGCCGCTGCTGACGCCAAGGCCCCAGCAACAACAGAGAGTCCTGGTACGATGGGCTGCGGTGCCTGGAGGTGCGGAAGAAACTCTTGATGATTAGCAGCAAACTGCGTGCTGTGGGCAACAGGCACTTCTGGAGGTTGTAAGAGAGCAGGGGGGTTGCCAAATGCAGCTTGCTGGGAACCAGTTCCTAGGGAGGGAGCAGGCAGAGGAGCAGATGGTGCTGAGGCTGGTAGTAGAGGCTGGGGTGGCTCGGAGATGCCAGGCTGCAGTATAAGTGGAAGAGATAAAGATGCTGAATGTCTTGTGGATGGCGGAACATCACTGACTGACTCCGCATCACCATTAAAACTTTCAATCAAGGCAGCTGGCAAGAAAAAGAAATAGAAATATAGATACACATTCCAACCCTTATATAAGCCACAAAAACACAGTCTCTACGGGCCACACCAAAGACAGCTGAAGTCTGTTAGAGCTGATTCCTTCACTGCTGACAGGCTGGCTCTCTGCTTTTCATCTAATGACCCCTCTGGTCAAAGTACCAGGCTTTACCTTCAACCTCACTTTCTAAACATATAGACCTAGTATGGACCTAACCATAAAAAATATGTGTCCTGTGGCTTTTGTGGAAAAGAGATTAGACCTTCTTTTCTTGGCATATGACCACTGAACACACTTTCTAACTACTGTGAAGCTTCAGGGACATATTTTCATTTAAACACAATCTGATCTACATATCTGAAGTTTGGTTTGTGGATTCTACCCACTCATGAATGGGGTGTCACATCAGAAGAAAGTGCTCACGACTCCTCTCACTTTTTGAAGTCAACGAAAACTTTTGGAAAAGGGGACGTTCTTCATTTGAGGGTCCAGGAAAAGTAGATCCTCAAGGAAACCCTTGATGAGGGAAGCAGGGGAAAGAAAAAAATGGAATTGAGCTAAAAAGCCCATCCTTCTCTGATCCCTCAATGTAAGTACACTTCATTCAAAGGACCTGAAATATATCACTGTGCTTGACATCTACCGTGTCAACAAGTGTGAATTCTCCTTCCCAGTGCAGAGATCTGAGGGGGAAGAGAGTCTGTGCAACAAACCTGTCTGTTGAGGATCTTCCTGAATTGCCGGGTCATCTGACTTCTGGAACATTGGTCCAAAAATGATTGCTGGTGAGAGAGTGCTGAGGTTCTGGCCCTGTGTCAGAGACAGAGACAAATGTATGAGGCGCACATCCAGAAGCAGGTCTGCAGCACGAGGCAGCACAGAGCAGCAGGACGAGAATGATCTTTGGCTATGCTTCTGTTTCTAACTTCTCTCTTCCTAAGGTGAAAGCCTCAGACACTTCTCTTTTCCCTAAGCCTCAGACACTGAAGATCTGGGTCTTCAAACACTCTGAAGCTGGAGTTGACAAACTGACTTGCTGGCTGAATGCTTGTTTCTGCAGATAAAGCTATACTGGAATAGGCACTCTGGCTCACTTTTGAATTCTCTCTATAGCTTCTGCACTGCAATGGCAGAGCTGAGGAGTTATGCCGAGAATGTATGGCCACAAAGCTGAAATCATCTATCTGGCCCTTTACAAAAAAATAGTTTGCTGATCCCTGCTCTGAAAGATAAAATCCTACATGAAAGTGGGGTTGTATAATATCTATTACTCGGAACTTGCTTTTCTCATGTAATAATAATAATGTATTGTGAATATCTTTCAAGGTTATTATACAACATCTATAATATTCTAATATGTACCCATGGTGCTGAATCAAACAATATAAAGAAACCTAATAACAGACAATTATAACGGCCTTATCCTCACCACTGGCGTTCCAGTTTCGTTCTAACTTACAGTTAAGAAAAGGTCAGAGGCATTTTGAAAAGCTATGAAAAACCAAAACACCTAGATTCCTGAGGGCTTGACTCCTGCCAGGCACCAAATGAAATGACCACCTCTAGGCTTCCCTTTAGTTTATTTAAGGGAAGGGGAGAACAGTAATTCTTTCGGTCCACCTCCACTCTGCGTTCTGGAGAGCAAGAGTGACAAAAGCAAGATTCCAAGAAGTTCAGTGACGCTGATGGCCAGTGTGATATAGGGCTGGCCAAAATGTTTGTTCGTATTCTTTGTAACACGAAGGCAGAAACCTATGTAAGGCTTCCAGCCTCTAGTCCAGAGGGAGTGAGGAATCACAGGCCAAGAAAATGCCTTGAAACCTTTCATCATGACACAAAGTAGGAAATTATATAATTTATAATAATTTATGAAAGTGAAAGTCACTCAGTCGTGTCCGACTCTTTGCTACCCCATGGACTGTAGCCTGCCAGGCTCCTCTGTCCATGGAATTCTCCAGGCCAGAATACTGGAGTGGGTTGCCATTCCCTTCTCCAGGGGCTCTTCCCAAACCAGGGATCGAACCCAGGTCTCAAGCATTGCAGGAGGATTCTTTACCATCTGAGCTACCAGGGAAGCCCGAGAATACTAAAGTGGGTATATATAATAATATATATTATATATAATTTATAAAATATATTACATACATATGAATGTATAACTGAAACAAAAGTCTATGAAACAGAGCCTGTCCTTATGATCTGCAATGTCTTCTCTATTTTCTATTCTATTGCTGTTCTCAAAATGTTGATTATAACCCACTATTTCATAACCCAATATAGATGCACCATCCAGTTTGAAACATAGTGAGCTAACAACTTGCCACTAAGCCGCAAGCTTTGCAACTTCTTCATGGTTGTTATTTTTTTTGTTGTTCTACTTGTTTATGAATCATTACAGGAATAACACTGTTTAAAAGGAATGAGTCTGTGACTTCAGAAGATGATGTACAAGAATTTTCACAGCAGTACTACTGTAACAGCTCCAAACTAGAAACTTTCCAAATGCCCAAGGGCAGGAGACAGAACATACTCTTATATTCATTTAGTGTAATAACTGTTCAGGCGCTTTGCTGGAGCAGCCGTAAAGACATACCCCACATCCAAGGTAAGAGAAACCCAAGTAAGATGGTAGGTGCTGAGAGAGGGCATCAGAGGGCAGACAGACTGAAACCACAATCACAGACAACTAGCCAATCTGATCACACGAACCACAGCCTTGTCTAACTCAGTGAAACTAAGCCATGCCGTGTGGGGCCACCCAAGACAGACGGGTCATGGTGGAGAGGTCTGACAGAATGTGGTCCACTGGAGAAGGGAATGGCAAACCACTTTAGTATTCTTGCCTTGAGAACCCCATGAACAGTATGAAAAGGCAAAAAGATAGGACACTGAAAGATGAACTCCCCAGGTCGGTAGGTGCCCAATATGCTACTGGAGATCAGTGGAGAAGTAACTCCAGAAAGAATAAAGGGATGGAGCCAAAGCAAAACAACACCCAGTTGTGGATGGGCCTGGTGATGAAAGCAAGGTTCGATGCTGTAAAAAGCAAAATTGCATAGGAACCTGGAATGCTAGGTCCATGAATCAAGGCAAATTGGAAGTGGTCAAACAGGAGATGACAAGAGTGAACATCGACATTCTAGGAATCAGCCAACTAAGATGGACTGGAATGGGTGAATTTAACCCAGATGACCAGTATATCTACTACTGTGGGCGGGAATCCCTTAGCAGAAATGGAGTAGCCATCATAATCAACAAAAGAGTCCAAAATGCAGTACTTGGATACTATCTCAAAAAGGACAGAATGATCTCTGTTCGTTCCCAAGGCAAAGCATTCAATATCATGGTAATCCAAGTCTGTGCCCCAACCAGTAATGCTGAAGAAGCTGAAGTTTAACAGTTCTATGAAGACCTACAAGACCTTCTGGAACTAACACCCCAAAAAGATGTCTTATGGGGGACTGGAATGCAAAGGTAGGAAGTCAAGAAACACCTGGAGTAACAGGCAAATTTGACCTGGGAGTACAGAAAGAAGCAAGGTAAAGGCTAATAGAGTTCTGCCAAGAGAATACACTGGTCATAGCAAACACCCGAACAGCAAGGAGAGATAAGAAAGCCTTCCTCAGCGATCAGTGCAAAGAAATAGAGGAAAACAATAGAATGGGAAAGACTAGAGATCTCTTCAAGAAAATTAGAGATATCAAGGGAACATTTCAGGCAAAGATGGGCTCGATAAAGGACAGAAATGGTATGGACCTAACAGAAGCAGAAGATATTAAGAGGTGGCAAGAATACACAGAAGAACTGTACAAAAAAGATCTTCACGACCCAAATAATCACAATGGTGTGATCACTCACCTAGAGCCAGACATTCTGGAGTGTGAAGTCAAATGGGCCTTAGGAAGCATCACTATGAACAAAGCTAGTGGAGGTGATGGAATTCCAGTTGAGCTATTTCAAATCCTGAAAGATGATGCTGTGAAAGTGCTGCACTCAATATGCCAGCAAATTTGGAAAACTCAGCAGTGTCCACAGGACTGGAAAAGGTCAGTTTTCATTCCAATCCCAAAGAAAGGCAATGCCAAAGAATGCTCAAACTACCGCACAATTGCACTCATCTCACATGCTAGTAAAGTAATGCTCAAAATTCTCCAAGCCAGGCTTCAGCAATACATGAACCATGAACTTCCAGGTATTCAAGCTGGTTTTAGAAAAGGCAGAGGAACCAGAGATCAAATTGCCAACATCTGCTGGATCATCAAAAAAGCAAGACAGTTACAGAAAAACATCTATCTCTCCTTTATTGACTATGCCAAAGCCTTTGACTGTGTGGATCACAATAAACTGTGGAAAATTCCTCAAGAGATGGGAATCCCAGACCACCTGACCTGCCTCTTGAGAAACCTGTATGTAGGTCAGGAAGCAACAGTTAGAACTGAACATGGAACCACAGACTGGTTCCAAGTAGGAAAAGGAGTACATTAAGGCGGTATATTGTCACCCTGCTTATTTAACTTCTATGCAGAGTACATCATGAGAAATGCTGGGCTGGAGGAAGCACAAGCTGGAATCAAGATTGCCGGGAGAAATATCAATAACCTCAGATATGCAGATGACACAACTCTTATGGCAGAAAGTAAAGAAGAACTAAAGAGGCTCTTGATGAAAGTGAAAGAGGAGAGTGAAAAAGAAAAGCTCAACATTCAGAAAACTAAGATCATGGCATCTGGTCCCATTACTTCATGGCAGATAGATGGGGAAACAGTGGAAATAGTGGCTCTAAAATTTATTTTGGGCTCCAAAATCACTGCAGATGGTGATTGCAGCCATGAAATTAAAAGACACTTACTCCTTAGAAGGAAAGTTTTGACCAACCTAGCATATTAAAAAGCAGAGACATTACTTTGTCAACAAAGGTCCGTCTAGTCAAGGCTATGGTTTTTCCAGTGGTCATGTATGGATGTGAGAGTTGGACTGTGAAGAAAGCTGAGTGCTGAAGAATTGATGCTTTTGAACTGTGGTGTTGGAGAAGACTCGAGAGTCCCTTGGACCGCAAGGAGGTCCAACCAGTCCATACTAAAGGAGATCAGTCCTGGGTGTTCATTGGAAGGACTGATGCTGAAGCTGAAACTCCAATACTTTGGCCACCTGATGAGAAGAGCTGACTCATTGGAAAAGACCCTGATGCTGGGAAAGATTGAGGGCAGGAGGAGAAGGGGACAACAGAGGATGAGATGGTTGGATGGCATCACCGACACAATGGACATGGGTTTGGGTGAACTTCAGGAGTTGGTGATGGACAGGGAGGCCTGGCGTGCTGTGGTTCATGGGGTCGCAAAAAGTCGGACACAACTGAGTGACTGAACTGAAACTGAGTAACTGTTCAACAATGAGAACAAATAATCTATATATTATTTTATGCAATAACATGGGTTAATTCCTCAAACAAAATGTTGCAAGAAAGAAGCCAGGACTAACGAGTATAGGCCACATTCAAATTATAGAAAACATAAAAACAGGCAAAATTCATCTTAGGTTGTGAGAAGCCAGGATAGTGGTTATCCTTAGGAAGAGGTAACGGCTGTTAAGGGACCTGATGGGGGTTTCTAGGGTATTGGGAATGTTGTACTTGTTGATTTGCATGCTGGTTATGACACAGGAAGGGGCAGGGCACAACCTTTAAAAGAATGGCATGGCCTGTTGTTGTTTAGTCGCTCAGTTGTGTCCGACTCTTTTGCGATCCCGTGGAACTGTAGCCCACCAGGCTCCTCTGTCCATGGGATTTCCCAGGCAAGAATACTGGAGTGGGTTGTCATTTCCTTCTCCAGAGGATCTTCCTGACCCAGGGATGGGACCTGTGTCTCCTGCATTCCCAGGCAGATTCTTCCCTGCTGAGCCACCAGGGAAGCCCAGTGGCATGGCCTGAGGACACAGCATAAAGTGATTACAAATAACTAGGTCCAAAATGGCCATGAGTTGTCTTCCATAAAGGTCAAACAGTGGGCAGTGGCCCAATTCCTGGAAATCCCCACCCTTTCCCCAAGATAGCTGGAATACTCCTCCTACTCATTAGCCTATGTAATTACCACCCCTATAAATTCGGACAGCCCAATACCCTGCTGCCTCTTGGGCCTCTCTTGCCTTCCGAGATGGTCCACACTCTTGAGTACTCCCTCAAGAGTTTGCTCCCTGAAGAGCCCTTCTTTCACTCTACTATGGCTCACTCCTGAATTCCTTCCTGCACAAAGCCAAGGACCTACACTTGGTGGCCGTCCAGGGGACTCAGATGTGACCATCCTCTTGTCCCCACACTTTCCCTCCTGCGACAGTTACAGGAATATGATGAACTGTGATGACTCATCAAGCTGTACATTTATGACAGGTGTACTTTTCTGTATGTATATTATACCTCCATAAACAGGTTGGTTTTTTTTTTAATTAAAAAAGGTAAGTGCCAAAGGGACTGACTCAGCCACTGCCAGGCTTCAGGGCAATAACCCTGGGGGCAGAGCGAGCTGGAACCACCCCCTCAAGTTAGGAGTGAAGAACAGGTTGAGCCTCTGTGGCCTGGAGCAAGAGACATGAGAACACTGAGCTGTTTGGGAACAGGATGGATCCTGAGGCTCAGGGGCCAACAGGCCCAGTGGGCCGTTCCTCAGAGCTTCAGCCCAAATTCACACCCAGGACACACAGAAACATGTAGGCTGCCCAGGAACCTGGAAAATGATGATCTCATAAAAATATATCATTTAATTTTAACTCATTATCATTTCTTTTAAAGCAGGCAAGGCAAAATCCATCCTATTCAAGGAACTTTGGTCTTAGTCTGAAAGACTAAATGCTGGAAGACAAGGACACAACATATAATTTGATCCCAGGGGAGAAAAACAGGGCTCTCTCTTGCTGTTGTAAATTATGGATAGAAAATGCTTTCCTTTTTCACAAGTTCTCAATGTCCCCTCATGTGGTTCCTCACCTAGTGACCTCAGGGCTCCAGAAAGCTCCTCAGTCATGTGTCAAGTCCCAGTCAGGGAGTGGATACCTCAACCATTTCCCATGATCTCTGATATTAAGGAGACATTATGCCCAGAAATCTTACCCCGTGTGGTTTAGAGGGCAATCTTGGCCCAGTACTCTTAGAGCATCAGCTCTGAAATGTGAATATGCCAAACAATCATACAAAGTGCTTTTT
>NW_011495044.1:6706296-6728041 GCF_000754665.1 Bison bison bison | reverse complement strand
GGGCGGGCCTTCAGATTGGTTAATTTCTATTCATCTCTCTTCAGTTCAACTGATTCTTTCTTCTGTTATTTCCAGTCTGCTGTTGAACCCATTTGGTGAATTTTTAAATTCTGATGTATTTTCAGTTCCAGAATTCCCATTTGGCACATTTTTTTATAGTTTCTATTTCTCTGCTAAGAGTTCCTATTTATTAAATCATTACAAGCAATCCTTAATATGCTTGAGCATTTTAAGAGTTACTTATAAATGCCTGTCCACTAGTTCTATCATCTGGCTCATCTTGGGGTCAGTCTCCATAGTCCATAAATGACCTTTTCTCTTGAGTAGAGGTAATGTTCTCCTATGTCTTATGTTTACTAATTTTCGATAACCCTAGACATTGCAAATGATATGCTGCAGAGACTCAGGATTCTGTTACACTTCTTGGAAGAGTATTTGGTTGTTTGCTATAACATTCCAGTGACTTGGCTATGCTCTAACTCCAAGCTCTGTCTTCCCTGCAGTGGATGGCAGCTGTCATCTTCATCCAGCTCTTTAGCCTCAGCTGGACTGCTTGGGGTCTGCCCCACACACCCACAGTTCAGGGGTCACCTAGAGGTTTGGACACAGCTCCAAACAGAACTTGGGACTCGACCTGTGTGTTTTCTCCTTTCCAGGTCATCCCCCGCGACTCTCCAGGTGCTGCAGTAGCCCTGAACTCTGTCCTCCTGGTAGTCACTCCAGTAAGAGCGAGTGTTTACTGAGCCTGAGCCATCTTGTTTGGTATCAACTGGGCTTGCTCTGAGACGGATAAGCCATAAAGCCTGAAGACCCATCCAGTGCCACTGCTATCTTCCAAGTGGCCCCTTTGTTCAAATGTTGCCTCTGCCTGTTTGGGTTGCTCTCTGGTGCCTTCACGTAGTTGTTTTCATATTTTGCCCAGCATATACAGTTGTTTTCTGTGGGAGGGCTGGTCTGATATGCCCGACTGGAGTAGGCACTCAATAAATATTTGCTAAATAAATAAAGAAGTTATTTTCTGGTGCAGGAGGTTATCAAGTGAGTGATCTGGGCCAAAAGGCACTATGCGTTGGAGAGAACAACCTCTCCAATGAGAGCTCTTATCAGGAAACAAAATCAAAACACCCTAAGTGGCTAGTAATTGAACACAACTCAATCTGAAAGACTTCCAAGACTGGCCTCACTCAATTTTCCCACCAAAGGGAGGCTCAATTCTTGCATTTATTTTAATAACATCCATATCACAGGTACACTTACTGTATTGGAATTTTCTTGAAATTCAGAATCTGTGGACAGAAGGCTTAAATTCCTCAGACAAAGTGAGTGATTTGTATCCTGTGAAAGAAAAAAAAATTTAATTGACAAACAATTGGGATTTACCGTATTCTATTATGTAATAAAACACTTGATTACAGCGTCCCTAAGATTCCAAATGTCTAGAGAATAAAAAAACATTCAAAACAAAGGCTACCTGGATTATTTCAATTTTTAAAATCCTGTTATTCTTAAGAGGAAATTGTTTATGTTCTTAAACATGGTTAGTAGAGTTTAAGAATTATCTCACGACTCAGGCTCCAGAGTAACAAAAGCTATAATAACAGGAAATCAATAATATTTGTGAAATTGGTCTATCACTGACAAAGCAATTTTACGTGACTTCATTTACTATTAACATAATCCTCTGTAGTATTATTTCACATTCCCATTTTAAGTATGAGAAAATTAATGCTAAGATTAGCAGTAAACAGTCCAAAAATCACTAATTCACATAACACGGACCCAGTGCTTCTGACTGAAAGTCCATCTTCCATTACTTCACAGTGTCCCCAGCATGGGCATCTCAGGACTGTCACTGAAGAATGGTGCTGAGGGGTTGCTGTTCCTATACACGTGTCTGGGCCGACTCAGAATCCTGGGTTCCTAGAATGCCAGCTGTGGTTCAAATACTTTATGTGGTCGCCTTACTTTACCCCATGTATCGTATGTTCTGATTCGTGCATGTTTTTAACAAATACTCACTGAGCATCTAATACATATTAAGCCCTGTTCCAGGCCCAGGGATACAATAATAAAGTCCCTGATACCAGAGAAAGGGCGCCAGACATAAAACCAAATAAATATACAGTATATAAGAGAGTGAGGGGAGTGGAGAAGGCCAGGGGAGGAGATGCTCTTTTATCAGATTAGGAAGGGACTCAGATAAGGTGGCCTTAGAGCAGATCCTGAAGAAGGCATGGGCCATGCACACATGTGGGGAAAGTGACTCACGCAGAGGGCACAGCACATACAAAGGCCTGGAGGCAAGGCGGGTTTCCCCAGTTCAAGGAACCACAAGGCAGATGGTGCGGCTCAAGTGAAATGAAGTGAAGTAAATGAAGAGAGAAGTGACCAGGCCACAGTGTCTAGGACTTTCTGGACCACTGTAAAGATTCTAATTTTTACCTTAAGTGACATAAGAAGCTACTGAAGGGTTATAAGCAGAGAACAGACATGATTTGCCTCATTGTTTAGGAAGATCAGGGTGGAGTATCAGTGGGGAGAAGGGAGGGGAAAGGTGCTAAGAAAACCACTTAGCAGGTCATTGCAAGAATCCAGGCCAAACAATGACAAGGGCTTCGATGAAGTAATCAGATCAGATTCTAGAAAGATGGAACTGATAGATGCTGGTGGGTGTGTGGAATGAGGGAAAAAAAAGAAGAGTCAAGAATGACTCCAGTATTTTTGGCCTGCGCCACTAGAAAAACAGAGGTGCCATTTACTAAGATGTGGAAGACTGCAGGAGGAACAGGTTGGACGCGTCAGGTCTGGGAAATGTAGGTGACAGCTGGGTGGAGACATCAAGTAGGAGGTTGAATACGTGTCTGAAGTTCAGGAAGAAATCTGGGCTAGAGATATAAATTTAGGACTCAAAGGCAATCCTGATAGCTTTGAAAGCCTAAGACTAGAGCAGATTCACTCCACTGGGGAGCTACCAGTCAGCCAAGAGATGTGAAGTCTGGACCCTGTGCATTGGGGCCTCCAATGCGCAGAAGCTATTGGTGAGAAACTGCGATTGTTACAAAACTGAGAAAACGGATCGTGACTTCATAAATGCAGCTTTGTGGACAAAAACTCTCAAATCTTAGTGTTTTTATCTGGTTTTACAGACAGTGAGACTGAGGCACAAAGAAGCCATTTGCCTAAGGTCATGCGTCTAGTGGTGGAGCTTGGATGTGAATTCAGACTCTTCACAACCAATGCTGTTTTACCTCCTATGATTGGGGTGGGGTGGGGGGCAGTCAAGACCAGGCTCTGGAATCAGATGGTCTGCCTAAAGGGTGCTAATTACAAGCTTTGGATACTTAGGCAAGTTATTTAATTTCTCCTTACCTCGGGTTTCTCTATCAGTGGTATGGGAATAATAATACTGACCTCTTGTAAGCAGGATAATTCACTGAAGAAAACTTAGCACGGTACTTGGCATACAGTAAACATTCAGTAAATATTAGTTATTATTACCAATAAAACACAGGAGGAAGAGTCCTTTTAAAGGGATCCTTTTCTGTTTAAAAATCAGAAACCAAAGAATCATGCTGTCTCTTCCCAAATCAAAACCATATTACATACTTTAAGAATCTTATTGTTCTAAAGGGGGTCAGTGAGCTTCCACTTTATTTATAAAATAGTAAAATAATAACAGTTCTCACTTTTTGGGTGCAAAAGACATAAGGTAAGTGCCCAATACCATATCAGAAGTAGCAACAGTAAATTTATCCCAGGATCTCTCTGGAAAGAAGCCACAGAGGAGAGGGCTTGGTAAGGAAAACAGACAAAACCACCTAAACCTCTTCAGAGGCTTGTCTATGGTTCAGTGCCTTAAAGGCAGTGGCTATCAAACCATCATGTCTGCAGGCAATTCTAAAGGGCAGGGGACCACCGCCCCCGCCGCCCCCAGACTCCACCTGGTTCTCCAGTGATGGATTAATGGAAGGGTGAAGCAAATCATTAAATCGTGTCCCAAACTCAAGTTCAAATGTACCATTTTATACGACAAGAATGGGAAAATAACACCCTTTGAGAGCACCTGGCCAACCCTTTGGCAGCCATTCTGAGACCTCTGGTTCCAAGACACCTCTTCCACCAGACGTGACGGAGGGGAGGCGGAGCCGAATCAGGGGCTGACGCACAGGGAGCCTGGTGAAATTTCTGGCTTCTGCCACCCCCTCACAAAGACGTAGATCTTGACACTGATTCTTCTCTCTCGCTAACAGATTTAGAGAGAAGGCATTTTAACCTTTTATTTTGAGACACAAACAACTGTCGCTGTTCTATGGTGCCCAGATCAAAACGAGAGACAAAACACTCCACACCTCTGATCCATTGTGATTTAGAAGTGCACTGTATGAGTTTCCTTTGTTATCGTGACCTTTCATGTGACTTTTGAGACTGTATTGAGTGCTGAATGTTTTCTCACAGCCATTACTGGGGCAGAAAAAGGGTCTTTCACCTGCAAGAACGAAAAGAGGTGTTAATTTCACCATAAAATCATTTCACTGGATTGAGACATCTACTTTCCCCTAACATAGGGAAGTAAATATGCTCATGAGGGTTCAAGTAATACACTGGATCAATTACCCACAAGTTAATCATCCCAGTCCTAAAATTTAATGGAGAACAAAGCACTGAGAATGGCCTGCTCCTAGGAAGTTAAAAGAGAAGCTAGTTTCTTTTTCCCCCCTCAGATTCTTTACTGAGTATCTCTGAATTGGTTTTATTTCTTAAGGTTAAGCTCCTGAGTCCAGTCTTTAGATCCTTTTTAACATCTGAGAGGAACTCAAACATTATAGGTGAAGGCCAACTGATTAGACTTGCTCTCTCCACAAAGCTGTACCAGTCTCGATGGAAACACACGTAATTTACTGGCTCAACGAAGGTTAAAAGATAAAAATTAGCCTAAACTCACCAGTATGTGTACGGACGTGAGTTTTAAGGTGGTGGCTTGCTGCAAATGCTTTTCCACAGCCATCATGATCACACCTAAGGAAGTTGTTTAAGCAGAAAGGATAGCAGTCATTAGCTAATCGACCTTCATCTTTAATATCTCTTGTAAATACAAACTTAAATTAAAACTGCTCAGAACACTATGATCAGATCGACAAAACAGGTTTTACAGGTAGGAATGATGACAAGTCCCTGGAAAAGTAAGGTGACAAATCTGGAATCAGAGGGAGAGGCTGGCCCAGGAAACGTGTTTCTTGTCCTACAGGTAAGGCACATGCTGAGAGCCCTAACAATAAAAGCCTTTTGATGAATGACACAATGGAATTCTATTGACAATGAGAATGCATATGGAAAATCTACTGTGGCAAATGAAACATAAGGAATATCAGTGATGGGTACAGAGGCTTTCACATAGGCACAGGGCCCGAAATACAAAGAGCAAAATCAGTTAGAATACACTGGCTACAATGTGATTATCGGTCATCTTCAGAGAACTTTTCTCTTTTACTTTCTTGATAACTAAAACTAGAGGTAATACTTCCCTCCTTAGGACTCCAAGAGCATTTATCTACATGCTACTTTTATGGCACCTGTCATTCCCAATCTTATTTTATCTCTGTGTGCATACATTTGTTATCTCTTCTCCTAGACTGCAATTCCTTTGAGGGCAGGGTCCATGTAGTTCTTCACATCTGCTGTAGTTCTTGCACATAGCAGGCATTTGGTCACTATTTACATGAATGAATGCATATACTTATAAGCCAAAATATTTTATTTCTTTAAATAGAAAGCTTCTCTAAAGCATTTTACTTTTTAAGTACATAAAATCATTGCATCTAAAGCCCCATCTAACATTCAAGAAAAATTAGCAGTTTTAATCATGACAAAAACACGTGTAATTGAAGAGAAATCAGAATCCCCTTGATAGCCCTATGGGGAAAAAAGCAACCCAAGCTTCATAGCAGCTGGGGAGTAACCAACTAGGATCCAAACATTCTTGCCTTTAGAGGGGCCATGACTCAGAAATGTATCTGTAATTCTTAAAAAACACACTTCCATTTAATTGGTGTTTAAGAGTTGACTGTCCCTGAAGAGGTTCCGATTTTTAGGTGTCCTAACAAGATGAGTGATTTGAGAATAGAAAGGCAGCATATTTAATGCCATGAATGTAACAGCAATTCCTCCTGCCTAAATTCAGAAACATGTTTATAGGCAGTTTTCAGTAATATATAGATATGTTATATTTAGGACGAATCCTTACAAACTGGTTACCTCATTAAAAACATCATATAATCACTCCAAAGTTGTTTTTCAATCCCTGATGAATGCTCAGAACCACACTATATGCTGTGAGCACAGGAGAAATTAGATGATACAACTCCTTCCTTCAAGCTTATATTTATACATGTATCAATTAAATATATAAGTGTGTTCACATATATATATATATATATATAAACGGAAATCTATAGATAAAAATGGATGCTCCTAGCACTGTTTACAATAGCTAGGACATGGAAGCAACCTAGATGTCCGTCAGCAGACAAATAGATAAGAAAGCTGTGGTACATATACACAATGGAATATTACTCAGCTATTAAAAAGAATGCATCTGAATCAGTTCTAATGAGGTGGATGAAACTGGAGCCTATTATACAGAGTGAAGTAAGTCAGAAAGAAAAACATCAATACAGTATATTAATGCATATACATGGAATTTAGAAAGATAGTAATGATGACCCTATATGAGAGACAGCAAAAGAGACACAGATGTAAAGAACAGACTTTTGGACTCTGTGGGAGAAGGCGAGGGTGGGATGATTTGAGAGAATAGCATTGAAACATGTATATTATCATATGTGAAACAGATCGCCAGTCCAGGTTCGATGCATGAGACAGGCGCTCAGGGCTGGTGCACTGGGATGACCCTGAGGGATGGGATGGGGAGGGAGGTGGGAGCGGGGTTCAGGACGGGGAACACATGTACACCCATGGCTGATTCATGTCAATGTATAGCAAACACCACTACAATATTGTAAAGTAATTAGCCTTCAATTAACATAAATTAATTACTTTTTAAAAAAAAGATGCTCCTATAATGTTTGTATGTACACATGACATATTACAAAGCAATAACCAAACAAGTGATTAAAAAAAAAAAAAAAACAATTCTTGCACCACTAGCTTAAGTGTCTTTGCCCCTCATCCCTTCCTTCCCTCCTCACCTCTTCCTAGGAAGGTATCCTTGCCCCTGTGCTCAGAATCTCATTCTCATACTGTCTGGATACCTGTTCTTTTCCACCAGAGCAGACTAAGGTTCTCAGGAGGACAGCCTACATGTTAGCATTTCTCTAGTACTGATGAGGGAGTTTCAGTAAGCGCTTCGTAAAAGTAAAGGGAAAGAATAAGGCAGAGAAGCCACCATCCACAGAGCAGGTAGAGACGCTCTTGGACCCCATCACCCCTCCCTCAGTCTGCAGTAGTTTATAGCTATCCTGGGGAGAGCAAACACTGCCCAGAGAACTAGCAAAGGGAATTTCCTTCCCATTCTGAAAAATACTAGAGTACATCAAGACACCCCCCTGAAACCTGGTCAGTGATAAACAGAAAACAGCAAGACCCACCGAAATGGCTTTTCTCCTGTATGGGTTCGAATGTGCTTCCTCAGATCACTGAGTGTGGTGAAGTACTTGCTGCAGCCTTCAGATTCACAGTTAAACGTCTTCCCTGTGTGAAGCCTCTGATGTGCTTTCAGCCTGCAAGATACCCCAGAGAAATCCCCTTTGTCATAATGCACACCAGAGCTTTCCCACGTCAGCTTAATGTGCATCAAGGTCAAGCACATAAGAATTCTAGTCATAATACACTAATATCAACATTTTGTGCTCAGAGAGAAATTCAAACAATTATACAGCAGAGTGGTGTGAGTGTGACCCTGAAGCCAGGCTGCCTGGGACTCAAATTCTGGTCTCCTCTACCAGAAGGGGATCTTGACCCAGTTACAAAACCTCTCTGCTTCCGTTGCCTTTGCGGCACACAGGACACTGCCTACCACGCAGTGAGTGCTTTTTAGGTGCACGTGCTCAGCTGTGTCCAACTCTTTGTGATCGTATGGACTGGAGCCCGCCAGTGTTAGCTATTATATTTGCTATGTGATAGCCAATGCTGAGGAGTAATATAAGTCTCCTGATATAAACGGTAGAAAAGAGAAAGGGCTAATGAGCCGACCACTCCCCACTTCTTGAGGGTAGAAAAAAGTTAAATCTTCAAGTTGAGGCTGGGAAGGAAATTAAAGAATCCTTAATACCAAGCTCCTGAGCCGACAGGAGATATTATTCCATACCAACTACTAAATCCTCAGGCCGGGATGTCATTCCGGGAGATACAAATCCAGACACAAAGCTTCTCTGACTGTAACCGATCCAGGATGTGTCCATGTTTAAGTAACAGCTCCTCTGAGGAACTGTCAGCAGCTGAGCGCGGCTGCCCTCTTTAAAGCCCTGCATGGGAACGTGTGCACGCAGGGGGAGCGCCGCGGTCACGGCAGAGCCGGGCTCGGGGGCTGGCGGTGCTGGGCGTGGGGGTGCTGACCTGTACAGCGTGTTGAACGCCTTCTCACAGCCCTGCACGTCGCACTCAAATGGCTTCTCCTTCGTGTGCACCCGCACGTGGATCCTGAGGCTGTAGGAGGTGAGGAAGGCCTTGCCGCAGCCCTCCTGGTTACAGACGAAGGTGTACTCCCCTCGGTGGGTCTTCTGGTGGGTGCGCAGGTTGCCTGCTGTGCTGTAGGTGCGGGGACAGCCCTCAAAGGTGCACTGGTACCGCTTTACCTGGCAGACGGAGGACACCTCGTCAGTGGCACAACAGAGCTGCCCAGGGCCGAACTTCTCCGAGAGCTTGGCTCTCGGGAGAGGCAGGTGAGATACACAGGCTTCTGTCGTCAACACAGAAAGCACCCTCTAACACAAGTGGGGAAATCTTCCTGCTGAGCAAATTACACCGGGGCAACAAATGATGAGAGCAATGGGCAAGAGACAAGGCAGAGGCAGTTAAATACTCTAAACGAATATAAGACCGGTGTCCACTCAACACCCACCCGCTAAAGGTGGGCACATACTACTACACTCACCCACACTCACATATAATTTGACTTTAAGGTTTGACTCAACATCCTGTCCTCTGGGCCTGTAACCTGATGAGAACCAACCAATATAAAACTGAGTTTAAAACATTCTGAAATTTATATACTCAGTCATAGGTGTACTAGTTCAGTTATATACCAGCATAGTCTCTTCTATAACTTCAGATCTACAAAATGAAAAACGTGTATCACGAATCTCTGGGAATATCTGGCAGTATGGCGCTTCTCAAACTGCTCCTCTTGGTCCCCTTCCTGGAAAGCGTGCTCTCCACAGGAGCCTCCACTTCCCACAATGCCCATGGAACCACTCGGCAAGCTGCCTTCACCAGACGAAACCATGCTCTTGAGCTTGCTGGTGCTCAAGCTCTTTCCTCCGTCCCAATTTTCCTTTAGTATTGGAAAAAAATTTCTCATCGATGCCCACTCCTTCTGAAAACGTGTCCTACACCACAAAGCAATTCCATGGGGCTCTTTATCTTCTTCCCTGAGTCACTCACTCCTTTTCTTTAACTTCTACATATAGGTTCAGCCCAAAGCTTCTCTCTCATCTTCCAAACCTTCCCCATCTCTCTCCTGGGAAAGGGGAAGCAACACAGCCTTGGCTGGAGAAACATGAATACTGGCGCTTGGGTTCAGGACTTTGCGCAGGTCTTTCCATGTCTCTGAACTAAAGGTTCTTTATTTCTACACGGCAGAACTGAACGTCCTGCTGTCTCACGGTGCTTGTGAGCAGAACAAAGTGAGATAAAGCATCTGCGAAAAGACTGTCAGTGTCCTGATGCTATTCATATCAAAGCGCTAGTTCTGCCTATTCTTCAGCTTTAGCAAACACCTTCCTCCTTCAGTCAGTCCTCATCGTTCTCCAAGCTTTAGTCTACTGCTCTCACCACACTACTGGTATTCATTCAACAGTTAATGAACTCCTATATCCCAGGCAACAAGCTAGATACCACAGATAAAAAGGTGAACAAGACAAAAAGCTTTCCTTTTAAGGAGCATCATTTTAAGGAGGCCCATGTGCACAAATGATTATAGACTGTGCTGAGTTGGACGATGTACACACCCACAGTGCTTGGGAAGCGTAAAAAAGGGAAACCTAATCCTTCTCAGAAAGACTGGACTCAGTGAAGGCTTGGAAACTGAGGCATTCTGTCTGAACTGAGGATGTGTTTTGGTTTGCCTGTTGGTCTATTTTTTAGGGATTAACTGAAACAGTGTTCCTTAGACAAACTGGAAGAGATGGGCATTCCAGAATGAGGTAACACCTTGAGAACTACATGCAGAGATGAATGAGAACACTGGTCCAAGAGACCACAAACACACCTCGGTAGGTAAGAGACTGGAAAAAGAATCTAGAAAAATGAGTGAAGCCTCCTCAGGTAAGCTGTGAAGTAGAGGAACAGGACAACAGGGAGCCAAGATATCTTGGTTTTAACCAAGATAGCAACACAACCAGATGTGGGGTTTACAAGAGATCATTCTGGAAGCCTACGGAAGATAAACTGGAAGGGTAAGCGAACAGAAGAAGGGGTAGCAGAGGTGAAGAGAGGGGGGACAACTGTCCAAGACAGAGGTGAGAAGAATCCAAACTAGGGAAGTGACGGGACTTCCCTGGCAGTCCAGGGGTTAAGACTCTGTGCTCCCAATTATAGGGGGCATGGGTTCAATCCCTGGTCAGGGAACTAAGATCCCGCATGCCCACACAGCATAAATAAATAAAGTGGCAGTGGACATTATGAAAGATGAATTCCAGAGAAAATGAAAGGGGGGAAATGTGTGGCTCTAGTGACAACTGTGTGCTGAGGCGTGGTAGCAATGGGGAAAGGCAAAGTCAAGATCAACTCCCAAGATTAGGGCCTGGATGACAAAACAGATGGTCACATACCAATTTTGGACTGGACAGAGGGTGGGGAGAAGTGATAAGTTGGGTTTGAGGTACTGCCAGGTACCTCAATGTCTAGTAGGAATGTCTAGTAGGCACACATAATAGGCTGGAAGCTACAAAATCAAGTCTAGCGCAGGAGTTTCTGGTACACAGATAATAGTTGCCTTTACTATATAATAAAGCAGGCTGGTTCAAGGCCCAACTCTGCTACTTATTGTGTAACTTTGGGAAAATTACTTAAGCCAAGTCTCCAGCCCCTATTTACAACATGAAGGAAAGAAAATCAATCTTTTTGGGGTTGTTATAAGGATTAGGGATAATTCATGTAAAGTATTTCAACATAGGGACTGGCATACAGTAGATGCTCAATAAAATCTTGGCCACGAGGCCAAAGGACGGGCTCCTGAACGTCAGCAATGTTTAGGGAACTGGTAAAAAGAAGCGACGCCATTGATGGGTGAATGGGTAACATGACTGGGGAACTGGGAAGAGAATGCAAAGGAGATGGACGTCACAGAAGCCAAAAGATAAAAGGTCTTAAGGAAAAGAGAATGGTCAGGATGTTTTCAGAGAAAACAAGGAATATAGGAAGGACTAGGGAAAGTGTAGGCTCCAGCAGCTAGGAATTCACCAAGGACTCAGCAAGACTAGTTTTAATGGACTGACAAAGCCAGAAGTCTGGCTTAAGGTGAATCATGAAAGGCAGGGATAGAGGCTGGAGGTGCAGAGTGGCAGCACCACAATGGACCTCTGACTCGATGAAGTCTTGTCTGTTTGAAGGAAGATAGGTTTTGAGCATATTTGGAAGGAAAATGGTCCTGGAAGAAAGAAGCTGAGGATGACAAGGATATTTAAAAGCCCGGGTGGAGGGAAAGGCCTGAGGTAGGGAGGAGGACATCCAGTTTCAGAGAAGGAGGATCTGATGTTAGGATGCGGCGACTCAAGGGCCTTCTGGGCCACGTGGTCTCTCTTACAGCTACTCAACTCCACTGCTGTATGTAGGTGGAAATAACAGTCTGTTGTTGTTTAGACACTAAGTTGTGTCTGACTCTTTTGCAACCCCATGGACTGTGGCCTGCCAGGCTCCTCTGTCCATGGGATTCTCCAGGCAAGAATACTGGAGTGGGCTGTCATTTCCTTTCCCAGGGGATCTTCCTGACCCAGGGTTTAGGCAGACTCTTTACCACTGAGCCATCTGGGAAGCACCGAAAGTAACCACAGAGTACATAAATGGACAAGCAAGACTGGGCTCCAAATAAACTGTATTTATGGACAAGGAAATCTGAATTTCATCATTTTCATGTATCATGAAATAATGTTCTTTGGATTAAAAATAATTTTTAAATGTGAAAACCATTCTACACAAACAGGCATCTGTTTGCCAAACCCTGAAAACCTGTGGGGGTGGGGAGGGAGGGGCCCCGAGTCCTCCCATCTCCCCTGGGCTCCAGGTCCTTCTCTCAAAAGCCCAATCCCTAGTAGGATTTTGCACAGGATTTTTGTTCCCCAGACAAGGGTTCTCCTGCTCATACACCCCTTTCCCTTCCCTAGGCCACACCAGAGGTGCTCCATAAATACCGGCTGAATTGAACTATTGATCAGGCATTCTCATGTCTCAGGGTCTAGTTTTGAAGCTAATCACCACCAGATTTATTCTAAAACAGTGCACACACATGCCATTTCCCTGCTCAAATGGTAAAGTCCCAATTCCCTAGCCTTGTATTCAAACTCCTTCAAGGTCCTCTTCAGGCCAGCAGCGGAGAACTGTTAAGGCCCACAGGGACAGTACCCTCTTCCCTAACTGCAACACTAGAGTCCCACTAGAAAGGAAATGTCCAGTTCCTTTCTTCTCTGCTTTTCCCAATCTCTTCCACTCAAGCTTCACCACCACCAGGCCCTCCACTACCATTCCATACCTACGTGACAGTGCCCTTCTCTGAATTCCAACAATATTTAACTATACCACTCACTTGACACTTAGCTTACACAGTTAACTATCCTCTCATGCACATGTCCTGATTTCTCAAGACGGAAAACCTCTTTGGCACTTCGAGATAGAGATTTCAAAATGATCACTGACCAGGGAGGAGAACCATGACTGTGAATGCTCTAATTAAGGAGTCTGTAAGTCTCAGTCATAGAGCTTATGACAGTGGTGAATGACAAGAGCAGAATTTCCT
Source organism: Bison bison bison (assembly GCF_000754665.1). Lineage (NCBI taxonomy): Eukaryota > Metazoa > Chordata > Mammalia > Artiodactyla > Bovidae > Bison > Bison bison. The sequence goes on along the minus strand of NW_011495044.1, from coordinate 6,714,855 downwards.
TCTTAAGATGCTATAGCGGTTGATAACTTCCTAAGTAACAAGTGAAATTAATTACTCATTCCCGTCTCTCTGCCCTGCCAACCGCTGCTCTCATCTAGGTTTTCTTACTTGGCCAATTCAAGCTTCCATTAAGTGTTCCTTCCTCAGGAACCTGTTCCCTGACCCATTCCTACCCCCTCCCCGAATGAGAAGAGGTATCCTTATTATAGGGGCTTCCCAGTTGGCTCAGCGGTAAAGAATCTGCCTTCCAAGCAGAAGACGCAAGTTCGATCCTTGGGTTGGGAAGATCCCTCAGAGAAGAAAATGGCAACCCACTCCAGTATTCTTGACTTGGAAATCTCATGAACAGAGGAGACTGGTGGGCGACAGTCCATGGGGTCACAAGAGTTGAACCCGACTCAGCGACTAAACAACAATTCTTATTACAGGTTTTCATGGCATCCTGGGCTTCCCTGGTGGCTCAGACGGTAAAGAATCCACCTGCAGTGCAGGAGACCTGGGTTCAATTCCTGGGTTGGGAAGATCCCCTGGAAGAGGGCAGGGCATGGCCGCCCACTCCAGTATTCTTGCCTGGAGAATCTCCATGGACAGAGGAGCCTGGTGGGCTACCGTCCACGGGGTCGCAAAGAGTCAGACACAACTAAGTGACTAAGCAGAGCACATGGCATCCTGATGTCTTTAAAGCACAGAATACCAGTAAGATGAAATAATCATATAGCTAAATAATTTACATAATTATTTGTTTAGATGCTAGGCACAGCAGTAGCTGGAGAACAGAAAGCACCAAGCAGACATCTGTAAAGTTAAACAATGAACCGCTCCTCTCCAGTGAGACTGTAGTAGGCTCCAGGAGAGCAAGGACCACGTCCAGCTCGACCAGTTCACTGTCACAGCCTCAGGCACCAGCCTCTGGAGAAGTGACTTAGACTTGTTGAGTGAAGGAACAGATGACTAAACAAACAAAACTAAACCAACAGGACTCATTGTTGAGGAAAGTAGGGGCAAGGGCTCTAAGTAACAAAGGGACAGAGTTTCAAGGAGGAGGGTCAACCAGGTCAAATTTAGCAGAGGTGACTGAGGAAGCATTTCTTAAGACTCAGCTCACAAGATCAGAACTAGTCCAGCAAGACTAGTGAAGGGTAAGAGCAGAAGCCAGGACTTACCAGGCTGAGAAGCTGGGGAAAACAGAGGAGATGGAGATAATGAATAAAACTACTCTTACACAAAACAGCGGAGGGGAGAGACCGGGGAGAGGACACAGCCTGAGGAAGGTGTGTGGATTTAATGGTGGGACACATGGCTGTCAAAGCAAGTGCTCCCCAGTACTACACTGAACAAGTGTGCAATCTCACCCTGTCTGGAAGAAGGCAGTAAATGCAAGTGCCAATACTGTCTATGAGAATCGTTTTTAAACAGCATCGAATATCACAAAAAGGGAAAACAAACCATCTCAAACTGGATCAGAGCAGGAAGTTACAAAAAACCTCCTTACTCAGCAGACGTATTGCAACATTTGGTACATTTAAATACAATTAAAGTTTTTCACGCCTGTACGCATTCTAAAAAAGTTCTGTTCCAGGGATTATATTGTCCCAGGAGATAGGAATACAGAAAAAATGGCTCCTGCTCTCTAGAAGCTCAAAGTCGAGAAGAGACCCAGACAAGAACAATAGGGTATGAGGAAATGTACAGATGTTAGAATATAGGGAAATATAGAGAAAAAGACTAAGAAAAACCCAGAAGGCAGCAGGAGAAGGGGACGACAGAGGATGAGATGGTTGGATGGCATCACCAACTTGATGGACATGAATTTGAACAAGCTCCAGGAGTTGGTGATGGACAGAGAAGCCTGGCGTGCAGTCCATGGGGTCGCCAAGAGTCAGACACGACTGAGCGACTGAACTGAACTGAACTGACTGAAGAAAAACTCAAGCTTGGGGATGACTAAAAAGAACAACTTCTCAAAGGAGGTGTTGCCCAATCTGAATTTAAAGAACTTGCTGCTGCTGCTGCTGCTAAGTCGCTTCAGTTGTGTCCGACTCTGTGCCACCCCATAGACGGCAGCCCACCAGGCTCCCTCGTCCCTGGGATTCTCCAGGCAAGAACACTGGAGTGGGTTGCCATTTCCTTCTCCAATTCGTGAAAGTGAAAAGTGAAAGGGAAGTTGCTCAGTTGTGTCTGACTCCTAGCGACCCCATGGACTGCAGCCTACCAGGCTCCTCCATCCATGGGATTTTCCAGGCAAGAGTACTGGAGTGGGGTGCCATTGCCTTCTCTGTAAAGAACTTGAGGGACACATAATTAACTGGCCTGTCAAAATTAACCGGAGTAGGGGACTTCCCTGGTGGTGCAGTGGATAAGAATCTGCCTGCCAATGCAGGGGACACAGGTTCAATCGCTGCTGGTCTGGGAAGATCCCACATTCAGCAGAGCAACTCAGCCCGAGCGCCTAGAGACCGTGTTTCACAACAAGAGGAGCCACTGCAGTGAGCAGCCTGTGCACCACAACCACAGAGTAGCCCCCACTCTCCGCAACTAGAGAAAAGCCCGTGTACAGCAAAGAAGACCTGGTGCAGCCAAAAACAAACAAACAATTTTAAAAATTAAAAAAAATTTTTAAGAAATTAACTAGAGTACCTGTAATATGAACATGTCACCAAAGATTCCATTGGAAAACACATTTCTCCAAAAGAGCTTAAGTACTGCATCACTTAAACAGCTGCTGATTAGGGAGTTAGGGAGCTCAGATACAGCACAGGTTGGGATCACTGAGGATGGGGTCTAATGTTTCATAAAGGGCTGCTGCTGCTAAGTCACTTCAGTTGTGTCCGACTCTGTGCAACCCCATAGACGGCAGCCCACCAGGCTCCCCCGTCCCTGGGATTCTCCAGGCAAGAACACCGGAGTGGGTTGCCATTTCCCTCTCCAATGATGAAAGTGAAAAGTGAAGGCGAAGCCACTCAGTTGTGTCCGACTCGCAGCGACCCCAGGGACTGCAGCACCAGGCTCCTCCATCCATGGGATTTTCCAGGCAAGAGTACTGGAGTGGGGTGCCATTGCCTTCTCCATTCATAAAGGGCAGGAGGCATAAAAGTTTTCAGATGTTGACTTATAAAGTGCTCTGAGTAGTTCTAGAATAGAGAAATATTTAACAAAGATGATTTTGCCCTTGTAAGTTAATAGAAGCAGAGAAGGAAAGGTGAAATGAGATAAGCAAAAATAAGAAAATTAAACACTGGAATTCTAGAAGAAAATAGCTTCAAAAAAAATTCAGAAGTGGGACTTTCCTAGCGTCCAGTGGTTAAGACGCCACTGCAGGGGGTGCAGGTTCAATCCCTCGTCAGGGAACTAAGCTCTCCACGTGGTGCACGGGAGGGAAAAAAAAAATCAAGAAGAGAAAAAAAGCTGAGTTTCTGCTGGAGGAAAAAGAAATGAGTCCAGCAGAATTAGATCCCACACACACTAAAAGCGCCATTGTCAGTAAGGAAAGGGAGTCTCTGATTCTGAACACCGAGCACCTGAACATACTTATAAATCAATGCTCAGCCTGGCTCTGCCCCTTCCTTCCCATCCCTCTCCCCAGCAACTCTCTCCCCACACTGTCAGTGATCTCCTCTCTCCCACTCCATCAAATGCAACCAAAGAGCTCGAAGGAGAAATGGAAGAGCTCTGCACGGCCCACCACAGAGCTGAATTCACATACTGTCTCCACGCCTCAACCCTGTACCTTTAGGGAACCAGTGCCACCCTGCTGCCCTTCATGTCTCAGCCCTTCTCATAGCTAATGGGCTTCATTGTATGATTCTTGCCTCAGATCATTACGAAAATACAAAACTATCAGAATCCTGAACACAGTGCCTGATACGTAGCAGGCACTCAAAAGATGCCAGCCACCTAACCCTCTTGCCACTGCCAGCAAAACATGAGTCCTCATTCTTTAGCTGTAAGAGCCCTGAGCTTCTGAAATAAGTAAGTCATGGGGATGTAGTGCACAGCATGGTAACTACAGTTAATAGATATGTATAGTCTATCTAAAAGTTGCTGACACGGTAGATTTTTAAAGTTCTCATCACGAGAAAAAAAATGGTAACTAGACTTATTATGGTGATCATTTGTAATATTTGCAAATACGGAATCATTATATTGCATGTCAACTTTATCTCAATTGTAAAAAGTTTTTAAAAACAATATTTAAAAAGAGTCCCACCTTTGCCTGGTACCCCAACTGCCCACCAGGGAAGGAAGTTTGGGGGGCCTGCTCTCAGTAAGGCCAAGAAGCCCAAGGGAAGAGGGTGAATGTATGGACGGTTACCTGTGGCAAGGGCTGCACCCAGAGCCCCTGCAGAGGGACTACGAACATGTTCTCCTTGTAAAACATGGTTCTAAATGGTGGGTCACATTCCACAACTGTATTAATAAGACAGTTCAGCAAGTCAAGGGTGACTGGGCTCCAGGGTACCCAAACAAACAATCTATAACGCTGTTTCAGGAGAAAATGCTTCCCAAAGAGTTCCAAACAAAAACAGTTTAACCTTTTCTTCAACAGGAGGATACGTCCTTCCATACGTCCTTCAAGAACCATGTGGGGGACTTCCCTGGTGGTACAGTGAATAAGATGCCACTTGCAGATGCAGGGGACACAGCTTCAATCCCTGGTCCATGTGCCACTGAGCAACCGAGCCCATGTGCCAAAACCACTAAATCCACATGGTAGAGCCTGGGAACCGCAACTACTCAAGCCTGCACGCCCTAGAGTCCATGCTCCACAAGAAGAGAAGTCACTGCGAGGACAAGCTCGTGCACTGCAAAAAAGAGGGGCCCTCTCAACTCCGAAACTAGAGAAAGCCTGAGCGCAGCAACAAAGAGCCGGTGCTGCCAAAAGTAAATTTTTTTAAAAAGCAAGAAAAAAGAACCACGTGGGCCTTTAGGAAGAGCGGACCTTCACCAAGCCACCACCAGGCACCAGGCACGATCCTGGACGTTTTATGCACCCCCTGTTGTGCATGTATAACTGAATAAATCTTATTTCACCTTCACGAAAAGTGACAAGATATTCCTATTTCAATTTTACAAAAGAGGAAACGGAGCAGCTTGCCCAAGGCCACTTAGTATATACCAGAACAAAGATGGGACCGAGGTCTAACTTATCCCTGTGTACATCACAGAGGAAACAATTTTAAGAAAAAGCTAGATTTAAATAAAAGAAAAACATGAACATTCAGATTCTTTCTCCAATGTCCTACATCGAAATATTAGCAATACTCAACAGATACAGCCTATGTACGATGTAAATCTGAGAACTGTTATTCCTGCAGCATTATGCTGGAAAACCAGTTGGAATGTAAAGCCACCCTGGTCTCTCTTCCAAGCCAGTGGGCCTCAGTGATGGAAATGCTGATGGCTGAGAAGAAGTATGTGACACGCAAGCGGCATGCAGGAGAGAGCGCTCAACTGGCTTCATCTGCTGGCAAGGGAAAATGCTTCCAGCCCTGGTTTCCTACCGAACACTGCGCCTTCGGCCTCAGCGGTCTTCCTTCCGGACCCCCCAGAGTCCCTCAGGGCAGGGATTATTTCTTTGTCCTTCCTGATATTTGACAAACACTGATGATACTCAATAAATAAAAGCTTGTGGAAAGAATGAACAGATCCTCAACACTAGCATTTCAAGCAGAAACTGTCTCTGTCCTAGTTCTGCAGGGCAATTCTGTGAGAGTTCACAAGGGAACCTGTAAAGGAATATAATCACGGTGTGCAAAGACTAAAAGTGGGCGGGTCCCCTCTGCAGAGTCAGCAGCAACCTGGTTTGTCTCAGGGGATACTCACACGGCCGTAGGGATTGATAATGAGCAATGAGATTGGAACTGGGTCCCCACGGTAAAGGGCACATCGAAAAAAGGCTTTGAAACACTGGAGTCAAATTTTCCCCCTTATTCTATATCTTAAATTTGTCACACTAAAAAAAAAAAAAAGATCTCTTGGAATGTCACTGACCAACATAGCAAGCAACCCAATTCATTAAGCATCCCTATAGCTGTGCTTCTTGGCAGAAAAATATATTTTCTCCCAATCAATGCTCTGGGACACTCTGGTGCATCATAAAGAGCATATTTGGTATGTGACTCCTGGGTTTCTTCACCCTTCTTGGCCAACCATGCAGCAGAGAAGTGCAAGGTCAGTTCAGGGGTGCGGGGAGACACATTCACTGATGTGATTCAGAGGAAGTAACCCGACAGTCCTGAAAAGGTCTTGGGAAGGGCACAGCTGTAAAAAAGTTTAGGAAACCAAGTGACTGCATGAACCGACGAAAGGAAACACAGCTGCTTAGAAACCTGGAGTAAAAAGGTATTAAAGGAGCAATTCTTAAGAATGCTGACCCTGAGAATGACAGGCTGTCATTCTGACAGGTCAGAGTGACGATGTTCTGATTTGCGAGCTTCTAAATCATTGACTCGATGAACTTAAGTCTTAGCACACTCTGGGAGATAGGGAAGGACAGGGAAGACTGGTGCACTGCCATCCATGGGGTCGCAAAGAGTCGGACACAACTTAGCAACTGAACAACAATAACAAGTCAACAGGCAGACAGCAGTAAAGCAGCAAGTACAAGAATAAGACAGGTGCACTTTGGATGGGAATGACCAGTGGCCCTGCGGAAAAAGGTAGGATCTGCAGCAAGGCTCTGGCTGGTTTCTTTTTGCACAAAACAAGCACAAGGGAGAAAAAAATGGAGTAATAGGTAAGCCAACCACACACTATAGCAAACAATGGAACAATCTAAGGTAAACAGGAAAATCAAGCCAGAATCTGACTCAGAAAACAAGCTGCTTAGGAAGCCAAGAAGACTAGCTATCAAATAATTTGATTTCTTAAGAGTAACACCTGGGCATAGAGATGCAGAAAAAGACCACGGTTTTTTGTCGTTTTTTTTTTAAAGGTGGAGGTGGGGGGAATGTAAAGAAATCATGAAGAATGTTATCAGTCAGTCATAAACATTGGCCTCTTCATACCAATTAAATGGATTTAAATGCCAAGAAATAAAAGAACATCACTGTTACAACGAAAGCTACATTTATGATGGTGCTCCAGGAAGGCGAGTCTACTGAATGTCTGGTCATTTAGCACAACTTTCAAAGACTGAAAGCCACTGTAGCTTCTCCCTCAACCCCCAGCCAACCCCACACCTAATGATTTCAATGAGTTTCTAGAACCTTCCATGTAGGTCTCATGGATAGAACGGGAAAACATGGTGGGAGGAAAAGAAAGCACAGTGGGCTAAACCCATGGTGGACTGAACAAGGCACTTGTCTTATTCAACATGATTATCAAGGATCAAAAGACATGAATGGTAAACCAGGCTTGCAAGCTGGATGGAGTGGAAAAGCGACAGCTCGTATCACTGGTTGCATAACCCTCCCTTCCCTACCATCTCCTCCTTTTCTGCCTAGATCAGCATTCCCAAAATGTGTTCCACAGAACACTGACCATGGAAATAAGACCTGGAAAAATGATTTCCCAAGTTCAAAATAATTGGAGAATTCTGCATTTCCTTCCTTCTTGGTTATTATCAAAAGCTCTTGAGAAATCCCATATTCATAAACAAATCTCTGTCTTGATTTAACTTAAATGTTTCCCAAACATCTGCTCTTGAAAAACTCTCACATAGTAATCATTAACTGAGGATGGCCCGAAGTTTAGGCCCTGAGCCATGCTCAGATTTCCTCTGCTAAAACAATGATCCAATCCCCTTACTTACTACTGCCTCATCACTTTTCCTCCTCCAACTACCCTATTTTAAAAAAGAGAGAGAGAGAGAGAGAAACCCTGATGCTTCCTGCCTCCTGTTTCCTCACCACCCACTCATTTCTCCATCATTTGAAATCTGGCCTCAGCCTCCGGTGCACGTCTTCCCACGAGGTGATCAACTGCACAAGCAGCAGAACTAATGGCTCATCTTCAGCCCCTCGATCCCTCTTCAGGGTCACAAAAGAATATTAATATTTCTGAAGTCCCTCTTCCCTCAGCTTCCACAGCATTGTGTGTTCCACCCATCTCTGGGACTATGTGATCTCTGGTTCCTCTTTCTCTTTCTAACCCTTAAATTCTCAGAACAAGTCTTACTTCTTCTCCTTAGGTTATTTGCCCACAGTTTGAACTACTGCACTTTCATGGATCCACAATTCTCATCCCAAACCCCTTCCTTGACTTCAGATCCACATTTCCAAACAGCTTCTCAACTTGTTCACTTGACTTTCCTCCAAGTACTATACATTCAATATACTCCAACCATTCACCAGTTTCCCCACCAAATATTCTCCTCTTCCTCCCCTCTTGATCCCTGTTAATGGAATCACCATTCTTGGAGGGCAAGGGGGACAGGAGAGTTAGCTGCTTTCTCCTCAGCCTGCATAGAGCACTCTGAAGAGGCCTCAAAGTACCTATCACAGTGGACGTGAACTACTTAACTCACTGCTGAGATCTGAAGCTCCATGAGTCATCTGTGTGGCCACTGCGCTAAGAGAGAGAAGACACTCAACACGCTTACGCTATGCTCTGCTAAGT
>NW_011495044.1:6689200-6706196 GCF_000754665.1 Bison bison bison | reverse complement strand
CTGGAGTGGGCTGCCATTTCCTTCTCCAATGCAGGAAAGTGAAAAGTGAAAGGGAAGTCGCTCAGTCGTGTCTGACTCTTAGCGACCCCATGGACTGCAGCCTACCAGGCTCCTCTGTCCATGGGATTTTCCAGGCAAGAGTACTGGAGTGGGGTGCCATTTAAATCCTTTGAATCAGACTCAATTTACCACTCGTTCTCCAAATTTCAATAATAAACCACATTCTCTTATACGTCAACACAAGCTCTGGATTCTTTCCATGTTAACCTTCATCAGACTCAAAGGAAATCCCAAACCTAAACTGAAACCATCTTCTAACCAGGCAATCAAGCTGCCACGGCTATCAGAGCAACATTTCTAAAATGCTACTCTAACCACATCACTCCTTGGCTCAGACACCTTCAGTGCACTTCCAGAACACAGTCCAGACCCGCTGCATGCTATCACTGCCTTCCACGTCTGGATGTCTGCTATCTTTTCATTCTTCTCTTCCACAGCTCCCTGTGTTCTAGTCTAGGGGTAGTCTAGGAAACCCAATGCCTGTTTTCTCCTGTAAGTAGAATTTTACTGGAATACAGCTAATTGACATTTAGGGCCAGACAATTGTTTGTTTGTTGTAGGGGGCTCTCCTGTGTACTAGAATGTTTAACAGGATCTTTGGACTCTACCCAATAGGTTCCAGTAACATTTCCCCAAGGTGACAACCAAAAATGTCCTCAGACATTGCTAAATGTTTCCTGGGGGACAAAACTATCCCCAGCTAAGAAACAACAGTCTAGAGATTTTCAAGTGTCAGCTAACAGTAAGATGTCATTGCCAATAAAATACAGGCCATATAGTAATTGTAGTACAGTGTCCAGATGAAGAGATAAGAGTCGCATGGTATTTGGTGCCAGCTGACTCACACTTCTGAGACTGTCTTCAATTACAAATTTTAAGGACTCCGGAAAATTGGAACTCATACAATGAAAAGTGACCAGGATGCTGAGAAACTAGGGGAAGATGTCATAAGAGGGACACTAAAGTCAGTGGAGAAGATGTAGAGAAACCCATGATCTTTAACTACCTTAATGGGTTGCCCTCTGTGGAAGGAAGGTTTAGCTCACTGCTCAGAAAGGAAGATCTAGAACCAGCGGGCAGCAGCTGCAGGAAGGCAGATTCTTGGCTTCATATAAGCCAAAGCTTTCTAACAATCAGAGCTGGCCAACAAACTTTGTATTAGGCTGAACTGTGGAACACTGTGCTCTCATCATCCTGGAGGTATGCAAGCAGAGACCAGAGAAACTGCTGCAGAGAGATTTCTGCATGAGGTGGGAGGTATGACACGATGGTCTCACTAGGTCTCCCTTCCAGCTCTGAGATTCTAAGCCTAGCAAAGGAAAACCATATGCCACGAATCAAATTCTCCAGTTTCAAGACCTGAATTACAGTAAAAGAGAAAAATATTTTGCGAAATGATTTACCCAATGGCTGTTTAGCAACATCTGACAGTTAGTCCCTGGCATTTTAAGTACCAGGGATCTACGAGTTGACCTGCAATTAGTTCCTGGAAAATGTATATCACTACCTTTAAACCACATCTTTTACTCTGCTAATTATCACCACTTTGTATCAAGCTTTACAGTTTTCAAAGCACTGTAATAATGAGTTACCTTACGCGCACTAGCTAAACACAAGCATGAAAACTTTTAGATATACTGCCTCTTGCTCGAGTTTCTTACAAAAGAAAGATAGCCTTCATTGTCCACTACGTGTTCACTAATAAAGCATACTCCAGCAAACACTCATTTCTCCAAAACAAAGCATTTTTACACAACGCAGTTATTTCCGCATCAGAGACATGGATTTACCTCCGTGAGATGTCTATTTTATTTATGATCTGAGGAGGAAATTTGGAAAAGTAGCAATTTAGCTTTCCCAGATTTCAACATAGCCATACACACTGAAAGTTTCAGAAAAGAGTCACAACAAAACACGAAGCATATACTGTTAAGGAAAGCCACTGTAGGTCCTAATTCCAGGGGCTCTGATACTCCCTGGCTGAAACTGCCATCTAGTGTGGTTTAAGGACCCTCCCCAAAGCCAAACCGGGCCCTCACCCACTGCTTTACTTACTTCTTTACGTTTTGTTTCTGGACATTCCGACTGCAGAGTGAGGGTTGCACCTTCAATATTTCTTGGCATGGGCGTGGAACCAGGGTTTATTGTTAAATGGATCTGATCTGGTGAGATAATGTGTTGCACGTAACCCTGGGACATTGCTTCATGATCTATTAGATGAAAGCCCTCTTCACCCCCTACTAGAAAAGGCAAGTGTTCTCCGCACTGTCCATCGTCATCTTCATCCTCCAAAGTGCCAGGATCCTGCTCGATAAGAACAGTCGTCCTATCGTAAACAGTTCCAGATGAGGAAGGCACCAGTCCGTTCTTATCCACAAACCTGAGCATCTTGTCATCGGGGGTCAGCTCATCTTCCTCTACCTCAAAGTAGCTGATGCTGTCGTCTGGACTGTGGTCCCCCATGGTTCAGTTGTGCTCAGCCCAATTGTGAGAAATGGAAAGGCAGTGACCTGTCTACAAGAGAACAAAGCCAGAGTCAAAGTCATAAACCACAGGACCCAGGGACCTCACCTTCACAGCAGTCACGAGACTCTTTTTGCTCTCCATATAAGAGCAGGCCAGAGCAATGAAAAACATCTTCTTTGGGAATTTCTTCTTTAAGTTGAAAACTATCAAGTCATTTTGAAGGAAAAACAATGCCTTTTTTAAAAAATGGAAGTAATGGAAATTCCCAGTGGTTAGGACTGTAGAGCGCCCAGATTCAATCTGTGGTCTGAGAACTAAGATCCTACAAGCCACTTAGTGTGGCCAAAGAAATTTTTTAAATAAATAAATAAAATAAAAAATTTTAATGGAAGTAATAAGTAGCAGCTCATAAGACCTTCCAAATGTGCCTTACTGCCAAACACTGTGAAGGTGAGTCAAAATACTTAAGGGGAAACAGGAACAAACTGTTTCAGGGCTGAGTTGTTATAAATCTTAAAGAAAGGAAACTCCAAATGAAACAGTGAGGCAGTAAGTCTATGGTGGAAGAAGCAGGGCTTTGAAGGTAGGGTCACCTAGCCACAAATCCTGGCTTTCCTACTTACTGCCTGGGTAACTTTCTGTGCCTTACTTTTCACTTACATAGGGTGGGACTGGTAATTCCTGTTCTCACAAAACTGTTATGCAGAGTAAAAGACATAATGTATGTTAAAACACAATGTCTGACCACAGCAGAGGAATCAAGGGTGAATCTGTTCTCTTCATCCCAAAACAGATGGTTCAGTTTCTGGGTAGTGGAGCTGACCCCTAATCAGGTATATCTAATGAAGATCACTTTATCTATTAATCTCCTAAAACAATCTGGTGTCCACTAGAAGTTAAGTTTTATAGGGTGCTCTCTGAAATGAGGGAATAAAGAGTCTTATTTTCGTCCCTAGGCATGAGGAGTTCAGGAGATATCAGTTAAATGAATGAAAGACTTGCAGATACACCCTCTTGGAAGGATATACTCTCTTGGGGAAAATATCAAACTTGAAGTTTTCCTGTTCTGGAATACTGATTCTTCTTTTACCTGCAAACACACCGGTTCCACAAACGCGGGTTTGGCAGACAGAATAGAGAATTTACAAATAATTAGTACATCACTTTTAGTTTTCAGTCTGGCTTTGCACTTTATCTTTCTCTTCTGTTTCGGATCAGAAAGTGAACCTTTACTCGGTAGGGCGGCTAGACACAGTGGTAGTTACCAGAGACAGGCCAGGGGATCTGATCCGGGAGGAACCGGCCCGACCCCTTGCTCTGGCTTACGCAACCCGGGAGATGCACATTTCGCTGCATCTGAGAGGAGAGATAAAAGCACCGGGGGCCCCACTGGGCTGCCCCAGCACCACAGGCGGCAACGCGGAGACCAACTGTCCGGAACAAACAAGACCAGGAGCTTTGAGGGTGGCAAACGAGAAGTACAAACGGAGCACCCTTAAGAGGAGCCTGGGAAAAGGAACCTGTCTGGGATGGTCCCCCGTCAAAGGCTACCCGAAAACACCCGAAGTCAGGCTGGGGGGCTCCAAGCCGAGAGAAGAGGGGCAGGGTCCGGATCTCCATGGAAACAGGGGAGGGGGGCTGGATACTCATCCCCATGGAAACGGAGGAGGGGTGGGGTCCCTATGGTAACCGGTCTGGGGTCCCTACTGGAAAATGCTTCAGGAGGAAGCCTAAGTCCCGTGCCTCCAGGGAAGTCCCCAGCCCAGGCCGCGTCTAGTTTCGCCTTTTACCTCCGCGGCTCCCGGCAACGGCGGCGGCGGCAGCAGCTTCTCCCCTCCCCAGCGGCACCATGATTGCCCCCACCTTCCCCGAACGTCACTTCCGCTTCCGCTTTCCGGAGGAAAGAGAAGATACGGGCTCCGCCTCCCATTGAAGCTTCTGGTTGGTTTAGTCAGTGTGGGGGCTGAGCTCGAGCCTCCAATTGGTGAGCGCTAAAGGGGTGAGGCGGGGCGGGCACCGCGGAGACTTCGCTGGGCCGCGAATTCCGCCCGCGCGGTGAGGAATCTGCCTCGTATTCTGCTTGCCGGGGGTTCGAAGTTCCGCTCTAGAGGCACCAGACGCGAGGAAGACGGGTCAGACCCGCTAATCACTAACCCAAAGTCTCCTCAGCGGGGCTTGCGCTGCCGTCACCTTGGCAGCCGCAAGCACGACGGAAAGGACCACAGTTAGCCGCTGAATTCCGGCCGGGACCGCAAGGGGGAAACCTGGAAAGCTGTGGCATTCCCGCGTTTCTCCTGTAGCTCCAGCTTCCCCTCCTCACCCAACAAAGTTCGTAGGCCAGGAGGGCTCCAGAAAGGAATCCTGGACCCAAACGGCAGAAATGGGGAGTATTCCAAGCCTGGCCAGAGGGCGCCGCCACCTCTTCCCCCTCTCACAGGCTCTTTTAAGACGCCCAAGTCCCTCCTCACTCGCCTGCCCAGGCCGTGTCTCCCAGGTTTTTCTCCAGAGGACTGCCGGCTTCCTCCGGACACGCACCCGGGCCAGGTAACGCCACCTACTGGCCATTCCCTTTCTTTAACCGTTCACATGGTCATACAGCCTGCCCGTATCTGAATCAGTACACTGCCAAGGAGTGGTGGTGTTCCAAGAAGCGATTTTGAACGTGCTTTCATTCTGCTCCAGACTTATAAATGCCTGTTAGATCTAGCTGTCGGAACTTCTTATCAGCCACAGTCGTCTTCCCTATAAGCTACTTATTCAGCGTGGGACAACCCTCAGAAATTAGATCAGGGGTCAAGGGGTTGGGCCATGCCTGTACTAGCTCTTCCTTGAAAAATGTAAATAGTGGTTGTTATCACCAGACTGCCAGGCAAGTATCTCTCTGGCCCCTGACCAGCTGCCCCCAGTGCTTATGCCACAAATGTCCAGCTGCTGAGACCTGCCATCTCTAAAAAGATAAAAACAAGCAACCACTGTTAAAAATACATTTATCATTAAAATATATTACACACAGAGGGAATGCATTATATACAGTTGGGAGGATTTGTTGGCCTGGTAAACTCCACTTGTTTCACCAGAACACCAGTTTCTTCAGCATTTTCATTTTCAAGCCACTGTATTGCCCTTGGAGGCTAAGTGGCCAGTTCCAGAGTTGTTGAGCCATATTTATGAGTGGGAAGCGGGGCAGGGTTTGCATATGGGTACACCCATGTCCTCGGACAGAGCACTGAAAGCACCTGGAGAGGCTGTGTGGCCTGTTTATCCAGCAGCTTCCATTTAATTCTTTGTATTTGCATCCTCATTCATCCTTCAGGACTCCAGAGTTTGTTCAAATATCTGATTGTGGGGAGCTCGGCCCAAGCTACAGGGAAGGCACTATATGCCTTGGAAGCAGGTTGAGCACAAGGAGTATGGCTGTTTAAACGTTAAAAAAAAAAATGTTAAAAAACTAAAGTTGAACACTGCATGTCAGTTTTACTGTGGTGGATTTCCCCTCAATGTCTTCACAGCAGGACTGAGTGTGATGGTCATGGTGGACAGGGCGGTCTGGGCTCAAGAAACAGGCAGCTGCCACTCAGGCTTCCCTGTGGGCTCATATCCTCTTAGGGCAGCTCTGGAGCTGAAACAGGTGGGGCTGGTAACTGGCTGTCTCAGGCAGAATAGGAGAGGAGAGAGAGAGGCTCCGGGTGAGTGAGGAACTGGTGAACAAATTCTTGAGCCTTCTTCTTTTCTGCCATTTCAAGCTTTTGGTGACCAGCTGGGTTTCGAAGCAGCAGGCTACCAAATATGCTGGCTGCATGAAAAACACATAAAACACAGAATTCAGCAGAAGTACTACTTACTCTCGTGTTCTAAAGGGTGGGGAGGGCTGCCCCCGTGGCAATAGTTTCTGCTTTAAAATAACTATCTGAGGGTAAACTTTGCCCAGAGCTTGAGGTTTTAGTTCCACTGCAGTGGACTTGGGACCTTCCTCAACCACCCTTCTTGTAATGAGTCAGTTTGCAGACTGCTTTCCACACATCCTTGGCTTACCTAGAATATTATCATCCAAATGATTTTTTGCTGAATTTTTCAGCAATTCTTGCAAAAACGCCATCAAATAGGTGAAGACATTTCTGTGGCACGCAGGAAGGGCAGTAATGACCTGAGAGAGGGAGAATTGATATTTGTCTTTTTGTTCATTCAATCATTTCTCCAGTGGCTGTTATGTTCCAGGAATTGACTGTACACGATCCAGGTACATGAGAAAGACTGTGTGTAGAAAACCCTGATCACTCATCACAGGTGCCAAAAGAGAAGCACAGATCAAGTGCTACGTGAATTTAGAGGTCAAATTTCTAACTGCATGTTCTCAAAAGACAAAAACATCTCAGTTGGGTCTTGAATATAAGTGAAGATTGGACTTGCAGAGGTAAGGACTAGAGCATTTAGGGCAAAAGAAAGTGTAGAAAAAGGCAAGATAAGGAAAACTGTGAGATAAGAAGAGAGAACCCATTGTGAGAAGTCAGTTTTGGTAAGAGCACTACTGTCTGAACAGGCCCTAAGCCTGGAACGGTTGATCAGGCTAGAATTCAAAAAGTACTCTGGCTGTCTGCCTTTCAGAATTGGTGGCAAAGCTTGCACAAAATATATTTCAAAAGAGATTCTGATTCAGAGGAGGTGGGGTAAGACTCGGGAACCTGTATTGTTAGCATATTTTCTAGATTATTCTGCTCCAGCAGGTTACTTATGTGTACGACTAGGTGAGATCATAAACAGTCCCAAATACTGGTTTAAGAAAATCCTTATTTGGCAGTGGAGAGCCTTTCTGACTAATGGGGACCTGATGAGAACTTTTGAACCCCAGATCTAATGGCACTTCGCAAAACCAATTAGCAGAGGCAGAGCATGAATGCAGGGCCCTGAACCAAGGAAAGTGGGACTAGAATGGAAGAAAGAAGGAGAGTGGCAGAGTAAGGGGATAGCACATGGGGGAGGTGAGAAGAGGAGGAGGAAGGAATGACGCCGTTTTCTGGGCTGAGTCAGTGGAATCATGGTAATGCCATTAAGAGGAAAAGGGACATGAGAGGAAGAATGGGTTTGGGAAGGAAAGACTTGGAGTTGAGTTTCTAAGACATTGCATTTGGGGGATGGTAGCCACTTTTTTCCTGTAGGCCCCATGAGACTCAGGGTTACACCATGAACACGGCAATGCTCCACGCTCGCCCTCACCTGTTTACTTGCTGCGAGGTTGCCGGAACACTCCAAGCAGTTGCGGTAGGCGCTGTAACAGATGACAGGCTCTGGCAGGCTCTCCAAGAAGAGCAGCAGGGCTTCGGCCACAGAATGATTGCTAGCAGCTTTGGGCCCATCGTTAAGGAATAGATGACGCTGCTGCCATGGTCACTGTTAGGAAAAGGCCTGGGAGCCAGCACGTGCCAGAGTGCTGCGTGCCCAGTCAGGCTCTCTGCTCAGTGCTCAGATGCTGGACTGACATCGTGAAGGGGCCAAGCTGTTAGCTTAGCTGGGCTCTCCTAAATTCCTGATATATTGGTTGCTTAAGGTTGTAAATGGAGAAGGAAGTGGCGACCCACTCCAGTACTCTTGCCTGGAAAATCCCATGGATGGAGGAGCCTGGTAGGCTGTAGTCCATGGGGTCGCTAAGAGTCGGGCACGACTGAGCGGCTTCACGTTCACTTTTCACTTTCATGCACTGGAGAAGGAAATGGCAACCCACTCCAGTATTCTTGCCTAGAGAATCTCAGGGACAGAGGAGCCTAGTGGGCTGCCATCTATGGGGTCGCACAGAGTCGGACACGACTGAAGCGACTTAGCAGCAGCAGCAAGGTTGTAAAGTCTTCTCTATGCAAACTTTAAATAAGAAAAACATGACAGCTGAGTTCACAGTGTCTGATTTTGAGCCTTAAAATATCACCCTTTCCTTCTGCTCACTTCTCTTACTCATATGCACACACACATATACACACGGGCACACGAACATCTGAAAGGATACAGAGGTTATCAATCATCCCAGTATCTAAACAGTCCCTGATATGATCAAATTCCGACCTCAGGCCTGGCTGCTGAAACAGATCTTCCTGAAAAAAGGAAGAGAGTCACAAAATAATTCTATTCTCAGAAAGTCAGCAATGATTTCCTGACCTAGAAACATGATCACCAGCAGGGTACAGAAAGGGAGAGCATGTTGAGGCTTTTGAATCAACCCAGTAGACAATGTGATGTAGGCTGATGTGGCTAATTCATCTCTCAGGCCTTCCCAGTCATGCTCTCACAACAGGTCTTGAGCATAATAATGTTTCTATTATGAGAGAATTCTCTGGAGTCCAGTGATTAGGATGCTGTGATTCCATTGCAGGGGGTGCAAGTTTGATCCCCGGAGATCTGACCGAAGGGAAAACTATTATTTTTTTAATAAACATTTATTAAAATAGTCGTGTCCGACTCTTTGCGACCCTATGGACTGTAGCCTACCAGGCTTCTCAGTCCATGGGATTTTCCAGGCAAGCGTACTGGAGCTGAAGGGAAAACTTTAAAGTAGCTATGGTTCCTGCAGTGTTAAGAGGGATTAACCAGAAAAAAAAAACAAAAAAAAAAAACAAAGAAGATATATCATTTATAAGATGGAGAAAGTTAAAAAGGTATCTCAGTGCTTTGAGAAAATGAGATTATGGCAATAAAGGTATTTCCATGAATCCTAGGATCCCGTATATTCATTTGTTTTACAAAATGACTCAATGCCCAATAACTGAACAGTAACAATATTATATGTATTGCTCAAAAGTTACACCTGGAAGGAGCTCTGAAGAGAAGGTAGACTAGCACAGTCCTTAAGAAGGTGACATCTAGAGATTCCCTGGGTTTAAATCCCGATCCTGCCCATCTGTCAGCTCTGGGACCCTGGCCAAATTATTTCACCATTTCTGAGCATCTGTCTCCTCATTTGAGAACTACTATGAGAACTAAATCAGGCTGTGCTGCAAAACACTTAGAACAGAGTTTGGGACACTGTAATGCTCAATAAATCTGAGGGGAAAAGCAGAGAGACACTGTGCTAAGAATGTACACTGCTCTGAAGTGGCAGAGCTGCAGTAGATCAGAGTTTCTATGGGTCTCCCTGGGCCCCAGACAAACCAGTCAGTGAAACTGACCAATCTGATGGCAGGAAGCTTGCCCAACCCACTCTGGAAATCAGGCTTCCTGACTCACGGCCTGACGGCACGGGTACCCCTGCCTGTCTGGCTTGTCAACAAGTGAGCCCCTCCCATTCCTAGAAGCTGATGAGAGTTCCTGCAAAGGACAGCAGGCTGACATTCTGAGAAGGTTTCAGATGCCTTTCTACTGGGGGACCCCAGAGGCCCAGGGAGGGAGTATGCTCTGCCCAGAAGGCCCTCCCAGGCTGCTTCCCCTAGGAAGAATCGGGTGCTATATGTCATAGCGGGGCCCCATGGGAGTGTGGCACGTGAACCTGTCAACCTCCACTCCACGGTGGAAGAGCAGCGTTCCACAGGTTCTGCAGGGGAAAGGTGTTTTCTGCCCAAAGTTCTCAGGGCTGATGCTCTTTCTCAAGGCAGCATGGCCTCTGTCAGGTGTGAATACCTCAGCACCACCTACCTGCTGTATGGCATTTCGGTACAGGTAATCAACCAATATCCAGAGCTCCTTGGGGATGTCCATGGGTTTCTCCAATTGGCTCCCATTATCTTCAGTCTGGAGTTGCATCAGAGTCTGAAAAGAAATAAAAAGCATGATCAGAAGGTCCACCAATGGAGCTTTCACCAGGCTGGCTTCAGGAGAACGCAGGATATAGGGACGCAGACCCATGGAAGAAGGGAAGCGTTTTGATATCCCTAAGCAAATGCTCATCAGGCAAAAATGAAATCAGGTGGCATGATCAAGGTATGAAAAGTGACTCCTGAGAATTGGGAGTGGCTTATGGCAAGTAGTTTCAATGAATCAGGTGAAATATGTAGCATCTTAGAAACAAACATCCTGCCTCTAGCACTTTCACCATCAGAACCAGAGAAATGGTGTGGTCTGGTGAAAAAAGAGCACAGACTTAGGAATCCCAAAATCCAAAAGCAAGGTTGAGGTCCAGGGTTAACTCACTACACAGATCCGTGACAAAAATCACTCCCCTTATTAGGCCTCTGTTTTCATCCATAAAATGGAGAGAAGAGAGTTCAGGAGTCCCTAAATTAAAAAATGAAATGGAGGAAAAAGAAAAGCATACCTATTGCCAAAAATCTGTTCCAAACTAGCTCCCCTGTATTAAAATTATCTCCATAGGAACTTTTTATTAATTTTATTGGACTATAGTTGATTAAGATGAGCACCAAAGAATGGATGCTTTTGAACTGTCATGTTGGAGAAGACTCTTGAGAGTCCCTTGGACTGCAAGGAGATCCAACCAGTCCATCCTAAAGGAAATCAACCCTGAATATTCACTGGAAGGACTGATGCTAAAGCTGAAGTTCCAATACTTTGGCCACCTGATGCAAAGAACTGATCCATTAGAAAAGACCCTGATGCTGGGAAAGATTGAAGGCAGGAGAAGGGTACGACAGAGGAAAAGATGGTTGAATTGCATCACCAACTTGATGGGCATGAGTTTGAGCAAGCTCCGGGAGTTGGTGACGGACAGGGAAGCCTGGTGTGCTACAGTCCATGGGATTGCAAAGAGTCAGACACGACTGAGTGACTGAACTGAAATGATAGTTGATTTACAATTTTGTGTTTGTTTCAGGTATACAGTAAAATGATTCAGTTATACATATACATATATTTATTCTTTTTCAGGTTCTTTTCTCATACAGGTTATCACAGAATATTGAGCAGACTTCCCTGTGCTATATAGTAGGTCCTTGTTGGTTATCTATCTTATATATAGAAGTATGTATATGTTAATCCCAAGCTCTTGATTTCTCTGTCCCCACACTTCCCCTTTGGTAACCATAACTTTGTGTTCAATATCTGTAAGTCTGCATATGAATCTTTTTAGATCTCAGAAAATTATTTTAGGATAATACACCAAGTGATGATTAAAACAGGGAATTCCCTGGTGGTCCAGTGGCTGGGACTCCGAGCTCTCAATGTCGAGGGCCCAGGTTCAGTCCTTGGTTGGGGAACTAGGGTCCCACAGGCTACGCAGCGCAGCCAACAAAATAAACAAAACAAAACAAAAAAAAGTGATGACTAAAACAGGAAAAGAAATAACTATTGTGGGGCAGGGACATGCATTATCTTGGTATCTGTGGCTGAATTTCTTTAATAATATTATGAAGGATCAAAAAACACAGCAAAACATTTCACAGTTTTTCCATCAAGAGGTAGTCTTGCCCTGTCCCTAAAATCTGGACTGACCTCACAACTTGTTCTGATCAATAAAATGTGGCAGAAATGGTACCATGTGAGTTTAGAGGCTAGGCCACTAGGGGCCTTACAGTTTCTGTGTTCAAACTCTTGCCACTACTGAGGGAAGCTCAGACCAACCTACTGAATGACAAGAGCCCACAGTGAGGGAGAGGCCCAGTGAGCAGCCAACACCAAGAAAGTAAGGGAGGGGCTTCCCCGGTGGCTCAGTGGTAAATCTACCTGCTGATGCAGGAGACACAGCTTCCAGCCTTGGTCCATGAGGATCCCACATGCCATGGAGCAACGGAGGCCATGTGCCACAACCAATGAGCCTGCAAACGGCAATCACTGAGCCCACATGCCGCAGCTACTGAAGCCTGCACACCCTAGAGCCCAAGCACCGCAACTAGAGAGTAGGCCCCGCTCACGACTAGAGAGAAGCCCTTGCAGCAACCAAGACCCAGAACAGCCAAAAATAAACAAAGAAAAATTATTTTAGAAAGAGAGGAAGGCTTCCTTGAACCCTCTGGCCAGCACAGCTGCCACTGACAAAAATGAGCCTGGGCGAGACCAGCAAAAGAGCCACAATGGAAACTCACATGAGAAGCAATAACTTGCTGTTGTTTCAAACCACAAAAAACTGTCAGGATGTCCGATACACAGCAGTACACATCTGACAGCATAGGCAAACACCATGGAGGCTAGAGAACCCTCAGGTCCCTGGGAAGGCAGGCATGAGAGCCTCTCACTTGACTGGCTTGGCTGCTACATCCTTCTAGATGTTTTCTTGTGGCAAGTAACTCACCAGCTCTCTAATGGTTTCTAGTGGCAAGTCCAAAATCGGCTCCTTCATGTAGCACAACGTGTGAATGGGCGATCCGAAGCAGCTTGGTATGTAGTTCCCAGACACAGATAAGAAGTAATCTTTTCCCCTTTCCAAGTGCAAAACCAGAATGTCCTCGATTTTGTCTTCACCCGAGTTGAGCTTTGTAGCTGTGGTCTTATTTACAAATAGCTCTAATTCAATCTCAATGGCAGAATCTAAAAAAAAAAAAAAAGTAAAAAGAAATGCTGGTTGGCAGGAGGCCAAGAGGAAAGGGGGCGAGAAGACGGGCTGGCAGAGGGTCGGGCATACAGAGTTAGGGGAAGGAAATAAGAGGTATCAGCCAACCAGCAAGAATCTACATGCTCAGCACTCAAGAGACTCCTCTGGAGGAGGGCTTGGCGACTCACTCCAGTATCTTGCCTGGAGAAACTCATGGACAGAAAAGCCTGGCGGGCGACAGTCCATAGCGTCACAAGAGTTGGACACGATTGAAGAGACTGAGCATGCACATACGCACACTCAAGAGACACGTGAACAAGGAGTTTATGGTCCAAAGGGGAATTGAAAACAGTAAACAAAAACACGAATAGGTAATTGCTATTAAATTCACGTTCTAGGTAGCACTGCTCAAGCTAGGTTCTACTTCCCTGGTGGCTCAGATGATAAAGCGTCTGCCTACAATGTGAGACCGGGGTTTGATCCCTGGGTCGGGAGGATCCTCTGGAGAAGGAAATGGCAACCCACTCCAGTATTCTTGCCTGGAAAATCCCATGGACAGAGAAGCCTCGTAGGCTACACTCCATAGGGTCGCACAGAGTCGGACATGACTGAGTGATTTCACTTCACTTCACGCTCAAGCTGCTGCTGCTGCTGCTAAGTCGCTTCAGTCGTGTCCGACTCCGTGCGACCCCATAGACGGCAGCCCACTAAGCTCCTCCGTCCCTGGGATTCTCTAGGCAAGATTACTGGAATGGGTTGCCATTTCCTTCTCCAAAGCGTGAAAGTGAAGTCACTCAGTCGTGCCCGACTCTTAGCGACCCCATTGACTGCAGCCCACCAGGCTTCTCCGTCCATGGGATTTTCCAGGCAAGAGTACTGGAGTGGGGTGCCATTGCCTTCTCAGACGCTCAAGCTAGAAACAATTAATAAGAAGGTGTGGATCCAGTAGAAAATATAACATGTTATTAGACTGTGAACTGTCCACTTGCTTTTGTTCACTCACTAAATTGTATCTGACTCTTGGCGACCCCGTGGACTGCAGCATGCCAGGCTCCTCTGTCCTCCACTATCTCCCAGAGTTTGCTCAAATTCATGTCCATTGAGTTGGTGATGCTATCTAACCATCTCATCCTCTGCCATCCCCTTCTTCTTTTGCTTTCAATCTTTCCCATCATCAGGGTCTTTTCCAAGGAATCAGCTCTTCACATCAGGTGGCCAAAGTACTGGAGCTTCAGCTTCAGCATCAGTCCTTCCAATGAATATTTAAGAGTTGCTTTCTTTTAGGATTGACTGTTTTGATCTCCTCATTGTCCAAAGGACTCTCAAGAGTCTTCTCCAGCATCACAATTTGAAAGCATCAATTTTTCAGCGCTCAGCCTTCTTTACGGTCCAGCTCTCTCATCTGTATATGACATGTGAACTGACCACAAAACAAGCTAACCCCTTTGCTTCACAGCGTAACACAGTGCCAAGGAGAAGCTGGGAGAGAGATACGGGTGGTCAGGCCGGACATAATTTCTGGATGACCACCCTATTATCTTCGCCACAAGAGCAGACAATTAGGAATTGACTATAGTGAGACAGAAAGTGAAAGGGTTCTTGTTACAGCCACACCTGCTTCACAGAACTGTGTTTTCTGTGTGAAATTATAGAGCATCCACATGACTGAGAATACTTTTGACAGTGAACTCAGGCCCTTTACTATTTTACATCTTATCTATGGATGGATCTCCATCTTGAGAGTCCCTTGGACTGCAAGGAGATCCAACCAGTCCATCCTAAAGGAAATCAGTCCTGAATATTCATTGGAAAGACTGATGCTGAAGCTGGAACTCCAATACTCTGGCCACCTGATGTGAAGAACTGACTCACTGGAAAAGACCCTGATGCTGGGAAAGATTGAAGGCAGGAGGAGAAGGGGACAACAGAGGATGAGATGGTTAGATGGCATCACGGACTCAATGGACATGAGTTTGAATAAACTCCAGGACTTGGTGATGGACAGGTAGGCCTGGCATGCTGCAGTCCATGGGGTCACAAACAGTCAGACACAACTGAGCAACTGAACTGAACTGAACATCCACAGGGCTTTGAAAAAGCTTCAAGCAAACAACAAAACATTCAGAAACAAAAAGTTTATTCTAGGAGAATGGGCAAAAGACAGGGTAGGGTGTTCCCCAAACCAGCCACCAGGAAGCCAGGGACAGAGGCCTTACCTGGCAGGAGGAACCCTCGGCTGGGGCTGGCTCGAAGCCACTGCTTACAGTAGAACTCTTCGTTAGGCTTGCTGATGAACTCAAACTGACATGGCACCTGTCCATTCCGAATGGTGAAGGACTCTACCTGCAGGTGCATGTACTTCACGTTCTGGAAGCAGAACTGGGGACAAGCCCGGGACCAGTCAGACCAGGGCCCTCTCCTCGGCAACCTGCCCAACCACCCCAACTGGGTGATCCTTGCCCTTCCTGGGAAGAAAACGAAGGACCATCTCTTTCAAATCATACTTTTAAGTATTTACCTGGGAGACCACAGCTGCTCCTACTAAAGACCAGTTGTTAGTGTTTAACTCAGAAATCCTAAACTCAAAAAAAAAACAAAAAATTCCCTAACAGAATCCAAGTTTAAATCTCCTATACCCAAAGACCATACCCAAAATATCCTTCACACATTCCACTCCCAAATGTGAAACTGAAGCTCCTCCTTCCCTGCAGCTGGACATCTAGGACATTAAAAATACCCTCACCATAAATCCTCATTTAATTGACTTTTTACTGTCAATTCTGAATGATCTATACTGTGGCACTTCTCTGAAAAATCTTTAGCCCTAAATTGACTTCTCCCAATGCCTGTTACTTTTCCATACTGCCTTCCCTCTCATCAACTCATAGGTACCCCACATTTTGGACTCAATCTCAAAGCAAAGCATCAGTAGGAAGACAAACCCAGGGCAAGAATGCACACAGCTATACTAAGATCAAGTGAAACATATTTTGGATCCTCTGTGACTTATTTAACTCATGGAGGGCCCATGCTGCTGCTGCTGCTAAGTCGCTTCAGTCGTGTCCAACTCTGTGCAACCCCATAGACGGCAGCTCTCAGGCTCCCCTGTCCCTGGGATTCTCCAGGCAAGGACACTGGAGTGGGTTGCCATTTCCTCCTCCAATGCATGAAAGTGAAAAGTGAAAGTGAAGTCGCTCAGTCGTCTCCGACTCTAGCGACCCCATGTACTGCAGCCTACCATGCTCCTCCATCCATGGGATTTTCTAGGCAAAAGTACTGGAGTGGGGTGCCATTGCCTTCTCCGATGGAGGGCCCATGGATGGGTAAAATACAGGAGTCACAAAAGGTTGCAGGCTTTTGGTTTAAAAGATCAAGAGGTGAACCAAATCTAAACCAACACCCCCTCTCCTGTCAGCTGGCATCATCAGCCTCAGTTTGTCTAGAAGCAGCCGATCAAGGAAGACTATAGAGTCCAGGAGTCTGACAGGTGCCCCTTTGAGTTCTGAGACCTAGCAGATGAGATTTATGTTCTACAAAGAGAAGAGCCAGATGCGTTATCACATCCTTTCTACCTCTCGCTTGGAGAGGGACACGGAAGGGATATTGGCATTTTCCATCTTATCCAGGGAGCGAACAATCTCCTCCAGAGTTTTCCGATACAGCTCTTCATTGATGACCCTCACCTGGAAGGGAAACAACAGAGACTTAGTGCCTTGGCTTCACCCACTTTCTCTTTTTCAGGGTCCCCAGTCTCCAGGATCTAATGCCTAATAGTCTGAGGTGGAGCTGATGTAGTAATAACAGAATAAAGTACACAGTAAATGTAACGTGTGTGAATCATCCCCAAACCACCCCCAACTCTTCCCTATGCATGGAAAAATTGTCTTCCATGAAACCGGTCCCTGGTGCCAAAAAGGCTGGAGACGGCTGCTTTTAGAGGACATTCACAGCCTTGGGAAATAGCAGTTGATCACAACGCAGAAAGTGAATACTAAACAGATTTAATTAATGAACAAAGAAGCCAATTAACAGTAGACGTAGAAGGGTCCCCCAGAGGCAAAGCCTCTCATAAAA
>NW_011495044.1:6686908-6689100 GCF_000754665.1 Bison bison bison | reverse complement strand
AAGTACTTCCAAAACTTTCTGAGTTTCTATTTGCTCAGCCTCCGAAGCAACCTCTGACCTACCTGGTATCCCAGTCATCGGAGCCAGTATCATACTTATAGGT
Organism: Bison bison bison; assembly: GCF_000754665.1. NCBI lineage: Eukaryota > Metazoa > Chordata > Mammalia > Artiodactyla > Bovidae > Bison > Bison bison. The sequence continues at coordinate 6,688,997 of NW_011495044.1, read as the reverse complement.
AGGCTGGAACGTGAGCTCACCCTCGCTGAAGCCCTCGAAGACAGCCTTAGCAGCCACCTGAGCTCTCAGCTACACAAAGGATGGAATTAAAAAAAAAAATCTCAGCATAAAAAGGTCAAACCTTGAATTAGCAGAAGAAAGGAAACCAATCTGGAATCTAAACCCTAACCCCAAAGGAAAAGCCCATGAGAAAACTATTCTGCGGGAATTCTCTGGTGGTTAGGACTCCATGCTTCCACTGTAAGGGATATGGGTTTGATACCTGGTTGGGGAACTCAGACCCCACATACTGCAGTGTCAAAAAAAAAGAACAGAAAGAAAGTTACTCTGTAAGACCTTGAGTTAATTAACTCCCAGGAAGAGGAGCATGCTGACTATTCTGCCTGCTGTACAATTTTTAATGCTCTTTTATAAAACCATATCCACGTCTGAGGGGCCTGAGCTCCATCGCACTGAGATGCCCCTAGGAGGATTAGTTTATGGATATAGTTTCTCTTCCAGGTATCAAACACATCATCTGTGTAGCACAGGTGTTCCAATATACAGAGGGATAAAACTGCATTAAAAAAAGTCTGTAAAGATACAATCCAAAAAGTAAAAGGGAACCTCCAAGTATGTATAAATATATAGTACAGGTATAACCAAACCATTATGAATTAAGTTTAAACTAAAACAATTCTTTAAAGAGGTTTGTCAAATCAGTTATATGAACTGGGGGGAGCTCTATGCTTTGGTTTCCCCATCTGTAAATTCTGGATTTATAATAGAATCTGCCTCACAGGACTGTTGCAAAGATAAGCTGTCAACTTAAAACAGTGCCTGACACATTACGATAGTAACTGGCCTCCTTGCCACTGCACTGGTTCTAAGAGCTCCTTCTCAGCAAAAGAGAAAAACCACGGGTGTTCCTGCCCCCTCCCTGGAGCACCAAGCTTGGTGCTGTGTGGCCTGGTGACGAACTGTAAGCTCTAACTTTGGTGAAAGGGTCAGCTATCCAGGGGACAACAGTTGACAAACCCCCAAATAGGAATTCCTTAAAAATAAAATACTATTAAGGAAAAAGCAACAGGAAATTAAAATAGTGTAAGATGATTCTTTCCTTTTCGCTTTTTTCTGGATGCACTGCATGGCATACGGAACTTCCCAGACCAGGGATTGAACCCACGCCCCTACAACAGAAGCACAGTCTTAACTCCTGGACCACCAGGGAAGTCCAAGATGACTCTTAAATGGGTAAATATGAGGACTTTCTTGATGGTCTGGTGGCTGAGAATCTACCTTCCAATACCGGGGACTTGGCTTTGACCCCTGGTTGGGGGAACTAAGATCCTGCATACCTCAGAGCAACTAAGCCCTCATGTGGCAACTGCTGAGCCTGCGTGCCCTGGAGCCCACAAACCACAGCAAAGACTGAGCATGGCCAGAATAAGAAGAGTAAAAAATAAATTAAAAACAAGAAACAGGTAAATATAAATCTTGAAACCATTTGGAAAGCAAGGCAACACACAAACTGGTTACTATTACTTAAGGAGAGACAAGAAAAGAAGGGAAGAAGAGATGGTATTGAACTCCCAGGGAAATAAGAATGCTGCAGTCTAGAAAAAAGACAGATAAGGGATAATGCTGAAAAGGGGAATAAAGAGACTAATTTACCAAGGAAAAGAATGGGAGAGAAAAATGGGTCACTAAAGAGATTATTCTATAAAGAAAGACATAACAGACTTGGGATTTTTTTCCCCTTAATTGATCCCACTGGGAGAAAAATAAAGGTAACAGAAAGATTTAGACTAACGACAATACAAAGATGATTAAAAGGGAGATACAGGGTAGAAAGAAAAAGGACCGTGACATCCCGAACAACTCTGACTGCTTGAACAGTTTCAGAATCTCTTGAGAGGAGTACCCTGAAGGTCAGAGAGAAACAGGTTTCTCTTGTCCTGGGAAACAGCTAATGCTCTGAGAAAGGAATGATAACCCAAACAACAGTAGAGGCTAGCAGGAGACGGAATGGATTCTTTATGGAAGTGAACACAGCCCTTTAGAAAAAGAGTGGTCCCGCACACGGCACAGGTCTGCTGAGGGGCAGGGG
>NW_011495044.1:6685129-6686808 GCF_000754665.1 Bison bison bison | reverse complement strand
AAAAAAAAAAAAAAAAAGATGTTCAGTTTCACTAGTAATCAAGGAAGTATAATCTAAAAGAATGAAGTATCTTTCTCATTTGGCTCACTGGATTGGTAGAAATTTAAAAGATTGCTAAAACCCAGTATTAGCCAGACTGTGGGAAAAGAAGCTCATCCATGGCTGGCAGAAGAGTAAAATGGTAAGGATGCTGGGAGGATAATTTTGTAGGTTCAAATAAAAATAGAATACATTTTTCTCTGAACCACTCATTTCACCTCCAGGAATTTCATTCTACAGAAATGTTCATATTGACACACAAAGATGTATGTGAAGGCTGGTCACTATAGCAATGTATATCATAGCACCATTTTGGAAACAACTTAAATTATCAATACAAACATGGTTCATCCATACTATGAAACATGTTACAGCCCTTAAAAATAATGAGGAGGGAGCTCTACCCTTACCGACATGAAAAGATCTCCTAAAAAATAGCCAGTGAGGGAAAAAGATGTTCTCAGAACCATGGGTGTGATAGATTTCTTTTACAAAAAGGGAGAAACTTCCTCTATGTTATATATAGAATACTGACACACTGCATAGAAAAAGGTCTGGAAAGAAACAGTCCAAAGAGCAAAGGGGAACTTCCATGTACGCAGAGACATAAAGTATAAGCCTATAAAACATTTATGAATTAAATTTAAATTAAAACCATTTTTAAAAGGAGCCTCCTCTCACTCAAGCTGGGAGGAGGAGACCAGAAAGACAAAAGTGGTCTCAGCTGTGGGGACCAATTCCCTAGAGGATGATGGCAGCTTGGTCCCAGCTGCCCACCTACCCCGATGTCAAACACTGAGCTGACGGGCTTGTGGTCGCTGGTCTTCAGGGCCATGTGGCTCTGGTAGCTCAGCTGAGTGATGTTCTTCCCTTTCCAGAGGACCCGGTCACACCAGGCGGGAGCACGACACTTCTCGCTGAAACACAAAGCCCACACTGAAAGCCCTCTGAGGCACAGCGGTGCCTGACGCCTGGGGTAGCGTGTATCCTGCGGGTGTCACCCCCAAACAGCTGTGAGCACTCAGAGCAAAAACGCTGTTCAGGATGATTTCTGTTCTCCACCTTCCTATGGGGATCAGGCCATCTGAGGGTAAGCACTCTGTGGGCCTCAAAAGATACTGGTTAAAACAGGTCGTGAATTCCTACAGCTTGGCTTCAAATCCTGCTTCAACGCTTGCCTGCTTGGGAGGATCTTAAATTTGGGGGTGGGGGGCTTTTGTTCCCCAGTCTATAAAATGAAGATAATAAATCATACCTACTTCAATGGGTTGTTAAGAAGGTTACATGAGATAATACAAGTACTGAACAGCATCCCATAGGCTCTCATAAAAATATGAACTACCATTAATGACCAAGTACAAGCTCAGTCTATTGGAATCATCACCCTAAGCATAGCTGGAAGGGAAATGCGTCTTAAGAATTATTGTGGGGACTTTCCTGGGTGGGGTCCAGGCGTTAGGACTCCATGCTGTCCATGCAGGGTGCCCAGGTTCGCTCCCTGGTCAGGGAACCAGATCACACATGCCTCGCAGGGCAACTAAGCCCTGAGCCACAGCTAGAGAGTTCGTCTGTCACAACGAAGATCTTGCGTGCTGCAACTAAGACCCAGACCAGGCAAAGAAATGTTTTTTTTTTTTTTT
>NW_011495044.1:6680424-6685029 GCF_000754665.1 Bison bison bison | reverse complement strand
CGAACAACTCTGACTGCTTGAACAGTTTCAGAATCTCTTGAGAGGAGTACCCTGAAGGTCAGAGAGAAACAGGTTTCTCTTGTCCTGGGAAACAGCTAATGCTCTGAGAAAGGAATGATAACCCAAACAACAGTAGAGGCTAGCAGGAGACGGAATGGATTCTTTATGGAAGTGAACACAGCCCTTTAGAAAAAGAGTGGTCCCGCACACGGCACAGGTCTGCTGAGGGGCAGGGGGCGCAGGGGGCCCACTCGAAACATCAGTAAATCATCTGAAATATACAAAGGACTAATATCGTCTTGATGAGAAGCTTGGCTCCCTTTTGGCCCCAACTTGAATGACTGAATGAATGGGCACACACGAGACAGAGGGAAAGAGAACAGCTCTTGCCTCCAGGGGAGACAAACCTCAAGGGCAGGACCAGTGGGGCAGACAGCTATAGGAGAGGGAGCACAGATGGAGGGAAGGAAGGGATGGCGGGCGCCAGCTCCTCAGGGAACCCTCCCAAGATGAGGAAGAAGAGGCGGAGCTGGAGCTGGGCAGCCAGGCTTTCTGTGCCCCCTGGGGGGTGGGGCAGGGCAACGACAGCTGCCTGAAGAGTGCCTGGGTGGCCGCTGGTACCTGGTCATACGCATACAGCGTTTGAAAGGCCTTCTCTTCGATGAGTTTTTTCACTTTTTCCACATCCGGATCTTCTATCCTGTAGTTGAGGTCCCCCAGCCACAAGATCACACTGCGGGGACAGAGCACAAAGGGCACAGGGATTAGGAGGGGCTTCGCCCACCCTATCCGGTGTGCTTCTGACAGAAGGCCCGGAGGCTCAGTCTCTTGGGAGCTGCGTGGGGAAGGAACTTGACTGCTCAGGGTCTCTTTTCCTCTTGCCATCCCATTTAACATCATCTCTAGCATGCCTCTTACTCAGTTATCTTGGTCCAAGTTCACTGGCAACAGCCTTGTGTTCTCCTTGACTCTTTTATTCCCATACAGCTGGAAAGGGAGGAGGGCATGGTAACCCACTCCAGTATTCTTGCCTGGAGAATCCCATGGACAGAGGAGCCTGGCGGGCTACAGTCCATAGGGTCACAAAGAGTCAGACACGACTGAAGCGACTGAGCACAGCTGGAAAGATAGTCTAATAAGATCTAAAAGCAAGACAATAATTTACCTCTCCTGGGAAGATGGGGAAAGATCAAGTATTGGGAGTCCTGTCAATCACTCAGGGACCCCAAGCCAGATGATGCCACAATGCTGCCTCTGCCTCCATGCACACTCCAGCCCCCAAAGCATGCTCTTAGCCTTTGTTTCTGGAGCAGAGTTCCTCTAAAACAAAGCCTGACCTGCCCAGTGGTGTCTCGGTTTAACCACCACTGCGTTACTGGCCGGCTCTTTCTGCAGAATTCGACAGGTGTTTTCTTGCACCTGCTGCTTTGGGAACACGATGACTGGATGCTCCCAGGTGACACTGCACATTCTGGGGAGACCAGTACTGCTCTACGTGAAGCCAAGAGCTGGGTTATGAGAGAAGCCGCATGGCAGCATACACACTCCAAAATGAATGCGCCCACGAGCTAAATGCAGACAAGCTGACATGCAGCCTCACACACTGGGATGCTGCCGGGTCAGCAGAATGGAAGACCCAGTCCCTGCTAGGTCCCCTGGAGACGGAAAGCCATTCTGGCAGCTTCCAGCACACCAATCAAGATGGTCCTATGGACGCAGCAGGTGGATGAGAGGTTGGGCTCTGTGTACTCCTTGGCAGACACCACAGCCCCAGTGGCTTCTTCCTTGTTATAAGAAGAAGGGGCGTAAGTTTCAAGTGTTACTGTAAAGCCTGAAATTCCAATATGCCTTGAGTTTAGACAGAGAGCAAGTACTGGAGATAAATGAAATAAAGAGAACAAACATTAGCACAAGACATCCCAAGCAGCTGCAACCATGGCTCCAAAATGTTGAATCAAGAGGTGAAAAAGACGTGAAGACTGGGAAATGCAGCCCCATCCTCGACCGCACATGCTTCTGCAGACAACAGGCAGCAGAACCCTGAACCACACTTCTAAAACCTGCGCTCGAGACGCCTGCTCTGGCGTGGCTTTTCTCATGACGCTGCATCAAGGCGGACTGTGTTAAAAAAACACCTTACACATTTTCCAGGAACAAATGGTGTCTGAGAAAATTCGAGAGGTTGGCCAGATGGTAAGTTGGGAAACTAAAAATTTCCAAGAGGTGTAATCCCTGTATAACCGAGAGTTGGCTGAGAGTTCCCGCTCAGGTGGTGGGAAGCCTCCCCCGGTCCCCTCCCTAATGAAACAGAGAGCCCTGGGCTTGGACCACGCAGCCCGGCACGCTGCCTGGGGTGGAAGGCCAGACTCACTCGTGCTTGCTGATGGTGAGAGGGGGCAGGCTTGGGTCGACCTGACAGAACTGCATTCGAGAACAAATGTCTTTGTAGTCCTGGTTCCTCCTCTCGTACTCCTCCGTGTGGGCTGCCAGGTGGGAATTGACCACGCAGATGCTGGTGTTGTGAAACTGGAACCGGATGGCCACGCCCCCTTTGTTACCCTGTGAAAGGGAGCCCGGAAAAGGCACAGTTCCCAACTTCACTGTGATAGTCATTCAAACCCATGGGCTTTCAAAATGTTCTCTTTTAGTCAGTCTGTGTCACAATCCTGGGAGATGAGTAAAGCAGGGTTACATATTTATAGGTGGGAAAACAAATGCAAGAAGACAGAAGGACCAGGCGGCCAGCGGCGAAGGCGAGTCCACTCTGCAATAGATTGCAGGCAAGCCACACACTCTCCCTTCCCCCTGGGAAGCTAAGCTCTTACAGTAGAACCTAAAAGGAGGACTTTAACAGCTTCAAGAAGAAAAACGGCAAACCTATTATTAGCATTCTTTCTTTCTTTTCCTTGGTGATCCAGTACAGCTTCTGCGACATGGGTCATGCATTAAATGGAAGGACCCACTTGGGGGCTTCAGAGCGGAGCGGCCGTGAGGATGCGGGCTAACTGGGCAAGTCAGCCAGGAAGTCACTAAAATACAATTTCGGAATGGCCTCCTCCATCAATTCCTGCTACAGCATGAGGGGACAGTTCATCTCGTGCTGCCAGTACCCTCAAGCTGGGACACAGGTAGTTGTGGTATCATGAGAAGCAGGCTCAAGACCTTAGGGACCAAGGCCCTCCCTGTACCAACCAGGAACTCACCATTCTCCCCATGATTCCTGTCCCCACTGTCTCAGCTTCCACTTCTGAGATGTACGCGGCATGCTCCTGTTTGACATATAGCAGCAGCATAATCCCAACCAGTCGGATGAGCTTCACCTGGAAGAGAGGCATGCGTTCAAGTCACGGCATTAATGGGGAGGTGAAAGGATAAGTGGACGGGAAGCTGGCTGTGAGGACTCCTATATCTCCTGCTCCACACCAGGAAACAGGGTAATTACCCGAGCAACTCACTGACCACACCCTGTGATAACCTCAGCAGCCTACAGGTGCCGAGACCTGAGAAACCTCTCCTAGAACTGAACATCACAGCATCAACAGGACTTCCTTCCTCCCTTCCTTTCTAGCTGGCTGTGTCATCACTGCTGTGAAGGGGCCTTCTCTAGTTGCTGTGAGGTGGGGGCTACTCGTTGTTGTGATGTGCGGGCTTCTCACTGCAGTGGTTCTATGGAGCACAGGCTCGAGAAATGCAGGCTTCCGTAGTTGTAGTGTGGCTCGTGGGCTTACTTGCCCCGAGGCACGTGGGATCTTCCCGGACCAGGGATTGAACCTGTGTCCTCTGCATTGGCAGGCAGAGTCTTAACCTCTGGACCACCAGGGAAGGGACCACCACCCATTAGGGCTGGCTTTTGATGAAAGTCGCAGAAGTGAAAAGTTGTCTTAGCATTTCCCTGCATGGCAACACAAAGTCAGAAGGTCCCAGACTCCTCTCATACCTTTGCATATTTGGCATCTGGATGAAGAGCCTCTGATACAGCTTTAAACCACTCTTCCTCCTTTGGGGTATCGTGGAAGAAAAAGGCTTCCTTACTCAGATCAAGCTCCTGGAACCTATCAGGAAAAGCAACCAGTCAGGGAGTAGAGAAGGGTAACGTGCGAGATGGCACATTCTCAGATTGGTGAAGCTGTGTAAGGCCTACCTTTCTAGCTAAACTGCAGGACCCTCAAAGAGGAACAAAACAAACACTCAGAGACAAAGGACTAAAGGCCCAGGAACTCACCAGGTACTTTCTCAAGCAGTGGCCCTTTTCGTCTTCATAATGAGCCTGAAGTACCTGGAAGAGTCTCCAGTCTTTACATCCGAGATCACTAGCTCACCTAAGCACCAGGCGGCAAATAGACTGAAACCTGCTGCTGCTGCTAAGTCGCTTAAGTGCTGTCTGACTCTATGTGGCCCCACAGACGGCAGCCCTCCAGGCTCCCCCGTCCCTGGGATTCTCCAGGCAAGAACACTGGAGTGGGTTGCCATTTCCTTCTCCAATGCATGAAACTGAAAAGTGAAAGTGAAGTTGCTCAGTCGTGTCTGACTCTTAGCGACCCCATGGACTGCAGCCTACCAGGCTCCTTCGTCCATGGGATTTTCCAGGCAAGAGTACTGGAGTGG
>NW_011495044.1:6676726-6680324 GCF_000754665.1 Bison bison bison | reverse complement strand
TTACACGTTACCACCCAGGCGTCTTTGCTTCTCCCTCCCCAACAACAATATTTGGTACAGTGGTAAGAAGACAGTAGGTGTGGGGAAAAAAAAAAAAAAAGACTGATGAATGGGGCCCTCCCTTTTAAAATATTTAATTATTTGGCTTGCCAGGTCTTAGTTGGGCTTCCCTTGTGGCTCAGCTGGTAAAGAATCCGCCTGGGAGACTTGGGTTTGACCCCTGGGTTGGGAAGATCCCCTGCAGAAGGGAAAGACTGCCCACTCCAGTATCCTGGCCTGGAGAATTCCATGGACTGTATAGGCCATGGGGTCACAAAGAGCTGGACACGACTGAGTGACTTTCACTTTCACTTTCAGGTCTTAGTTGTGGCACGAAGGATCTTCAAGGTGGCCTGCAGGATCCAGTCCTTTGACCAGGGATTGAACCTAGGCCCCCTGCATCGGAGCACAGGGTCTTAGCCACTGGACCACCAAGGAAGTCCTTGGATGGGGCCTTTTTTTTTTTTCCTTTTAACCTTCTTTCCCTCACAAAAGATATTTTTGCTTTGTAACCAACAAAGCATTGAATGTCTAAGTAATAAAATTCAGTTCAAGGTGCATGCTTTTAACACAGGGTTGCACTCAAAATTAAATATTAGCATTCCAGTGCCAAGCACATCACTTTAATAGTGCCAGAAATCTGTTTACTATGAGGAAGCACACAGAACAGAGGAGCAGCTGTTATTGAGCATATGCTCGTTTTTCAATCCCTTCACCTGCTGCGAAGTCTCAGTTACAGATTCATGCCCCCATCCCTTCAACCACAGCTACACATTCTGGAAAATGCAGAGACAACGAGAAGAGAAGCACTCACCCCACACAGTACACATCTGGAGCCTGGGTATCGTGGCTGAGCCAGGGCCGGAGGCACTCCTTGGGGGACTGTCCGTTCACATTGTACGTTCCTACAAAAAATCTGTTGCCAAAGACAATCAACTGGTCACTTGGGAGGACTATGGACATGACAGGGAGAGCACTGGATGCTGATTCTGGCAGGCTTCAGTCTCTCTGGGCTGGAATTTGAAGACTTAGGAAATGTCACAGCTGTCCTAGACAAGTGACTGTGGCACCAAGGGGTGACCTGCAGTCTGCCATGACATTTGTTGCTTTTGTGATAACTTCAGACAGTAGAGACCCACTTTGAACATTTCTACTTAGCTTTAATAGCAATTAGAGAGCCACAATCCACAAAATGACTATGTACTGTGCGTGCTACTGAAATGAAAAGAGAAGTATCCCGGCAACTACTTTTGGAAAGAAAGCAATACCAGTGTTCAGATAATTCACTGGGGTTTTTTCTGTTGTTCGATTTTTTTTTTAATTTTTTGGAGACTTTTTATTTTGTATTGGGGTATAGCCGATTAACAATGCTGTGATAGTTTCAGGTAAGCAGCAAGGGAACTCAGTCACACATATGCATACATCCATTCTCCCCCAACTCCCCTCCCATCCCAGCTGCCACATAACATGGAGCAGAGTTCCATGTGCCATACAGCAGGTCCTTGTGGGTTATCTGTTTTAAGTATAATAGTGTGTACATGTCCATCCCAAACTCCCTAAGACAATTCGTATCTTGATCTCTAGAAGCAACATGACTTTGTCTTATAGTCCCAGTGCAGTGATTTAAAAAGACCTGGCAAACCTGCACCCTTTATTCATGGAACTTTCAGTCATTTTGTCTAAAAAGATCACCAATCGCTAACTTCATGTGATTAATTTAAATTCAAACAACTTTCTTCAAAGGCCCCACATGACCAAGAGATACACAGAGGCATAACCAAAAATCAAGATCTCTCTCCTTCTTCCACACAGGGCTATCTTCAAATATCTCTGCAACTGTTTGCTGCAAGTTGTGTCATTCCCACCACACCACACCTCCCACGATGCCTGGCCCGAAAAGGCACAGAATAAATGCCTGCCAAGGAAGAGTGAAAGGAATCACTCATTCAGAAAATGATGGGAGTGACTCTGTAGGGTACAGACGAAGCTTCTGTTTCAGAGAGCTGAGCGATCACTTTGCTGTGGAAACAGTCTAAGATCCAGTGAGCTACCTGAAGTTCTGGATGTAGGTATAATCCTCTTCTTTCTGTATTAGATGTGATTTCACAATTGTATCTCGCAGTCCAAACTTCTGCATGGATAAAATGTGAGCCTTGTCTGATACCGTGATAGTGGAGGAGCGAACCATGTTGGTTATTTCAGATTTGGACTTGTTCTGTCTAGAAAAACAAACAAAACAAAAGTTTTTATAGAAAGTGTTTATCAGGGCTTCCCTGGTGGCTCAGTGGCAAAGAATCTGTCTGCCAATGCACGAGACCCCGATTTGATCCCCGATCCGGGAAGATCCTACATGCTGTGGAGCAACTAAGCCCATGTGCCTAAAAAAAAGGGGGATTAAAAAAAAAAGAGAGAGAGGAAAAGTTTTTATCATATTTTTTTTGGCCACATCACACGACATGCAGGATCTTACTTCCCTGACCAGGGAATCGAACCCAAGCCCCCTGCAGTGAAGATGCAGAGTATTAACCACTGGACCACCAGGGAAGCCCCTTATATGCTGTTGATTATATACATTGGTCCAGAAATATTAACTTTATAGAATCTCAGACCAGAAGGAAACCTGGAAGATAATCTAATCTAACTCTTCATTTTTCAAATGAGAAAAATGAGACCCAGCACCGTGAATGACTCATGAGGCTGGACAGTGGCAGACTGTGCATTAGAACTCAGTTTACACAGTGTTCTTTCTGGACTCTGGGTCTCACGTAACAAGACTCTACAACTGTCTAGATCTTTTGACTCGATAATTCTACTGGGTCTCTACTCCACAGGAATAATCTGTAATAAAAGAGAAAAGCAGTAAAAATTTATATTTTATTATTATTTGTGTAGTTTTCATAGCCATACTAAAAATTATTCAAATGCCAACATTTAAGGTTAAAGAAAAATAAAGTTAAGGGAAATTTAACATATTTATATAAAAGAATCCTAATGCTCAAAAACCTTTTGTTGAAATTACTTAACGAACTAAGATATATAAAACACTTGAGACAATTTCTGACACTGAATAAATGCCATTTAAGTGCTTGATGGTCATGTATTAATACATACTAATACTGCTACTGCTAAGTCGCTTCAGTCGTGTCCGACTCTGTGCGACCCCATAGACGGCAGCCCACCAGGCTCCCCGGTCCCTGGGATTCTCCAGGCAAGAACACCAGAGTGGGTTGCCATTTCCTTCTCCAGTGCATGAAACTGAAAAGTGAAAGTGAAGTCGCTCAGTCGTGTCTGACTCTTAGCGACCCCATGGACTGCAGCCTACCAGGCTCCTCCATCCATGGGATTTTCCAGGCAAAAGTACTGGAGTGGGGTGCCATTGCCTTCTCCCACATACTAATAAAGGCTATGTAAAAATGCATCTATATGTAACAGGAAGACTCAAAAGTGAGTTGAGAATGATAGGTTTCAGTCAGTTCAGTTCAGTTCAGTTCAGTCGCTCAGTCATGTCAGACTCTTTGCGACCCCATGAATCACAGCACGCCAGGCCTCCCTGTCCATC
>NW_011495044.1:6676137-6676626 GCF_000754665.1 Bison bison bison | reverse complement strand
CGATTAGCAGAAAAAAAAGATACGGGGGTGAAAGCTGGGTGAGTGGTTCTGCAGGGTCTGAGGCCAGGGCAGAGAGACGCCCCTGCCTGTCTCTGCTATGCTTGCTGCTGCCGACAGGCCGGCAGGCGGGAGCTTCTCTAGGGCTCTGAGTCAAAGCAGCATTTCACAGGCTTTTTAAACCTGTGCTCCATCAGCCAAGAAGCTTTTGTCAGGGTTTCCCTTCTATATTTTGAATTACAATTCTTGTCATCTTCCAATAATAAAACCTTAGTTATAACACTCATTAGGCTTTTTTCAAGCCACCCACACCCTTGTGGATTCTGAGGCACCTCTGCCTGCACCCTTGAGAACTGATAATATACAAGGAAACACAGAAGTCACTGAAGAGGAGATGCAAGTGGAGAATACATAAATAAAAAGATTAAAAAAAATATTTATTATAAGTCAACGATACTTCGACAAAAAAAAAAAAAAAAGAAATTCAGTTTC
>NW_011495044.1:6675520-6675789 GCF_000754665.1 Bison bison bison | reverse complement strand
TCTGCAGTGATTTTGGAGCCCCAAAAAATAAAGTCTGACACTATTTCCACTGTTTCCCCATCTATTTCCCATGAAGTGATGGGACCAGATGCCATGATCTTCGTTTTCTGAATGTTGAGCTTTAAGCCAACTCTTTCACTCTCCTCATTCACTTTTATCAAGAGGCTTTTTAGTTCCTCTTCACTTTCTGCCATAAGGGTGGTGTCATCTGCATAGCTGAGGTTATTGATATTTCTCCCGGCAATCTTGATTTCAGCTTGTGCTTCTTC
>NW_011495044.1:6674785-6675420 GCF_000754665.1 Bison bison bison | reverse complement strand
CTCCAGGCAAGAACACTGGAGTGGGTTGCCATTTCCTTCTCCAATGCATGAAAGTGAAAAGTGAAAGTGAAGTCGCTCAGTCGTGTCCGACTCTTAACGACCCCATGGACTGCCGCCCACCAGGCTCCTCCGTCCATGGGATTTTCCAGGCAAGAGTACTGGAGTCCGGTGCCATTGCCTTCTCCAATGTACTCTGCATAGAAGTTAAATAAGCAGGGTGACAGTATACAGCCTTGATGTACTCCTTTTCCTATTTGGAACCAGTCTGTAGTTCCATGGCCAGTTCTAACTGTTGCTTCCTGACCTGCATACATATTTCTCAAGAGACAGGTCAGGTGGTCTGATATTCCCATCTCTTTCAGAATTTTCCACAGTTTATTGTGATCCACACAGTCAAAGGCTTTGGCATAGTCAATAAAGCAGAAATAGATGTTTTTCTGGAATTCTCTTGCTTTTTCCATGATCCAGCGGATATTGGCAATTTGATCTCTGGTTCCTCTGCCTTTTCTAAAACCAGCTTGAACATCTGGAAGTTCGTGGTTCATGTATTGCTGAAGCCTGGCTTGGAGAATTTTAAGCATTACTTTACTAGCATGTGAGATGAGTGCAATTGTGCAGTAGTTTGAGCATTGTCT
>NW_011495044.1:6667950-6674685 GCF_000754665.1 Bison bison bison | reverse complement strand
CTTGGAATGAAAACTGACCTTTTCCAGTCCTGTGGCCACTGCTGAGTTTTCCAAATTTGCTGGCATATTGAGTGCAGCACTTTCACAGCATCATCTTTCAGGATTTGAAATAGCTCAACTGGAATTCCATCACCTCCACTAGCTTTGTTCGTAGTGATGCTTTCTAAGGCCCACTTGACTTCACGTTCCAGGATGTCTGGCTCTAGGTGAGTGATCACGCAGGGATCGTTCATTGCTATTTAGGTGCATAATTTAAGTGAAAGTGTTAGTAGCTAAGCTGTGTCCGACTCCTTGTGACCCCATGCACTGTAGTGCACCAGGTTCCTCTGTCCATGGGCTTCTCCAGGCAAGAGTACTGGAGTGGGTTGCCATTCCTTTCTCCAGAGGATCGTCCCAACCCAGGGATGGAAGCCAGGTCTCCTGCATTGCAGGCAGATTCTTTACTGTCTCAGCCAGCTGGGAAGCCAGACACATGGAAGCTTTTATCTTGACCAGATGATTCCAGCTATGGTCAGTAGGGGGAACTGGAGTATACACTAAATATAACGGCATTAGAAAAAAGAAAAGAGTAAATAAAAACGAGGGGAAAAGAAGTATCTTCAGAGTGAAGAAACTTCTAAAAAACGAGGAGGAGAAATCAAATGTTTCTAATCTGCATTTCCAAGGTAGGCTTAGACTTCAGTTTCGAACCCTAGGTCTGCCGCCTGCTAGCTCTGGGTCGTAGGTGAGTTATGTAACATCTCTTCTTCACCTGTTTCCCTACTTGTGAAACAGAGCAAATAATGGTTAAGGGAAGATAATCCGTGTAAGTGTATGATGTGTGGCACATTACACAGTAAATGCTCAATAAAAGTCTAACATGTCCGAGGCCACCGACTGTGGGACAACATACATTACGCACAGTAGTGGCCTCAGCTCTTCAGTGAGGAAAACCGCGGCCCCAAGAGGCACAAGTGAAGGGAGAGCTGTGTTACCTTGAGAGCGAGTTTTCTGGTTTATTCTGACCCCAGGAGCTTTGGTCCACAGGCAAGCCCTTCCCATTTGGTCTCAGCTCGTCAGAGGAAGAACCACCTGTGGGGAGAGGGAAGGAACGAAAACACATACATGCTTTCATATGGGGTCCCCAACCTCTGGGGTCTAATGCCTGATGACTGAAGTGGAGCTGATGTAATGATAATAGAAATAAAGTGCACAATAAATGCAATGCACTTGCCTCATCAGGGGGTGGGGAGAAACCACCTCCCCACCCCCGGCCCTTGGAAAAACTGTCTTCCATGAAATTGGTCCCTGGTGCCAAAAGGTTAGGGACTGCTGCTCTACCATGCAGACCACAGCTGCTCAAACTTCGGTCTGGGAATGACTGGTGCTTTACATATTGCTTGAAGGCACAGGAAAGGCCTACCAGTGTCTGTATGAAGCTCCCACAGAGCAGGGCCAGGACGGGGGCGGGGGGTGGGCACGGTGGTGGCGGGAGGTATTTCATCCAGATGTCTTTACTGCTGAAAACACAACTCTCCCGACTAGTCTGACCCGCTTTTCTTGGAGATGGAATGCATTACAGAAGGAACAAAGCTAAGAAATCTGCAGACCTAAGTTGTATCATCAGCTCTGCTGTTTTTTAATCTTTTGACTTTGGGCAACCATCTAATGTCCTTGATCTCAGTAATCTGACCTGTCCTGCCTTCCTCACAGGTTTATTGTGGGGATCAAATAGCTGGCGTGTGAGTAAGCACTTTGAAAGCCACACAATATATCATGAAATATAATGTAGTGACGTTATTACCATTTACTGTGAGTGAGACTTCAGCTTCAAGGACAGAGAAGGCAAGGGTGAGAGAAGTAAAACCGGGAGGGCCTAAGTGCTCTAGAACATGAGTAGTCCCTGTCATTGTCAACAAACTGCCCTGAAAACCAAGGAGCCCGAGGACTTGCAACAAAGAAATATTTTGGGAAAGCTATCAAACCAAGAGAAACCAGAAAAGGAAAATTCATCTGCCAATTTCTTGCTTCTTTGTTCCTTAAAAGCCAGATTCCTTGTCAACAGGGAACTGCATGAAGAGGCCATAGAGAGATGCTGCTTCGATACACAAGGTACATGGAGCACTGTGGGCGTGAAGCATCACTAAGGAATTCTGCTCTGAAGACTATTACTAAACATGGATTTGTCAACCATGCATTCACAGCAATGGGAGGAAAAAAAAAACAACTTTGGAGTTGAGAAAGAAAACACAGTCATTCGCAACATGAAAATAATTACATTTCAATGCCTCTAATCAATCACCAAGGGCTTTCAATTCTGCTTCCTAAATTGCATCTCAAGTCAATATATTCTCCAATATCTCTCTACTAGTTTAGGTTACCAACAATTCCTTGGAACTAGCTGAGAGAGACCTCAATTAATCTCCCTGCCTCCTCTCTCACCCCACCCTCTCTAATCTAATCTCCACACTGTGGCCAGAGGATTTTTTGAAAATCTGATAATATAACACCTTTAAAAAGCTCCCCATTGGATAAATCCAAACCCCTTAATACAGCTGCCAAGTGTCTTCTCAGTCTGGCTCCTGCCCACCTCTCCAGCCATATCGCTCACCACAGCCCCCTAGCTCCTTGAAAGCTGTAGTCCAAGTATACGAAAGTTACTGCAGTTATACAACGATCCCATCGGAAGCAGACTTCCTTCTTCCTCACTCTGCTTTACACGGCTGACTCCCACTCATCCTGGGGCCAGGAGCTAGCAAACAACCTTTTCTGTAAATAGCCAGAGGGTTAATGTCCTGGCTGCAGGCCTCACAGTCTCTGCCACTGTTCAACTCTGCCATTAGAGTGTTAAAGCAGCTATAAGCATGGCAGTATTCCAATAAAACTTTATGGTCACTGAAGTTTACATACTGCATTATTTGCACATGTCGCAAAATATTAGTTTCTTTTAGTTCTTTTCAAACATTTAAAAATGTAGAAACTATTCTTAGTTCATGGGCTGTATCCCAAAGCAGGCAGCAGGCAGCTCTGGCCCAGGGGACTGTAGTTAGCCAACCCCTGGTGTACGGCACATCTTAGAGGCCATTTCTTCTAAGAAGCCTTCTCCAACTCCTCCCAGACCGGTTCAGATGCTCTGACAGGGATGTTCCCATAGCTCCCTGTACTTCTCCTGTCATAGCCCTGATGGCTGTGTGTCATCTCCCCATTAGCCTGTAAGCTTCCGGAGGACAAGACTGTGCTTAGTACTAATCTCATTTGATATCAAATCTTATATATATGTATTCATTTTTTTTCAATTGGATGCTATTCCCATTAAAATGTAAGCTGTATGAGATAAGGACTTTGCCATCTTTATGCTACTTTCCAGGGACTTGGAGCAGTAAAGGTACTCAACGTATTAAATGTAAGCATTAGGAAACTTAAGTTGAAGTCTAGCTCCACCATCATCTTTCTGTGTTACTTCCTCTCTTTGGGTCTACTTCATCTATAAAGTTAAAAAAAAAGAAAAACTCATAGAGCTTCATGACATGCAAAGGCAAACTTAAGAATAACACTTAGGCTCTTTCTGCATGTCAGTGCTTTCTGAGGACTCCGTCAGGCTATCTTTCAGGGAACAAGTGGTTTGTCCCTGTGGACTCTACTTCCATCCAGAGCAGGCAGTGTACAGACTGGGAAACCACCTTGCTGACCTGTATCTTGTCGATCCCTCCACCCAATATCTCTCTCAGGACTCAGTCCAGCAAGAACTGGAACGTCACCATTCATGACTTCATGTATGGAAACTTTAAGGCACCGTTGGGGGAATTTCCAGCCACAGGGCAGCCTTCTCGGAATCTCTTCTCTCCTGAATCTGGCACGGAAGTCGGCTGTCAGCAGCTCTTTACCAAGTTCACCATCACACAGCCCATGGTTCCCTCTCTGGCCACAGCTTCCTGCCCTTCCTCTTCTCCTGCTTCCCTACTCCCTCTCTGCTCTTTTTCCAACCTCAGACCTCCAATCCCTTGTCACTCAACCTAACAGATGACATCTGGATTGTTTTCCTCTTTCCATGTTCCCAAAGTCCTACAAATCCTCTCTCCTAAATATTTTTATACCCGACCGTCTCCCCATCCCTACTGCCATGCCTTAGTTTAGGCCCTTAATATGCCTGGAAAGCACACTCAGTGATTTCCCTGCCGCCATTCTCATCCCCTCCAGTGGATTCTGCCAGCTGCTAGAAGAAAATGCAGGTCTGAGCAGGTCTTTATTAAGCAGGGCTTAATAACTTCTAACACCTTCGCAACAAAACCCAAAGCTCTAAGTACTACATACAAGAACCTTTATAATTAGCCCCAGACTAACTCTCCAGACCCATCTTCCACACCCCCTGACTCAAACCATTCCTTTCGGGACTTCCCTCGTGGTCTAGCGGTTAAAATCCATTCATCAATGCAGGGGACACAGGTTCAGTCTCTGGTCTGGGAAGATTCTACATGCTGCGAGGCAACAAGGCCCATGTGCCACAACTACAGAAGCCTGTGTGCCTAGAGCCTGCGCTCTGCAACAAGAGAAGCCACTGCAGTGAGAAGCCCGTGCACTTACAAGGAAGTTACATCTGCTCGCCTCAACTAGAAAAAGCCTGTGCTCAGCAACAGAGATGCAGCACAACCATAAATAAACAAATAATTCTTAAAAAAAGATTTGTGAATAAACAGAGATTTTAAAACAAACACTTCTTTCTCACCCCAGTAATCCAGTCACACCAAAACCATTTACCTTTTTAAGGGTAACCCAGTGGTTAGGACTCTGCGCTTTCACTGCCGAGGGTGGTGGGTGACATTTATCGTTTTAAATGTTGCCTCCAACCCACCCCTGATCCTTGGTATAGCTTAACCACCCCTCAAACACACCTTCATGTGAAGGGGAAGTCCCTCAGTCGTGTCCGACTCAGTGACCCCGTGGACTGTACCCCATCAGGCTTCTCCGTCCATGGGATTCTCTAGGCAAGAATACTGGAGTGGATTACCATTTCCTTCTCCAGGGGATCTTCCTGACCCAGGGATCGAACCCGGGTCTCCCGCATTGGAGGCAGATGCTTTAACCTCTGAGCCACCAGGGAAGCCCATCACACCTTCATGTGGCAAACTTCAAACTCAGCTCAGGAGTTATCTCCTTTGAAAAGCCCTCTGGGGCCCTCTCCTCCTTACATATCTAGTGCTCACCTCTAAGGCATTTATTTATCACAAAAGAATTGTAACCACCTTTAACTCTTTTCATCCATCTTTTTTCTTTAGCTAGATCTCCGCTTCTGGGAGAGAGGGCAATGGCACCCCACTCCAGTACTCTTGCCTGGAAAATCCACTGGACGGAGGAGCATAGTAGGCTGCAGTCCATGGGGTTGTAAAGAGTCAGACATGACTGAGCGACTTCACTTTCACTTTCATGCACTGGAGAAGGAAATAGCAACCCACTTCAGTGTTCTTGCCTGGAGAATCCCAGAGACGGCAGAGCCTGGTGGGCTGCCATCTATGGGGTCACACAGAGTCAGACACGACTGAAGCGGCTTAGCAGCAGCAAAAGCAACAGCTTCTGGGAGCAGGGACTGATGTTTTTCCTCCGTGGCCCCGAGCCTACCATGCATGCATGCTATGCATGCTAAGTCACTTTAGTAATGTCTTTGTGACCCCATGGAATGCAGCCTGCCAAGCTCCTCTGTCCATGAGATTTCCCAGGCAAGAATACTGGAGTGGGTTGCCATTTCCTTCTCCAGGAGATCTTCCAGACCTGGGGACTGAACCCTCTTATGCTGCATCTGGGACACCCCTATCCCGGCCTGCCACAACATATGAAATGTACCAGGCAGTCAGTAAATACTGAACAAACAGCCTCAGGGCAAGGGTTAAGATCAAAGTAATTTCTGGGTGTTTTTTTTCTGGGTGCTTTCTGATGGTCCTTTCATACCTACAATTGAAACCCTGTCCAAGTAAGAACCTCCTAGTAGGTAAATCAAGAGATAACTGCAGCTTGACCTAGATGTGCAGAACTACCATTTTTCATGTGAATTCTGTGCACTGCTCATATTACAGACACTACACCCCTCTCACACGCCTGCCTAAATAGCTAACACTGCTCCTGGGGGCACCTTTTTTGGCCCAACCAGCAGTATCAGTTCAGTGCAGTCGCTCAGTCTGTCTGACTCTTTGCAACCCCATGGACTGCAGCACACCAGGCTTCCCTGTCCATCACCAACACCCGGAACTTACTCAAACTCATGTCCACTGAGTCAGTGACGCCATCCAACCATCTCATCCTCTGTCGTCCCCTTCTCCTCCCATCTTTAACCTTTCCCAGCACCAGGGTCTTTTCTAGTGAGTCAGTTCTTCACATCAGGTAGCCAAAGTATTGGAACTTCAGCTTCAGCATCAGTCCTTCCAATGAATATTCAGGACTGATGTCCTTTAGGATGGACTGATTGGATCTCCTTGCAGCCCAAGGGACTCTCAAGAGTCTTCTCCAACATCACGGTTCAAAAGCATCAGTTCTTCAGTGCTCAGCTTTCTTTATGGTCCAACTGTCACATCCATACGTGACTACTGGAAAAACCACAGCTTTGACTATATAAACCTTTGTTAGCAAAGTAATGTCTCTGCTTTTTAATCAGCTGTCTAGGTCAGTCATAGCTTTTCTTCCAAGGAACAAGCGTCTTTTAATTTCAAGGCTGCAGTCACCATCTGCAGTGATTTTGGAGCCCCCCAAAAATAAAGTCTCTCACTGTTT
>NW_011495044.1:6667641-6667725 GCF_000754665.1 Bison bison bison | reverse complement strand
AAAGCACTATATATATATATATATATATGTACATACACACACACACACACACACACACACACACACATAAAGAGAGAGAGGCTT
>NW_011495044.1:6664566-6667541 GCF_000754665.1 Bison bison bison | reverse complement strand
ATCTGCAGTGATTTTGGAGCCCCCCAAAAATAAAGTCTCTCACTGTTTCCATCGTTTCCCCATCTATTTGCCATGAAGTGACTGGACTGGATGCCATGATCTTAGTTTTCTGAATGCTGAGCTTTAAGCCAACTTTTTTACAATCCTCGTTCACTTTCATCAAGAGACTCTTTAGCTTCATCACTCACCTAGAGCCAGACATCCTGGAATGTGAAGTCAAGTGGGCCTTAGGAAGCACCACTAAGAACAAACTAGTGGAGGTGATGGAATTCCAGTTGAGCTATTTCAAATCCTGAAAGAGGATGCTGTGAAAGTGCTGCACTCAATATGCCAGCAAATTTGGAAAACTCAGCAGTGGCCACAGGACTGGAAAAGGTCAGTTTTCATTCCAATTCCAAAGAAAGGCAATGCCAAAGAATGTTCAAACTACTGCACAATTGCACTCATCTCACAGGCTAGCAAAGTAATGCTCAAAATCCTCCAACCCAGGCTTCAACAGTACGTGAACCGTGAACTTTCAGATGTTCAAGCTGGATTTAGAAAAGGCAGAGGAACCGGAGATCAAATTGCCAACATCTACTGGATCATCGAAAAAGCAAGAGAGTTCCAGAAAAACATCTGCTTTATTGACTATGCCAAAGCCTTTGACTGTGTGGGTCACAACAAACTATGGAAAATTCTTAAAGCAGCAGTATAACCTAATACAGATCCACAGTCCCTTATCTGAAACCCTTGGGGCCAAGTGTATCTTGGAATTCAAAATTTGGGGATTTTAGAAAGGTAACACATAATCTGTGTTGTACGTTATACAGCACCCAGCAGAGTCAAGGGAACATCCAGAAATCAATCGCTTCAGTATCTCCTTAGTGCAACTTATGAGTAGTAATGCTTAGTGGGATAAATAAAGCCTATAAATAGTTTCCTGGCAGTTCAGACAAGTCTTAATTGCCAAATTGAGCTTGGGCCAAACTTAGGGAAAAAAATTTTTTTCCCCATCTTCAGAGCTTTTAGGACTTCAGAAATGCTGATAAAGGATTAAGGGTGGTAGTTAAGAGCATGGCCTACATGCATCATAAAAGACTGGAACATGTCTCTGTACATATATACCACGCTTATAAATATACATATATATGTATTTATTTAGACGCACACATACCCATGGGAAAGTCTGAAAAGCATACACTGAAGGTCAATAGTAGTTATTTCTCAATGGTAATTTTTTTTTTCTTTTTGCTTATAGGTACTTTCAAAGTTAGATAAAATAAGATGTATTTTTTTGGTATACACACACACACACACACGGGCTTCCCTTGAATCCATCCGCAATGCGGGAGACCTGGGTTCAATCCCTGGGTTGGAAAGATCCTCTGGAGAAGGGAAAGGCTACCCACTCCAGTACTCTGGCCTGGAGAATCCCATGGACTGTACACCATGGGGTTGTAAAGGGTCAGACACGACTGAGGGACTGACTTTCACTTCACTTCATACTATAAATATATAAGTACTATATATATACATCGGGGAGTATGAAATGGCTACCCACTCCAGTATTCTTGCCTGGAAGGTCCCACAGACAGAGGAACCTGGCAGGATACAGTCCATAGGGTTGCAGAGAATTGGACACAGCTGAGTACACACACACAAACATGTTCAGTTCAGTTGCTCAGCCGTGTCTGACTCTCTGTGACCCCATGGACTGTATGTAGCCCGCCAGGCTCCTCTGTCTGTGGGATTTTGCAGGCATGAATACTGGACTGGGTTGCCACTTCCTTCTCCAGGGGATCATCCCCACCTAGGGATCAAACCCACATCTCTTACCTCACCTGCGTTAGCCAACAGGCTCTTTACCACTAGCGCCACCCGGGAAGTATGTACGTACATCAGCACAGGTCAGTTCAGTCGCTCAGTCGTGTCCGACTCTTTGCGACCCCATGGACTGCAGTGCGCCAGGCTTTCCTGTACGTCACCAACTCCTGGAGCTTGCTCAAACTCATGTCTGAGTCGGTGATGCCACCCAGCTATCTCATGCTCTGTCGTCCCCTTCTCCTCCTGCCTTCAATCTTTCCCAGCAACAGGGTCTTTTCCAATGAGTCAGTTCTTTGCATCAGGTAGCCAGTGATTGATTTCTGTATTGGAGCTTCAGCTTCAGCATCAGTCCTTCCAATGAATATTAAGGACTGATTTCCCTTAGGATAGACTGGTTGGATCTCCTTGCAGTCCAACAGACTCTCAAGAGTCTTCTCCAATACCACAGTTCAAAAGCATCAATTTTTCAGTGCTCACCTTTCTTTATTGTCCAACTCTCACATTCATACATGACTGCTGGAAAAACCATAGCTTTGACTAAACAGCTTTGTCGGCAAAGTAATGTCTCTGTTTTTTAATATGCTGTCTAGGCTTTTCTTGCAAGAAGCAAGCATCTTTTAATTTCATGCCTGCAGTTACAATCTGCAGTGATTTTGGAGCCCAAAAAAAAAATAACGTCTCTCATTGTTTCCCTTGTTTCCCCATCTAGGATGGGACCGGATACCATGATCTTAGTTTTTTGAAAGTTGAGTTTTAAGCCAGCTTTTTCACTCTCCTCTTTCACTTTCATCAAGAGGCTCTTCAGTTCCTCTTCGCTTTCTGCCATAAGGGTGGTGTCATCTGTATACCTGAGGTTACTAATATTTCTCCTGGCAATTTTGATTCTAGCTTGTGCTTCATCCACCCTGGCATTTCACACGATGTACTCTGCATATAAGTTAAATAAGCAGGGTAACGATATACAAGCTTGATAAACTCCTTTCCTGATTTGGAACCAGTTCATTGTTCCATGTCTGGTTCGAACTGTTGCTTCTTGACCTGCATACAGATGTCTCAGGAGGCAGGTAAGGTGGTCTGGTATTCCCATCTCTTTAAGAATTTTCCACAGTTTGTTGCGATCCACACAGTCAAAGGTTTTGGCCTTTGTACATAGCATGTACATATATGTA
>NW_011495044.1:6654898-6664466 GCF_000754665.1 Bison bison bison | reverse complement strand
AAGCACTATATATATATATATATATATATGTACATACACACACACACACACACACACACACACACACATAAAGAGAGAGAGGCTTTGGAGTCAGACTTGGTTCCATTTCTGGCCCTGCTACTTACTAGCTCTATGACCTTGAAGAAGTTATCTCACTTCTCTAAGCTTCTGCTTCCTGAACTGAACAAAGATAACAGTATCTGCCTATGACTGCTTCCTATGGTTAATCGAAGCTACCCCTCACTGCATGACCAGAGGGGCTCTAGAAGTCAAACCAGCAAATTCAAATCAAAATTCAAGTACTCTATTTCTTTTGAGAATTGCCCAAAAGGCAGCTACAATATTTCTTATTTCAATTGCTCCTCTTGCCCTGGTTTCCCCCTGCATGTCCCCCAGTTTTTCACAGGTTTTCCCAAGATCGAGACCAGTGCAATCCAACAGATGATGGAAATGCTCTATAACTGCACCGCCCAAAAGAGTAGCTACTAGCTACACTTGAACAGTTAAAATGAGAAACTGAACTGTTAATTTTAAATCCCTAGAGTAAATTTAAATAGCCACATGTGACTAGGGACTACCACATTGGCCACTTCAGTTCTAGATCTGGCTCTTCTCTTCTCCGAGAATCATTGGCCATCACAGTCAGTTCCAAACAGAGCTACCCAGCTGTGCCTGGCAACAGGCCCTCTGCTGCTCACGTCTCCGCACACTGGTGGGTCCCAGGTAAAGCTGAGCTTTGACTTCTGGACTTCCGCTGGGCTCTCCCTTCTGTCACAGCCCCATCATTTCCCCTTCAGCCTGGTTTGCCAACCCGCCCTTCGCTCACCACTCTCCTTGGGCCACCAGGGCTGGTCAGCCACCCGCCTCTTCATTCTCACCGCTGCCTTCCTCCAGGCCTCCTCCCCTCGCCTGTTACATCAAAAGCCTCCCAATGAGAGAGCTTCCTGCTTCTCCTGACGCGATCTGCCAGTTTTATCTCTGGACTTGGCCAGGTTAAAATCTGATTTCATCTCTCCCTGCTCTAAAACTTCCAGTATTACACCACTGCCTGCAGGTGAAGGTCCAAAGCTGGTTGCACTGGCACAGGAGAGGCCCTTTGCAAACTGGTCCTGCGCTCTCTCCCCATCTGCCACCTGGAGACAGCCGATTTAATAAACAGACAGGTTCCCCGTGCACGTCGCCCTCACTCTGACTTCTGGACCCCTCTCCTCAAAGTCCAGCCTCAACTCCTCCACCACCAAGCTCTCCACGACCACACTAGCCCTCGGCAGTCATTTCTCTCAATTCTGAAGGCCTTCCAGTCTGTATGACTTGTCTAGCATTTTAAGGGTCATTTGAGTGTTTCTGGAAAAGCCATGGGGTTTTGGAATAAAATGACCTGGCCATTTTACCGGCTGCATCCATAACCTCACAGGAAACCTCAAGCAAACTACTTCATTTGTTTCCTCATTTGTAAAATGATGATAACACCACTACACTTGGAGAGAGGCCAAAAGAATAAACAAATGAAATTCTAAACAGGTCAAGAACCTCGCACCATGCCAGGTACACAGCACATACGCAGGAATGGTTAGTTCTCTTCCCTCTGCCTTGCCGCTCCTCATCCCCCTCAGCCTTGACAATGACGATGCTCATTTACCGAGTCCCCTCTAATATGAGTAGCTAGGCTTGCACTACATGCTTCATGTGTTATTTCTGATTATTGGCCTCATTTTACAAATAAGGATACTGAGGTCCAGAAAGGGAGCAGACATGCCCAGCGACACAGAGCTAGCCCAGGAAACAGCACCGTTGACATTAACAGTCAGAACTCCACAGCCTCCCTTTTGCCAACATGAGCACAACATCTTCAATGAAACTATGAACTCTTAGGAGTAAGTACTACATGGAGAGAAGGATTAAGTCGGTCTGGATGACAAAGCAAAAGTACCACCCTGGTCTGCACAGGCTGTGTGTGTGTATGGCTGTCACTAGTGGGTGACAATCATATCCTGCCCCTTTCTGAGCATCTACTAGATAAGTCTAGGAGGTGGTGTCTCTATCTCCTAAGTCACCGGCCCTGGCATTCCATTTCCAGCACACTTGAAGACCCTGCAAAACCATGTGAGCAAATTACTCGGCAGTTCCCATAGGCAGGATTAACGCTTCTTGATGCTGGGTACACACCACCAGGGGGCCGTCCCACGGCCTCTCTGAGTCTAAGACAAGGCAACACACACTAGCAAGAGATTCATTCACTTTACAAGGAATCAGAGCCATCCCGACCTAATTACCCAGACCCAAAGTCAGACTGTGTTAACAATGACAATGATAGTAATATCACCATGAATAATATTAATCGCAAATACTTAAGGCTTACTGCATGTCAGGCATGGTTTTAACCTCCGTATGTATACTTAATCTTCACAACTCCTCCATGAGGTAGATGGCATTATTATCTCCACTGTACAGACTGAGATAAACACAGAGAGGGTAAGTAACCTGCCCAAGAACACACAGCTAATAAACAGTACAGCCAGGATTCAAACCCAGGGAATATGGGTCAAGAGTCTGTGCAGTTAATCAAAAACTATACTATCAGAAAAGGTGACATGCAGAAAGCATTTCTGGCAGGGGAAATAATTCCAGTGCAGAGACATGGCATCATGATATGCTCAGAAATAAGTCATAACAAGTAGTATAAATAAGTAGACATGCAAGGTTTTGTTTGAGAAGCATCACGGGATACAAAAGAAGAGTGTTAGGGTTAGGGCTCAAGCATTAGATTCAAACAGATGACCTGAATTCTATTCTCACAGTCACTTACCCTCTCTGAGCCTTAGTCTCTCCATGTGAAAAATGGACATCCTCTTACAGAACTTTTCTGTGCACTGGGTAAGGCCCATAGTGTTTACTAAATGTTAACTGCCAGTGATAATAATAGTTATAATAGTAATCGATTTTTATGTATAACTATAATTTTATTGTTTTAATTTATTAGGAATAGGTTTTTATTATATGTATTAAGGCCAAACTGTAAGACTTTGAATGCCATGTGGAGTTTGGATTTGACTCTTATGACCAAAGGGAACGAAATACATAGCACACACAGGGCAGAGAACTCTTGAGAGAAGCCCATAGCCCAGGGCACCCAGCATTATCCTATTCCAACATGGCAACCAACCCAAACAGTTCTGTTACTTTTTTGAAAATCAAATAGCCATGCTTCTTAGTCCTTTCCTTCCTTTCTGTCTTCCTTCCTTTAAAAAAAAAAAAACATTTCCCACTATCTCATGGCTTTAGAAAAAAGCACCATAGACTTTAACAATTCACGTAAGCAGAGGCATCTCTAAAAACACATCCCAGGCCCCACAAACCTGTAAGCCCTGGTCCCAAAATCCAATTTGCCCCCTGTGCAAATCCAACTTGAGCTCTTGTTGTTGTTTAGTCACTCAGTCGTGTCCGACTCTTTGAGGCCCCATGGACTGTAGCCCACCAGGCTCCTCCGTCCATGAGATTTCCCAGGCAAGAATACTGTAGTGAGTTGCCTTCTCCTTCTCCAGGGGATCTTCCTGATCCAGGCATAGAACCTGCATCTCCTACACTGGCAGGTGGATTCTTTACCCCTGAGTCACCAGGGAAGCCCCCAATTTAGGTTAGCAAGGACTAAATAAACATCACTAGCTTAGCTTCTGAGCAAAGACTACAACCGTGCAATTACTTTTCAGCCACAAGTTATAATGGTCACAGGCTACTGGAGAGATGACTTGACTTTTTCCTCCAGGCTCTCTCTTTGCTGGCCTTCTGTGAACTGTCTGTGGTCTGGTGATAAAACCGAAAGAGAAGTGGGCAAAAGCAAACCAGGAAGGGGTTGAGGGGTGGAAAGAAGTGCAGAACCCGCTTAAAGAGGAAGGGGGCAGGCATCCTTCAGGCAACAAAGCACTGGAGCTGGAACGGTTCAGGTCTCAAAGACAACAGACATTTTTTGAGCACCTACTGATATACAAGGCATTGGGCTGGCATTCGGGGAGGAGACAGGATGCAAAATGCTAAGAGTAGCACGTTCGAGCTTGTACAAATGCAGATGAATGAACAGCCAACGAAGATGAAAAAACACAGAAATAATAAGCAATCAGGTCTGAAGTAAGAGGAAATGAAGGTGAGTTGGGGACGATAAGGCTCGACAGAGGGGCTGAGGCCAGGCCTGCAGGACTTAGATGTCCCACTAAAGAATCTGAACTTTATTCTGCAGGCTACAGGGAGTGATGCAGCATTCAAGTTCACAAACAAAACAGCAGGGCGTGATAAAAGTTACCCTCTTCAGCAATACATGAACCGTGAAATTCCAGATGTTCAAGCTGGTTTTAGAAAAGGCAGAGGAACCAGAGATCAAATTGCCAACATCTGCTGGATCATTGAAAACGCAAGAGAGTTCCAGAAAAACATCTATTTCTGCTTTATTGACTATGCCAAAGCCTTTGACTGTGTGGATCACAATAAACTGTGGAAAATTCTGAAAGAGATGGGAATACCAGACCACCTGACCTGCCTCTTAAGAAATTTGTATGCAGGTCAGGAAGCAACAGTTAGAACTGGACATGGAACAACAGACTGGTTCCAAATAGGAAAAGGAGTACGTCAAAGCTGTATACTGTCACCCTGCTTATTTAACTTCTATGTAGAGTACATCATGAGAAACACTGGGCTGGAAGAAGCACAAGCTGGAATCAAGATTGCTGGGAGAAATATCAATAACCTCAGCTATGCAGATGACACCACCCTTATGGAAGAAAGTGAAGAGGAACTAAAAAACCTCTTGATGAAAGTGAAAGAGGAGGGTGAAAAAGTTGGCTTAAAGCTCAACATTCAGAAAAGGAAGATCACGGCATCTGGTCCCACCACTTCATGGGAAATAGATGGGGAAACAGTGTCAGACTTTATTTTTGGGGGCTCCAAAATCACTGCAGATGGTGACTGCAGCCATGAAATTAAAAGACGCTTACTCCTTAGAAGGAAAGTTATGACCAACCTAGACAGCATATTCAAAAGCAGAGACATTACTTTGCCAACAAAGGTCCGTCTAGTCAAGGCTATGGTTTTTCCAGAAGTCATGCATGGATGTGAGAGTTGGACTGTGAAGAAAGCTGAGTGCCGAAGAATTGATGCTTTTGAACTGTGGTGTTGGAGAAGACTCTTGAGAGTCCCTTGGACTGCAAGGAGATCCAACCAGTCCATTCTGAAGGAGATCAGCCCTGGGATTTCTTTGGAAGGAATGATGCTAAAGCTGAAACTCCAGTGCTTTGGCCACCCCATGCAAAGAGTTGACTCATTGGAAAAGACTCTGATGCTGGGAGGGATTGGGGGCAGGAGGAGAAGGGGACGACAGAGGATGAGATGGCTGGATGGCATCACTGACTCGATGGACGTGAGTCTGAGTGAACTCCAGGAGTTGGTGATGGACGGGGAGGCCTGACGTGCTGTGATTCACGGGGTCACAAAGAGTTGGACATGACTGAGCGACTGAACTGAACTGAACTGAACTGAGGGCAAGCCCCAGGGGGAGGAGGAGACCTAGGGGAAGACTTGTAGAGACAGCACTGCACTAGTTCAAGTGAGAGGGTACCAACGTGAACTACAGGGACTTAATCTCTTTAATTTTCAAAAGATTTTTAAATTGCAGGGAAAAAATGGACCAAATGTGGTTATTAGACATGGGGAGGGAAGAGTCAAGGATGACTGAGGTTTTTAGTGATTGTATTGACAGAAAAGAAACTGGAGGAAGGAAAGGAGTAAAGAAGAGAATGAATATGGAACTTGGAACAAGCCAGCCTAGGAAAGGCCCTGAGGAGTGCAGCCAGTTTCTAAGCTCTTGGAGGTGGGCATCTGCAAATCCTAAACGGGTTTCCCAGAGGAAGCACCCCCCATGCCCCCCCGCCAAATTTTAATTTCTTCAGTCCTATGAGACCTTCTAGGAGGCAAACTCACTCCTATCTTACAGAGGGACGAGAGGAAAGTCAGAGGTATGTCCAATGTGATACTAACATGCAGTAGGAAAAATAAAAATTAAAGTAGGCCACGTAGACATACACTTTGCTCAAATCCTCAGCCTTCATTTTGGAGCTTTAGTTCACATTTGCACCACTGGTAAAATCTACAAGTTTGTTACAGTAGATTTGAAGCAGCAAACAAAACAAGCAAGCTAGTGAGCGTCTATGTTTCCAGGCTGTCTTTCCTCTAGTAAATATTGATGCCTCCCTCTTCCTGAACCTTCTGTCCCTGAGGACTTTCCTGTGCAAAGCACCCCTTCTAAGGGAATGTTTGTGGGTCATCTGCTTGCTCCATGCTCCCACTGTAAAATTCCACAACAACCTGTTTCCTGAAGGAGAGAAAAGTCTTCAGGGGGTTCTCCTGTTCAAGAAACAAACACAAGGAAATGGAGAAGGGAACAACACAAGAAGGAAGAAAAAGGAACACAGTTCTCTTTTGTTTAAAGAAACAAAGTGAGCCCAATTAATTTGCTTAGGAGCCAGCAGAGCTTCCCACAAAGGTGGAGATGATGGGCAAGAGTTCTACGTGTAAGATAAACATCTAGGAAAATTCATTTTCTGTGCTAAAAGGGTATGTCAGTCACACAGATTTTATTTATTAAGAGGAGGAGGAGCAGGGCGACTGACTGACCCCAGGGGCTGTTTTTCCAACATTCTCACTGGCTTCTACCCTAGTAATCTAGGTTACCCTTTATGCTACCCTGAGTTATAAATAGCATTCATTTCCTTTCTCAGGCCACACAGACTTCAATGCTTTATTTCCTGGGTCCAGGGGAAAAAATACCCATAGCACATCTCATTCTGAATTTGAGTTACTACAAAGCCATCTCGTTTTGAATCAACCATGGAATCAGAAAACCACTTCAGAACTCTGCAATGAGTCTGTTGTTACCATTTCATTAAATTAGCCCAGAACAACCCCAATGGGACTTCTGAGTGGCTGCTTCCTCTCAAGCCCATAGCTCAGAGTCCTCCAGAACACAGCTCCAGGTCTTTGAGTGTGTGTAGGATGAGGCAGGTGAATATTTTACACAATGACAGGGTGAGCACTGAGTCAGAGGCAGATTCCCCAAGGGGTTTTCTTGATAAAAGCATCTTCAGTTGGCTAAACAGAAACAGGAAGGTATTTCTCTTTCTTTTTAAGAAAAAAAAAAGCTACACCACAGAGCAGTTAACTAAGTGAAGAAGCAGAAAGATCCCCTACTTACAACAGCTACTTGTCTGGGACCCATGCAAGGTCTTGGCACCTGAAGAAGCCAAGAGAATCAGATGAACAGGCTGTCACTCAACAAGAAGGCTTATATCTCACTTCCACATCATAACTTAGCTCAAAGATCCTGGTTTGAACCTGAGAACACTGACCCCAAACGAAAACTAGCAGCATTTCACTTTTCTGCAACCTCTACCAAGTTTAGCCTGACACTCCTGAATGCAGGAAAGACAAATCCAAGGGGGAAAAAATGGACATTTTGGAGAGATGCAGCCAAGTGAGATGTTTCCTTTCTCTACCAAAACAAAGGCAGAGAGTGAAAATCAGATTCACTTTGCCCCCCAAATAGCCAGACCTTGACTAGCCCAACAAGGTCCCCCTCCTGCTGAACCGACCCCACACTCACTCACCTCTGTGAATCATCAGATCCCTCTGACACTGTCAGCTCCCTGGAGAAGCCCTGTTTCTCCTGATGCATATCACACACAGCATTTTAAAGCAATGCTCGGGTTGGTTCCCGAAGCCATCAGGAAGTGGGTATTTTGATTACACGCATATTGGAAGCACCAAATTCCCTATCTGTTTCCCGCTGAGTCTGGACTGTCTGGGACATTCAGAGGCGGCCCCAAGGGTTCCCCCTACTTGTTGTAGATGACAGGACTCTCCTCTGAGACCTCTGAGACCAAAGAACTCTGCAAACACGCTACCCAAACAGAACTAGAGGTCCGCGGCCATTTCTTACCAATTGTAACATGAGCAACTTACCATTTAATAGTGTAATCCCATTTATTGTAGGGATTATGACAGGGACAAATAATTTCAGATTAAAAAGAAACCAGCACCTTGACAGTAACTCTTCACCAGCATGCAGCTAGTTTGGGATTTTTGAAAGATCACAAAAGAGTCTGAGATCCGTTTGCATTCACGACCCCACAGCAGATAACTGCTTCAGAGCCATCCCGACTCCTCACAGAAGACCTCCCTCCATTCAAGAGATGAAGCGCTTCAACAGGATCCGGGCCGAAAAGACAGAACCCACCTCTTTCTGCTGCCATCGGGCCTGTCTTCTGTCTGGATGCTGGCAGCCTCTTTCCAAGGGGTCAGGGAAGGATATGTTCTTAATCTTAAATTCTCACCTGTCCCAGTACCAGAGCCCAGAATGTCATGGAAACTGATGCAAAAGCTGTCTCAAGATCAGCACTTCATAACTGAGATAAGCCCATGAGACGCAAACTACCAGCACCATAGGGTGCTGTGACCGCGTCTTGCGGCGGCTGCAAAGAAGGTAAAGAAGGAGCGCGGAGGAAGTCCTCTGCTCGCTTCGTTTCCTTTCATTTTACAAACTTGTGCAATGTGTTATTCCCCCCCGCCCCTCACAGTTTCCAAGCCTGGTGAGAGCAAGTGGAGTGCCGGCCCACGCTTACACAGGCACTTGACAGTTCTCTAGCAAGTGGCTGAGAAATGGGACACAAGTGGGTACTCACGGTCATGCCAAAGCTTGGACGTAACAGGAGCTGCACGGGCACACCCAGGAATAAAACATACCAGGGAGCCCCGGACAGAAAATCCAGGAGCTGAACAAAAAATACCTCCTCCCAAAGCACCAGACTGACCCAAATTTCAGCCGGGGGCCTCTCACTCTCCAAAAGACAATCTCCTGCTCAACAATCGGCCTTTTGTGCTGCACAGCCTTATCCAGCAAGGGCTGGGTGGGAAAAAAAAAAAAACAACTAGTCTCTTTTACCTGTAACCTCACCGTGGCCTCCAGGCCCAAGGTGGACAGGGCTCTCCTGGACTCCCGGTCTGCGCAGAGTCCAATCTCTCAGAGGGGCTGAGGACCGACAGGAGAGCCAGGCAGCCCCAGTACACACACCAGTGCTCACCCAAAGGAACGCTGTGTGATAGGGAGTGCATCCCCAACACAAGTCAGACTCGAACGTCAGGATGGAGAAACTGAAGCTCAGAGAGGGGCAGCCACCTGCCCCGGGTCACACAGCGAAGCAAGAACAGAGCTTTACTACAATCACAATCCCGACCTCGGGATTCCTGAATACCCCCACTGGCCCGCGCCTGCCCTCATCACGGAGGGCTGAGAACTAACATCCCCAGAGCCCTTCGGACCCAATGTCCCCGCCTCCGTGGGCCAGGACCTTGGTCTTCGCCCCAGGCGTTCGTCGGACAACCCCTCAGACCCCGCCCGCCCGAGGGCCAAGCCCGCCACCACCCCCGGCTCAAAGCCCCAGCCCAGCTTCTCACCTCCCGCCAGACCTGCAGAGTCGCGCTCCCGAGAGCCTGCGGCGGCGGACATTTCCCTGCCAGCTTCCCCAAGCTC
>NW_011495044.1:6605526-6654798 GCF_000754665.1 Bison bison bison | reverse complement strand
GCCCCTGCGGCGGCGGACTTTCCCCTGCCAGCTTCCTCAAGCTCTTCATCTCGCTGCCCGAGCCGCTCCGCCCCAGCTCCACCCCCCCGAGGGTCCCGCCCCCGCGTGCCACCCTCGCCAATGGAAGGCCACCCTGCTTAGTAGCCCCGCCCCAAAACAGAACGGGGCCCGTCCCTGAGGCGAGGTCTCCTCCAATCACTTTCTCGCCTTCCAAGACCGATACCTGCCTCCGCCAATTCTGGCACGCCCCGGCCAGGTGCCTGGGGCCGAATTCCAGCTTTGAGGCGTGGGCGGCTCGGGCTCTGGCTCTGGGCACCTGTATCGAGACAGCCACCGGAACTCAGGATCTGGGGTCGCTGGGTCGAAGCCTGTGGAAGGAAAAAGGAGGGACTACTGAGCCACGGGCTTGAAGAGCCGGTTCCCCTCGGCACGGTTGTCCGTCCGTGAGCAAATCGATCAGCCTCTCGGGGAGGCTCCAAGTCTGTTTCCCTCTCGCACAGGGTGCACCTGAAACTCAAATACAATAATAAATATGAAAACAAAATGCTGTACCAAGATAGACCAGCACCACCTCCTCCCACCTGGTGGTAATTATGTGCCTAGGTCTGTGCTTCACAAGTATATTACGTCCCTAATTCTCACAACTAATTTAAGGAGGAAGGAAACTGTTATTCCGTGGCAATGATTATCCCATGGCAACTCAGCTCAGGTGTAGTCTAAGGTGGAAGAGTGAGTGGCAGAGTGGGAATTCAAATAGATGTTAGTGCTAGAGAGCCGGTTGGAGGCTTTAACTACCCATGATCTCCATCAGCAATTCTCAGGCCTCTCCAAAAAACACACTCTGTAAGTAAAAGCAGTGTGCTTGCTATGAAATACACCTTCAAGAGAAGCTCCATGGTTCCCTCTTAACCAGATTGCCATTCCTCTCTCCCAGAAATTCTTGAGTCCTCTCTGCCTCTCTCACTCAAACCCAGGTATGCCTGACTCCCAAACACTTGCTGTTTCCTATGCTATCTTCCCTGTCCCCCTTGTAGAACTGCATGACCCTGACCAAACTGAATTGGATTTGTAAAAACATCATAAATGAAAAGACTTGGGTTGCAGGACTGATTATGGCACTGCCAGACATGGCTTTTAAATTATTTTCAGCATTTACATGTTATTAACCCATACTGCACCTCATCTTAGCAGCAGCAGCAGCAGCACCTCATCTGATCCTCACAAAATCCTTGGAGTAGTAAGTAAGGCGAGTTCATATTTCCACTGTACAAATAATAAAGCCAAGGCTTGGGAATTCCCTGGTGGTCCAGTGTTCAGGACACTGCCCTTTCACTGCATGGGTTCAATCCCCGGTAGGGGAACTAAGATTACACAAGCCACTCAGTGCAGCCAAAAACAAAACACACACACTCACACACAACAATAAAGCCAAGGCTCAAAGAGATTAAATATATTGTTCACAACTAGGAAGTGGCAGAGCTGGGATCTGAACAAAATCTCTGGACTCCATGGAATTTGCAGGTATAGCTTGGGTTTCCAAACCTGGTCGTATTACTTCAACTGATGAATGACTTCTGGTAAGGCACCGTGTGTCAGTTTACTCTATCATGGATAAAACAGATACTTATACTTAAGTATTGCTCACAAGACTCAACAGAAGAACATGGTGGTTGTATGTTGTCTGACTATTTAGAAAAATGTATGGCACACAGTAGGTACTCAGTTCATGTTGGCTAATTCTTTTCTCTAACTGCAATCTCCTGACCAAGGCACTTCCACTCCCTGACCTTCTGTGCTGCACATTATTCACCAAGGGCTGAGTGGGAAAAATCTAGTTACTTTCACCTATAACCTCTTCTTGGACTCTGGTCCCTTTATCTATAAAATGTAAGGGTTGGGCAGATGGATTCCCAAGAGCCTGTTGGCTCTAAGAGTCCCCTCTCACCCAATTCCTTTCTGAGGAAGTCCATCATGACAGCTACTCAGAGAACTTGAGTTAGTATAGTTTCCTTGCTGGTTACCTCACATGTAGACCCCAGAAGTAGGGAAAAGGAGTAAGCCTAAGAGAGGAAAATCGACTCTTCTCTCTCTTTCATTCTCACAGATAGACATCAAGTTCTGTTCTTCCATTCAACAAATATTTATTGAGTGCCTACCAGGTGGTGCTAATGGTAAAGAGTCCGTCTGCCAGTGCAAGAGACAAAGAGACTCGGGTTCGATCCCTGAGTTAGGAAAATCCCCTGGAGTAGGAAATGGCAACCCTCTCTAGTATTCTTGCCTGGAAATTTTCATGGACAGAGGAGCCTGGCCGGCTACAATCATGGGGGCCACACAGAGTTGGACACGACAAAGCATAGGCACACAGCTAGGCACTGTTGTAACCACAGAGGGTTAAGTTGTGAACATAACCCAAACTCACTGTTCCCATGGCACCTTCGTTCTCATCAGTTTGGTCTCTCCAGTCCATCCTCTCCTCCCCATCCCCATGATGGCCCCTGGTCCAAGTCTCATTTTTTATGCCTGAATCACTACAAATACATCCCCACTGATCTCCCTGTTTGATGTTCCCCCCTTCTGCACCAGTTGCCAGAGGAATTTTCCTAACATGTAAATCCTGCTTTGTCATTCCTCATTTTAAAACTCCATCAGCTGTCCACAGGCTATAGAAAAGTCCAAGCTCTTTGTTGCTTATTTAAGGCCCTTCACGTACTATCTCTGTGGGCCTCTTCTGGCTCAGCTCACTCCACAGCTTCCTCCCACCGCAACTTCAGTCCCACCCAGTGACTTGCTCTTAACTCCAAATGTCTCTTTTCGTCCTTGTTGCCTGCTTGGTAAAAACCTCACTTGTCCTTCAAGTCTCCGTTTAAACATCACCTCCTACATGAAACCTTCCCTGAGCAGTTTAGATGGAATGGGTTGGCATGAGTTTAGGATGCATTAGAGCGAAACTCAAGAGGTCAGGCTCTGGAGGAGATTCTCTAATCCAGTCTAATGCTGCCTCTATTGTTTATGCTGCTGCTAAGCTGCTGCTAAGTCGCTTCAGTCGTGTCCTACTCTGTGAGACCCCATAGATGGCCTCCTACCAGGCTCCTGTGTCCCTGGGATTCTCCAGGCAAGAACACTGGAGTGGGTTGCCATTTCCTTCTCCAATGCATGAAAGTGAAAAGTGAAAGTGAAGTCGCTCAGTCGTGTCCGACTCTTAGCGACCTCATGGACTGCAGCCTACCAGGCTCCTCCGTCTACTGTTTATACCAGCTATGTATTCGGACAAGGCACTTACCCTCCCTGAACCTCAGTTTCCTCATCTGTAAGATGGAGATATAATACCTGCCTTGAAGGGCTGTGGTAAAGAAAATGAGATAATGTGCTGAAAGTTCTTCAAACAGTGTCTAATACACAATAAGTCCATGATCAGTGTTAGCTGAGGAAATAGTTTCTGAGTTCCTACTATGTGCTGGGCATTTTCATATGTATTATCTCATTTAATTCCCACAATTCCCTGAGGAACATATTCTCTTTCTTTTTTTTCCTCCAAAATATTTATTTATTTTTGGCTGTGTTGAATCTTTGTCCCTGCACTCAGGCCTGCTCTAGGTACGGAGACCAGGGACTGCTCTCTGGTTGCGGTGTGCAGGCTTCTCCTTGTGGTGGTTTCTCTTGTTGCAGAACACAGGCTTTAGGGCGCTCAGCCTTCAATAATTGGAGCAGGCAGGCTCAGTAGTGGTGGGTGCCAGGCTTAGTTGCCCTAAGGCATGTGGGATTGAATCAGTGTCCCTTGCATTGCAAAGCCCCAGGATATTCCTTTTTTTTTTTGCCTTGCTGTGCAGCCTGTGGGATCAAACCCAGGCCCTCTGCAGTGGACCTCAGAGTCTTAACTATGGTGATTCCCTGAATCACCAGGGAATTCCCAGGAAGATATTCTTTACATATAGAAATCTACAATCAAGCAAACTCAAAATTAGGTCAGATTTGTGGTTACCAGAGGGAGGGGTAACATAGGGGGGAGGAGGGATTACATGAAGGTAGTCAAAAGGTCTAAAGCTCCAGTTATAGGACAATTAAGTACTCAGAATATGATGGGGCTTCCCTGGTGACTCAGTGGTAAAGAATCTACCTGCCAATGCAGGAGACATAGGTCCAAATCTGGGTCGGGAAGATCCCCTAGAAAAGAAAATGGCAACCTACTCAAGTATTCTTGCCTGGGAAATCCCATAGACAGGACTTTGGTAGGCTGCAGTCCATGGGGTTGCAAAGAGTTGGACATGACTTAGTGATTGAGCACACACAGAAATATGATGTGCAACACGATATATCTAACTAACACTGCTGTATGTTATATATGAAAGTTGTTAGGAGAGTAAATCATGAGTTCTCATCACCAGGAAAAAATATTTTTTTCTATGTCTTTAATTTTATATCTATATGAGATGATGGACGTTCACTAAACTTATTGTGGAAATCATTTCATGAGGTATGCAAGTCAAATCATTATGCTGTGCACCTTAAACTTACACAATGCTGTATGTTAACTAGAGTTCAATAAAACTGGAAGAAAGGGAGGGACCTCCCTGGCAGGCCAGTGGCTAGGACTCAATGCTCCCAATGCAGCGGGCCCAGGTTCGATCCCTGTTAAGGGAACTAGATCCCACATGCAGCAATGAAGATGATAGATCCAGGGTGCCACAACTAAGACCAGTGTGGCCAAATAAATATTTTTTCAAAAAACCGTAAGAAAAAAAAAAATCTACAAAACCAAGGTTCAGAGAGGTGATGCCCAAAGTCACACGGTTAAGGAACAGCAAAGACAGGTTTCAAATGCAAGAGGTCATATAGCTTCAAAGTCTATACTCTTGGCTGTTATGAGTATTATTACTTTTTAAAAAAAACCGTATCAAATACTTTTTCTTTTTCTTCAAGATATTGTTCATTTGTATTCTTTTGTGCACTATCCATCTCCTTTGCTCAGTTTCCTATCAAAGCATTTATCTTCTAAAGAATTCATTTTTGATGCAGATATACTGAAGACTTTTTGTGTTTATGTAGGCAAAAATATCAATCAAGGACTATAAACTATTATTGCTTCTCATACAACTACCAATGATCATCATAAAACAAGTTATCCTTATTAGTTGAAGGTTTGGAGATTAATTTCCCCCTGCTTAGAGAATCAATCCTTTAACTCAGCATTCAAGGCTCTATAATTTTGTTTCCTTTTTGCACACTCCCCTGTTCGCATCCAGTCAGTCCACTTCCTGCACACCATGCAAATGAAGCTGGAGTGGCCAGACATTCAGGCTCCATGATGAGACCACAATAGAAAGGGAGCCCGCCCCCTCCCCCCCACCCCACCTCCGCCATTTCTGCAGAACAAAGATGCTGGCTAGGAAAGAAAGAAGTAACAGTGCTGGGTAAACAGCCAAGCTTCTGCACCTGGTGGCTCGAATTTGCATATTCTTTGACTGATCTTCTGATCTGAACAACTCTCCTTTACCTGCCTAGCTAATCTCCTAGTCTAAACAGATTCTGCCCTAGAGGCCACTAACCTCTCTCTGCTAGTACAAAGCTAGACCATTTTCTCAGTTGCAGTGGAGCACAGGGTTCAAGGGCAGACCTGCCTTGGTTCTAGTTGTCATTGGCAGAGAGAGGGAAGATGGGCCTCTAGAAGCTGCTGATCTTGCTAATTTACAGAAGACTCTGTATTAGAATCACACCTCACCCCGTTCAGCCCTGCTCAGAGCAAGGAGGGCAAAGGGGCCCTGCTGGAGTTAAAACTCTGATCCAGAAATGGGAAAA
Source organism: Bison bison bison (assembly GCF_000754665.1). Classification (NCBI taxonomy): domain Eukaryota; kingdom Metazoa; phylum Chordata; class Mammalia; order Artiodactyla; family Bovidae; genus Bison; species Bison bison. Next base: position 6,649,005 of record NW_011495044.1, on the reverse strand, counting down.
CAGAAATGCAAACACCGTGGCCAGCTGGTGGCCTGGGGGCACTGTGACCTCATGCCAATAGCTTTAAGAGGGCACAGAAACTATGGAGTATGAGTTCAAAGTGTGCAAAGTCAACTGGTGGTGGGGAGGTCAATGCCCAGCCACCCCCTCCCCCCGCTGTCACAGGGAGCCTGGGGTCTCACCTACCTGGACAGGCCCTGGCAACTTCCTGGAGGAACGTTCTGGTGTGTGAACCAAAGGGGAGCTGGAACAGGAGGCTGAGCTCTGCTGTGTCCAGCTGGACGGTGACATCTGAACCTGTGCAGGGGAAGCAGGACATGAGCTCTTGGCTTCTGAGATGCTAAGGTGCATCTTTGGGCTGGAGCCCCCAGAATGGAGTATCAGCAGCCCAAGCTCCCAAAGCCCCTTTGACCCTTAAGCAATTGACTTATGGGTCAACTTAATGACTGTTGCTAGGACGATACGGAGCCCTTTGTACCCCCAGCTCCAAATTAACACCCTCAGTCTACAAGAGGGGGTGGACCTAGGCTCTGAAAAGCCAGTAAGCCTTGCTACAGACTTCTGGATGGAGACAGAAGAGACCAAGTTCTCAAACTATAGTCTACCCGCTCCCCCAGCCCACCACCACCACCACCCAAGTGGAATGAAAAGCACACAGAGGTGGACGGAGGGGCTTTCTGGCAGTCAGACATGCTAGGCACTGTGAATACCATGCTGAAGAGATCAGCCTGTGGATGGTGTCTGGCTTACAGCGTAACCTGATCGCCCAAAACACGTGCTGAGCTAGTGAATAAGTAGGAGCAGTCTAGCAGACTGATCAAGAGTGTGGGCTCCAGGGTCTGTAGTCCGAGTTTGAATCCCACCACTTACTGAATTACCTCATTTCTCTGGGTCTCCATTACCTCATCCATAAAACAGGAATGAAAGCAGTGATGACCTGATAGAATTGTGAGGAGAGCACCACCTGATCTGATGTGTGTAAAGCTCTTAGCATAGTACCTGGCCAAGATCATCTTTGACCAAGTATTCATTTCTATTATCAATACTTTTATAATGACTACTACTTCACTACTGTGACTATAATCTAGCCAAAAAAAAAAAGTGAAGAGGAACTAAAGAGCCTCTTGATGAAAGTGAAAGAGGAGTGTGAAAAAGCTGGCTTAAAACTCAACATTCAAAATACTAAGATCATGGGATCCAGTCATCACTTCATGGCAAGTAGATGGGGAAACAATGCAAACAGTGAGAGACTTTATTTTCTTGGGCTCCAAAATCACTGCAGATGGTGACTGAAGCCATGAAATTAAAAGACGCCTGCTCCTTGGGACAAAAGCTATGACCAACCTAGGTAGCATATTAAAAAGCAGAGACACTACTTTGCCAACAAAGGTCCATCTAGTTAAAGCTGTGGTTTTTCCAGGAGTCATGTATGGATGTAAGAGTTGGACCATAAAGAAAGCTGAGTGCTGAAGAATTGATGCTTTTGAACTGTGGTGTTGGAGAAGACTCTTGAGAGTCCCTTCGACAGCAAGGAGATCAAATCAGTCAATCCTAAAGGAAATCAGTCCCAAATATTCATTGGAAGGACTGATGCTGAAGCTGAAGCTTCAATACATTGGCCACCTGATGCAAAGGACTAACTCATTGGAAAAGACCTTGAGCCTGGGAAAGATTGAAGGCAGGAGGAGAAGAGGACAACAGAGGATGAGATGGTTGGATGGCATCACCGACTTGACGGACGTGAGTTTGAGCAAGCTCCAGGAGTTGGTGATGGACAGGGAAGCCTGGAGTGTTGCAGTCCATGGGGTAGCAAAGAGTCAGACATGACTGAGCCACTGAACTGAACTAAACAGTCTAGCAAATAAGGTAGATATTAAACAGGTCACTATAGATAATTAGGACCCAACTCAGACTGAAAGGCCCACTCACCAAGAATGTAGAGCTCACCATCTGGGGACACTGCAGGGAGGGAAAGGAAAAGGCCCTTAGCCATTGAGCATCATCCTTGCTCCCACCACTCCACCCCCAACAAGGGCAGAAATGACCTGGGGGCCCTGAGGAGAGGGATCATCCCATCCCGCCCACTGTGGCACCTTCTTCCAGTGTGAAATCCCGAGAGACTGGCACGATCTGGTCCAAGGAGACATCGTCCCCAGTGATGGCCATCCTCCGGTGTGTATACAGGAAGAGACTGAGGGCAGGAAGCATCGTAAGGACAGGGTGCACGGGGCCATTCCTCCGGTCCACCGTGGAAGCCTCAGCGTGCTCGGCTCGCATTCTCTCCTTGGTCCCTGGGGACTGTGCTCATGCTTCTCTGCACAATGGTGCCCATCAGAGACCGATGGGTTATCAAGGCTGGACTTGCCTCACTTTGGGAACCCCGCTTTGTTAGTAAAACCCATGTGTAATCCCCCCCTTGTGCATTCTAGGACTGTATGTGACAAGAACAGGGCAATCCTCACCTCCTCCTCTCCCTCCCTGAACCTCAGCTTTTCCATCTGTAAAGGAAGGGTGATGGGTTCAAAAATGTCTAAGGCTCCTCCTTCCCAGATCTGAGACCCTGAGGGTCACTTTTCAGCTGTGAGAACTTTGATCATTATTCTCGCTGTTTCTGGGTAATAGGTGGGTGTTACTAGCAACATTTATGGAGCCCTTTTTACGTACTTCACAGCATTTTAACTACTTTATATGCAGAAACTCATTTTAATCTTTAGTTTGGACGCATTGAGGTTTGCTCAAGATGTAACAAAGCCTAGGTTTGAATCCAAGACAGGCCACGGGGTTTCTCATCAGATTTTGAGGATTATATGAGCTAATAATACATAGGGCTGGGCATATAGTGTTCAGAAACTATTAACTATCATTATTATAATTATTCTAGAAGCCTCAGACTCTGTCCTAGAATGTGTGAAATCCAGCTGGAGGGATGATGGAAAATAATAAACCCAAACAGGCAAGGCCCAACCCCATCACTTACGCGTGTTCCTGGCCACCACGCTCCGGACGGTAGCGCACGAGTCCCAGGAGGCGGCTCTGCCTGCTGTCGCCCCCGCACAGCACACCTTGCACCGCCTGCCGCTCAGGGTCAAGGCAAAGGGAAAGGAAGCCTACATCCAGGTCTTGCCCAACCCGGCCCGCCCCACCAGCCTTGCCCTGGCTTGCCCTGCCCTCACCCATGCAGTTTACTGTGTGACCCTGGGCAGGTCACTTCACCTCTCTAACCCTTCATCTGTGAAATAGGGATATCAACCCCCAACTTCACAGGGGGTGGGAGGATAACTGAGTATTTAAAGCATAAGGCAGAGAGTCCAAAACTGAGTACATAGTAAGTACTGGTTTCCTTCCCTCCACCCCCGCGCTCCCCCTCCCCCCATGGCACAGAGAGAGGGAGGCAACCAGAGAGACACGTAGACACCTGCCATTCCACTTCCCAAGCCCAGGCAGGGAGGCCCTGGGGCTGGGAGCTCCAGGCTGCAGGGAAGGATATGATCACGCAATACTCCCCATCAGCCAGGGTCTCCTGGATGGCCACAGATTGGTCCATGCTGGTGCACACCCTGGGGAAGGGCAGAAGGGAGGTTCTTTAGGTCAATACGTCAACGGGGATGTGATGGAGTTGCCTCTGAGGACCACCGGCAGGGATGGGGGGCTCTGCTGGGAGAAGGCGGAGGAGGCCCCATCCTCTCCCTCCCCCTCCCCCTTTGCCATCCTTTGCCTCTGATGCGAGGTACAACTTGCTATGCCGGCCTCTGTCCTGAAGGGCATCCAGTCGCTCCTTAGTGGGGTCCAGTCTACTTGCAGGACGTGTGGTGCCCTGTCCCATTACCGGATAGGAGGCTATGGTCTTTACTGCTCCAGGACTGGGGCTCTGCCTCTCTTTTGGGGGAACAGTGTGAGTTCTGCTAACAGCTGTCTGGGAAGTGTCAGGGGTGTATCTGCATGTATCTTGGGAAGGGAGTGTCTCATTCTGGACCAGGACTCCAGTCCTGTCCCTCTTGCCTTGGAGATGGGCAAGTGTCCCGTTACTCCTTGGCCCTCCCCCAGCCCAGCAGGCCACATTGCATCAGCCAAAGGCTGGGGGTGTCCGGTTCTGACAGCTTCAGGACAGGGCACCCAGCTCTCAGCTTGTCCAGTCCCTCCTGTCCAGCCCTGCCCTGGCTTCCCTGCCCCGCACTCACTCCTGGCCCCCTGCTATTGCCGCCTACCTCCTGAGCTGTCACCGCTGCTGGGTGTGCGGAACCTCGGCCGGGACCGGTCAAAGACTACATTTCCCAGCAGCCCCTACGCCACACGATGGTCAGCCAGCCTGCAAGTCCCAGCATGCTGTGCCAATGTGGGGGTTGGGGGGGCTCCTCCCTGCGCCCTCCGCCGCTCCGTTAACTCCTTAAGTCCTGTGGTACCCTCGGCTCCCTATTCTGGAAAGCTTTTCCTAAGGACTCCCCCCGACATGCTCAGCCCTCGAGCGGCCAGAGTTCCTTATCCAGGACCTGGAAGGAAGATGGTCACTTTAAGGGAAAACGTTTTCTCCGTTTCATCCTCAGCTCCTCGCACTCCAGGCAGGCCGACACTGGCCTCTGCTGGAACACTTCCTCCCCAGGTACCTATCCTGTCCTAGCTTCAGGAAGAACAATACTATGAAGAACCACATACCCCCATTTTCCAGGTGGAGAAACTGAGACTCAGAGAGGTTAAGCGTCCTGACCAAGGTCTTGACACTGAAACGTGAGACTCCAGCTTCCATGCCGCGGACACTGCCACCCACGGCCGCATTTCCTCCCTTAGCCTCAGCAGGGGTGTGTGACAGGACCAGCCCATCCTGCCTGCCTCATGGGGCTGTGTGGGGAAAAAGGAGGCCAACGCGCTTTGTCAAGGGTGTGACCGTGTTCATATGCAGCGCCTGTGCTGAGGCCCCATTCTCTCTCCCCCTGAGGAGGAGAGACATCGAGGGAGGGCCCCCCCCAGCTCAGCTCTCACAACAGCCTGAGCCTACACTTTGTTGTTTCCAGCCCTTTCCCCTGATTCACTGGCCACTGGGCAAGGCTTTCCTCCTTTGGGGCCTGCCCTTCTCCACCTAAGATAAGGAGGCTGCTCCAGATGGACGAAGGGCCAGCTCAGATTAGGGTATCCAGGACCAGTCTCTCCCAGTCTATTGGCCATTTCACTAAGCTGTAAGCTCCCTGAGAACAGGCTGTATCTTTTCCTTATCACTCCAGTGTTGTTTCTGGCACACAAATTCACCCTGAGAACATGTTTATTGAGTTAGTGAGTTATTTTAATGAGTACTTTTTCTCTTAAGCTCTGACCCAAACTGAAGGGTCAGTGCTGGGGAAGGAGTGACCATGTGACTTCTAGTCCATTCCCCGTCCTTTTCCCCTAAGCTCAGAGTTGCTGCCCTAGTGACCAATTTGAATAAGTAAATCTCTTCCAGAGAAAGTAACTTCTTCCCAATTTTCTTTTCCTGGAAATATCCACAGCACAAATGGAGCTCAAGTTTATTTGAATTTGGTTTCAAAGCTGAGTTGAGGACGAGGGGAAAGGGGATTGATTCAGATCCTTCGAGATAAAGAGGGCTGAGGTCACTTCAGGAAATCAGGGGAACCCCAATTCCAGCCCCTCTCTTTGTGTCAAAGTCTGGGGAGGATCAGGGAAAAGTGGACAGGGACGAGCACTTTTTTTTTGGCTTCTGCTTTTTGTATTTTTGGCCACACAGAGGCATGAGGAATCTTAGTTCCCCAACCACGGATCACACTTGCACCCCTGCACTGGAAGGGCAGAGTCTTAACCACTGGACTATCAGTGAAGTCCCAGGACTGGGCACCTTTTACAGATAAAGAAACTGCTACTTCAGGACTTTGGGGTCCTCGAACTTGATGGGGATCAGATAGGAGATTGTTCTGTTTTATCAGACAAAACTCCAGCCTGCCCCCTTGGAGGGCATCATGTTCAGGCCTAGGCCCTGGGAACCTCTAGCACAGAGCTGCAGTCTTGATAAATCCCTTTCACTAAAGATACAGTCACAGGAATCAGAGCTGGCAGTGGGCCTGGCAACTTCCAGGGCCTAAAGGGTCTTCCTGCCTGGTTCTCCCTGACTCAGCCTGGCCTAGCTAGGGGAGCAGGACCAGGAGCAGGGCAGAGTGGAGGAGAAGCAGCCGCAGCCAGGGTCCCGTGCAGGGGGCTCCTGGTGGCCCCTGGTGCTGCCCTGTTGAAATGGAGGTTCCCATCCAGCTGGAGGCAGCTGTCAGGGCCCGAGGCTTGGCAGCGCTCTTGGTAGCAGGGCTGAGCCACAGCCCCGTGACACCTGGGGGTCCCTGCCGTGCAGGCCTGGCTGCACCCTGCAGTGTGGCCTGAGCTGGATTGTTTCAGCTACAAGAAGAGACGAGACTATTCATCCTCCCCTTGCCTTCGTCCCCCATTCATGGAGGCAAAAAATGTTAAGTGGGGGGACTTCCCTGGTTGTCCAATGGCTAAGACTCCATGCTCCCAATGCAGGGGGCCAGGATTCAATCCCTTGTCAGGGAACTGGATGCCACATGCCACAACTAAAGCCAGATGCAGCCATAAATAAATATTGGAAAAAAAAAAAGTGAAGTGGGGCTGTGGGCTGAGTTGAACTTCACTGGGCTGCTGGTTCCCAGCCAGCTAGTCCTCAGAGAACATCCAAGGTGATCAGAAACAAGGGCATGTCACGGGGACTTGGAGGATTCCAGCTGCTATCCTGGATTTCAGCATTATGTGGAGCTTAGAGGGGTCCAGCAGCCTGGGCCCCAGCAGGTCTAGCTCCAGCCAGATTCAGCTGCTGACCCCGCTCTGTCCAGGCAGGAGGAGGCCTGCAGTTCTAAGGGAGGGCAGCGCTCGACCTTGGAGCACTCCAGGGCTCACCTCACAGAAGTGCAGGCCCTCAGTCACTTTGAAGCAGTCACTGCCTTGGCAGGAGAAGGTGGGACAGGGTTTCCTCTGGAAGAGAAAGTGAAAGAAGAGTGAGGGATGGGGAGCTCTGTGAATTCTGGACTCAGGTGGGGTCTGGCTGCCTGTCTCACTGGCCTCAGCCACTATTGCCCATTCCTGCCTCCACTACCTGGAGCAGGCAGGTGTGGGTAGACACTCACGTTTTTTTTTTGGGGGGGGGAGCTGGAGGGGTGATGATCACCAGGAGTGGAGTGGGAAGCGGCTTGTCCTCTGGGATGGTCAGGTGGTCTAGGCCTGAGACAGAGCAGGGCTGCCCGGGGAAGTGCAGTGACACATGTGCTGGGGGACAGGTCCTCTGCGAAGTCCCCGCCCCTGCCCCAAGGGGAGAGCACCCTGTGTGTGGATGTCATGACCTGAAACTCCCCTATCTCTGCCACCTGGAGAGGCACAGGAACTGCTTTACAGTGGGGGTGGGAGTGGGGAGTTAGGGTTAGGGGAAATCCTGAAGGGGTGGGGCATGGGGAAGGAGGGTAGACCTCAAAGCTAAGGGTCAGCCTGACAAGGTTGAGAGGTTGCGGTTTTGATAGAGGTTGAGAAGGTTGGTAAAAACAGCTCAGCTCTGGAGGCCTGTCAAAGGGTGGGGCTCAGAGCTGGGCATTAGTGAGTGGGCAAGGGTCAGGGCTAGGGGACAGGTGGGACGGGGCTCTGAACTTATGGGGCCAAAGGGAGGAAGGACTCGGAGTTGAAGGAGCACAGAGGAGGGATTCAGAGCTACAGGCTGGGGGGCGCTGTCTCACCTGAGACCGACTGGCTGAGTGCCAGGCAGAGAGGCCACCGCTGCAGCCTTGCAGAGAGCAGGGTCGGGGCTGGAGTTTGTTGGCCTGCAGGCAAGGGCTGGGACTGGTTTCATGTCTCCACATGCTCCACACAGGCTGCACTGAGCTGTGTGGTGCAAAGTGTTGAGTAGGACCAGTTGGGTGAAGAGAGAGCCTGCAAGTTCAGGAGCAGCCAGTTCAGGAGGGGCCAGCGGGTCCTGGACTGAAACTCAGCTTCTCCGGACAATCCAACAGCGACTCCTCTCTCTCCGGCTTCGGTATCTCCCTCCCAGCCCCTACTGGAGGTACCTGGATGTCAGCACCCCTCCAGCCCTGCAGCAGCTTCTCCTGGCAGCATCCTGCCCAGGGCCTATAACAGCCCCGCCCCACACCTTGCAGTAGTTCTCCCCTGGGCTGCACTCTTGCTGTTCCGTTGGAGAGCAATGCCTCCTGGTAGCCTGCCTCTTGGAAGCAGTGGAAGCTGTGGCATGTCTGCGGGAGGGTTTGAACGCTGTGGCCCTATTCCCACAGGAGAAGGCATCCAGGAGGCTCTGTCCTCCTTTGTCCGCTGCTTTGTTGCTTACTTGGACAGAAGGCGGCGGGATGCGAGATGCGGGGAGCTAGTTTCTCACCAGGTGGTAGTTCTGGGCTACTAGTAAGACCTGCAGGAGGACTAGTAGGAAGAAAAGGAGAGAAGGCCACTGCAGGAAGTAACCAGCCCTAGAGTCAAGATTAAGGGAAGGTCACTCCATGGTTAAGTCAAAAAAGGTCATGACATAGGGGAAAAAAGAAGGGACAGTGTCAGGGCTCAGCAGTACTGACAGGTTAGGGTTGGTCACAGGGACCAGGAAAGGCTGGTGTCCCTGGGCTGTGGACAGTTACCTCTGAGCAAAGCAGCCTGATGGCTACTACTGGTCGCAGACATCTCTGATTATGTACTCCAGGAGCCCAAGAGAGTGAAGGACCGGTCCTGGGCGACCCAGGGGAGGGCTGCAAACAGAGGTTCCCATATTGGACCATGCAGATGCGTAAACTAAGGCTGGGAGCAGCGGGGAGAATCTTATATGGAATACAGTGTCCTGGGGGCTGGGCTTTCACTTTCCGCAAGTCATATTGTTGGTGATATTGAGGTTGGCACAAAGGGGCCTGCAGCCCGGTAACAGCCCCTCTGAGAGTAAATGTTGTTGTTGGCATGGCGACAGCAACATCCCCAGCCCGAGGGGACACAGAGCTGGCGCAGGTGCAGTGACAGGAAATAGACACGCAGTGCCTCTGATCTGGCCTCATTTGCCTCTGACATCAGAAGGTGCTAGGGTGGGGAGTAGAGGGTGATAGGCTTCCTCAGAACCCAGGGCAGGAAAATGCTGGGTCACAGAGTCGAAAGTCAGGGTTCCTTTGTCCAGATTCTTCAGGGTTCTAATCAGAGCTGAGCCAAGGACAGGAGGTAGCTTTCAGACCCTGGGTTGCTGGATCCCAGCTCTGCCTCTCCCAGTTTGAAGGGATCAGATCTGTAAGGGTCTGCTAAGCCCAGGTTCAAGTTTCTCCATGGGAGGCAGAAAACTTCTGGAGATGGGAGAGGGGGCCATTATTCCCATCTTCCTGCCCAACCCTGGGATGCTGAGTACTATCCAGCCCCCAAAGTTCCTGGAGTAGACAGGGCATATTTCCCTGTCCTCATGGGTTGGTCCTCCATCAGCACTTGGACCTCTTAGGTGATGGTTGCCATGGTGATGTGATATGGAAGGGAGACTGGATCCTGTCTGGGCTGGGTCTCTTTTGGCAGTGGCCTTCAATGCATGAGTGGGGAGGTACTCAGAATCCCAGATGCAGAGGTGAGGTAGGATAGGACCCTTTGGCAACAGGGGCCACTTCTTATCACCACCAGTCTCATCCTCTCTATGGCTCCCTCTCCTCCAAGGCTATACTCAAGAAGTGTTCTCATCCAGTCAACACCTCTCAAGGGGACTTCAGTCTCCAAAGGCAGATAGGTCAAGAGGGGAGCCCAAAGTTCTCCCCGGCCCCTGTGTCCTTGTGAAAGAAAGGGCCCAGGCCTCCCACACAGCCCCTTCCTTTCCCCCTCCTTGGTTGGAAACAGCTGAGGCCGGAGGGACAGCTCAGGAGTGTGAGGGAAGCAGATCCTCAACCAAGTTGGAAAGCTGGGCCAGGCCTAGATGGTTACAGCTAGTCTGTGTCAGTTCTGGCTCCTTGCCTGTCTGCTTTAGACTGTGCACTCCTCAACGACTAGAGTCCCAATGTTCCCTGAACCCCAGCTTATTCCAGCGGTAGATTAACCTGCGTGCCTGAATGTGTGGAGGGCAACCAGCACGTGTCCCTGAGTCAGGAGGCTGCAAGTGCAGCCCTTGGAAGCTGGTGGCTGCCCTTCATCCCCTCCTGTCATCTGTCAGCTCTGGGAGTTTCCCGCTGACACTGCTGCCACCCCTGGGGACACAAGCAAAAGAAGGAAGCTTTTGTTCAGACTGGAAGCAGGAGAATATAAAGCCAATTGGCAGATAGAAGGGCCCCACTGGGACGTGTCTCTTTTGTGTAGATAAGAAAGCCTGCAGGTACCTTATTTGTGTAGATGAGAAAGCCAGCAGGTAGAGCAGGCTCTCAGAAGGGAGGGGAGGCCAGGGTCCATTTGCAATGAAAGTCTGTCTGGCTGATAGAGGGAAGGGGAGTTGGTGAGGAGAGGTCACAGGTCATTCCTACCAAAAGAATTTTGAGGTGAGGCTGCTGCCAGGCAAGACTGGAAGAATGAAGGGAAAGAGTTATCTCAAGGATAAAAAAAATGTAAACAAATGCAGAAGGAAGATGAAAACCTCACCTTTGTCTGCCCCTCACTTTCCAACACATGGGTTACCTTTAGGGTACTCCCTTCATGGAGACTTCCAGCACAAGCTGACCCAGCGAGGGGACCAGAAGGGAAGTGGAGGAAATAGATGACAGGTGAGGCTGGACACAGACTTATTTATTGGCTTTCCTTTCAGAAGTAGGGACTTGCTTTCAGAAGTCCTCTTGCTTCTGGGAGGTTCATCCCCAAGTCAGCCTCAGGGGTCAGCAGCGCCAATCCAGAGGTCAATCCCAGATTCCTGCCCAGGGCTGGAAGGGGCAGGTAGAGACCTGCAGCCTCTCTGATGGAGGAGCTTTCCTCCTTGAAGAGTGAGCTGAGTCATCTGTTCCTGGCAGGCAGTGCCCTGGCAGAGGCTCAGACTCCAGGTTTAAGGGAGAGATTCTCAAAAGACTCAGGAACCAAGGATGCACTTGTGGGGATTAACTATACAGGATGTTTATGCAGAGACTTCCCTGGCGGTTCAGTGGTTAAGACTCTGAGCTTCCACTGCAGGGAGTGTGAGTTCAATCCTTGGTCAAGAAACTAAGATGCCACGTGACACACAGCATGGCAAAAAAAAAAAAAAAAAAAAAAGTACACGCATGCATATTTTGTAATGTTGACTTAAAAAAAATGCACAATGTGTGAGTTGCAAGTTAAATTTTCTTTGGAGCAAAATGAGGGCTGTAGCCTGGGAGACAGTACCTCAGATAGCTCTGAGAAACTGCTCCCAAGAGTTTAGGGGTAAGGACAGCATGTATGTGATTTTGGTGAATACATGCAATCAAGCACATATTTTTTCAGGTTTCTGTTGGTCTCATGAGGCTTCTGCTAGTCATGAGAAACAACTGTCATCATGAAGGATTTTAGTGTTTTTCTACATATGGGGCGATTCAAGAATTGGGCTCATAAAATCAGCCCCTGAAAATATCTGACCTATCCTGCCAGTTTCCACCCCTCCTCTACCAAAGCACAAAGGGCCTCATTTCTGCAGGCGGTGGGGAAGGTCGGCAGCTACAGCAGCAGATGACTTAGCCGTTGGAGAGGTAGACAGGTAGATGACAAGGGCCCATGGCAAGAGCCAATTTGTAGTTGACACTAAGGAGAAAGCTTCCCTGGTGGCTCCGATGGTAAAGAATCTACCTGCAATGTGGGAGACCTGGGTTTGATCCCTGGGTTGGGAAGATCCCTGCAGGAGGGCATGGCAACCCACTCCAGTATTCTTGCCTGGAGAATCCCCCTGGACAGAGGATCCTGGCGGACTACAGTCCTTGGGGTCGCAGAGTCGGACACGACTGAGCGATAAGCACAGCACAGCAATAAGGAGAAAGTCTACAGGTATCTTTATATTTCCGAAGAAACTATGATCCTAAAAAGATTAAGAACGACTGACCTAAACCCAGAAAGAGCTCCTCTCCATTCTCCCCTGCCTGGTCAGGGGGTTCAGCTGAAACCCTGTTCTTCCTATAGCAAACCCCCAAAGAGGCAGACATGACTGAGTGACTGAACAACAAAAGAAGAGCAGACTTCACTGAGTCACCTCTGGGGAGAATCACTTCTGATCCAAGTTTGCTGGTCTCCCCCCTAGTAGCTGTGTGCCCGCTCAGGGCTGGATAAGCTGGCCACACAATTCCTGCTGGCCCAGGTGTGCCTGGACCGCCTCTGGGTCTGCTCCCGCCCTCCCACCTCCACTCAATTCTCAAGATTTATAAACCTAGCTGCGCCTGGCACATGCAAGGCACTAATAGATAGATATTTGGATAAATGGAAAAGATAAACAGAAGAAGCCTCTGCAGTGACAGGGAAGCCCTAGGTTTTCTAATGCAGCTCATCAGATGCTCTCCTCAAAGTTCACAGGATGACTGCAGTCATCTGGGCAAGGCTGAGGGCAGGACTCCTTGGAATCTGGTCCCACTACCCCTTCACACTGTAAAAAAAAAAAAAAAAAAGGGCTCTTGGGTTTGACCATGGAGTCCCAGGTACCCCTCCTGAAGAGGGGGCTCGAGGACTGTGATAGCAGGAAAGCAGCAGGAGTGTTCTGGGGAGGCCCTCGCTGCAATGCTGGAGGGACATGTGCCCCTGTGTTTCCCGTTTTCCAGGTTTTAAATCTCTTTAAAATGGTAATGTCTCCTTGCACTTTGGGCCTGTTTTCAGTAATCAATGCTTTTAGTTGGCTTGATTAGGTTTAATTATCTACTTTCTCTGCTTTAGAAGCTCAGGCCCTGGAGAGGTTGTCCAAATGGGGTTTCAAGCAACTGGAGGAGCCAAAGTACACATGAATGTGTGAAGAGTTGCCCAAGGGATAGGTTGAACCAGGAAGGAAAGTAATACAGAGGGAAGGACCACAGCGGCAAGCTGTGTGGAAACCCTACTCATGGAGATGACTAGGGTAACAGAGGAGTGTGGGGGAGAGGCCAGCTCTGGAGCTGGGATCTTCCCCAGTGGATATATGACAAGTGAACTGAAGTTCTGGGTGCTGAGGGGCAAAGGGAGCCTCTGTGGGATCCTGTTGGACCAGGCCCTGCCATTCAGACGACTGTGCCTGGGGGCAGATCAGGGCCCCCTGACTCCCCTAGTTCTCTCCACTTGGGATACCAGATTCAGATCCTGAGGTAGCTGCTCGAGTCCCCCCAAACTGTGGCTCTCGGGGCTTGGAGACCACTCTAGGCTTGGAGCTACTTCACAGTCAAGCAGGGATCTTGTAGGAGACAAAGGCTTATGGGATCACCAAACTCTGATTCTGAAGCGGCAAGGAGGTGGTCACTGCTGCTCCTGGTTTCACTATGTGCCAGGCTGCTGAGGTGTGAAGAGGGGCAGGGCTGCAGCCCCATTCCAAGCCCAAGTCCTCCCTTTATGCAAATTAAAAAGCAACCTTGGTGGCACGGCTTTGTCCTCAGCAGAGGTCCTGGCTCACCCTCCCAAACTTTCCCTAGTACAGTATATGCACGAACAGCTGACTCAACTAAGGTCAGGGCTTTCCTGGGGGTGATTTTCATTTGGAGAGGCGGCAGCAAACAGGGGTGGGGAACAAGGTCAGGTCAGAATCACCTAGCATAATATACGTAAAATAATAGGTGCTCATTAATTTAGTTGCTTCTCAAGTCTGTGAGAAAGAAGGAGGTGTTATGAACTAGAGGACTGAATTAGTTCATGATTCTTGGCTTCACAAGAAGACACATTCAGAATGAGGGCTGGTTTTATTTTCCAACGGAATCTTCTTTAATATAAAACAAAGATAAAACACATCTCACCGCTGCAATCTGCCAGCATGCCTTGTTTCTACAAGATGCATGCTAGTCCATAAGACTAAGTAGCAAAGAGTCTTTAGGAGCATTTGATTGGGAGAAATAGAAAAAGCAGATCTTAGGGAAGCCTGGGCAAGGCCCACGGCTGAGACACATCCCCGAACACTAGAGCAGTCCTTGTCTTTTCAGATCCTCGTACGTCTTCTTATTTACAACATTCCCACTGGAGTCTTCATATTCTTCCTAAAAGGGAAGAAGGACTCCATTAAGTACAACTGCTGGGAGAAATATTTAGACCAGCCTCTGGGTACCTGAGCTCGCCCTGGCCTGATTCCATGCCATTCATCTAAAACAGCCTTTCTCAACCGGGGTTCTGCTCTATTGCCCACAGCATCCATTAGACATCTAGAAAGATACCAATTATGACTGATCCTTGGGGATATCTGAGAAAATTGTGTATTCAAACCACTTTCTGTGTTTAAGATGAGGAACTCCGGCTCAGAAAGGCTCACTTCAGACATGGTTTTCAAATGGGCCCCAAGAACTCTAGGTTTCTACCTGAGAGGACACTACAGGAGATAAAGGCCAAGAGGACTGAGCTTCTCCACATTCAGAGGAGTTCTGCTTTTTCTATGTATTGGAGTTCTATGTTACAGCTTGAAAAGGGCTTTGCTGCTAAAGGAACACTGAACACCACTGACCTAAGAGGAAGCAGCTACCATATCTCACATACACACCACTCCTCATCTCTGAAATCCTCTGTTAGGGATGACCATCCCAAGACCAACAAGACGCCTCCCCACCCCATGAGCAAGCTCATCAGATGCTCTCCTCAAAGGAGATCTAACATACGACACAGATTTTCAGCCTCTTAGCTTATGAATCCCAAGGGCAGGACAAGACACAGGGTACTTCTGCTTGCCACTTCAAAATTTCAATGGGAGAATATAACCTGTCGTTAAGACACAGATTTGAAGTCTGACACATGTAATATCACAAATAAACTAGGCTTTTCAAGTCAAGAGCTGATTAGAGATATTGTCACCCTACACTTCCTGCTACAGTGAACCAGGGGCCGTCTCTCACTCCCTTCTGCACCGTGAGGGATTCTGTGGCTTGACGTTACACCTGATGCTACATAAGCACTCACCTCAGTGTCAGGCTGCCATCGTTCCGATGCCTTCTGCAGTTTCAGCTTGGCCCACACTGCCGGACAAGAAATGATCAGCAATCAGATTCCACTGAGTATCCACTGGGTACTGGGTGTTATAACATATCCCTCATTAGGATCCCCCTGAGTGCCTGTCCTAAAGACATCTGCCTGCCCCAAATGGGAATTTTGGTTCTGGACTGCCTGTGGACAAACCCCTTTCATAGCAAAATTTACCATAATGTTTGCTTTGTTGCAAAATAAAAAGTTGGATCATATATAACCAAACACCTCTTAGAATTGAGAACTGATACTCTCAAAGGAAATAGAAGCTGAAGTTGAACGGTTATATGAAGACCTACAAGACCTTTTAAAACTAACACCCCAAAAAGATGTCCTTTCATTATAGGGGACTGGAATGCAAAAGTAGGAAGTCAAGAAACACCTGGAGTAACAGGCAAATTTGGCCTTGGAGTACAAATGAAACAGGGCAAAGGCTAATAGAGTTTGGCCAAGAGAACGCACTGGTCATAGCAAACACCCTCTTCCAACAACACAAGAGAAGACTCTACACATGGACATCAGACGGTCAACACCGAAATCAGATTGATTATATTCTTTGCAGCCAAAGATGGAGAAGCTCTATACAGTCAGGAAAAACAAGACAGGGAGCTGACTGTGGCTCAGATCATGAACTCCGTATTGCCAAATTCAGACTTAAATTGAAGAAAGTAGGGAAAACCACTAGACCATTCAGGTATGACCTAAATCAAATCCCTTATGATTATACAGTGGCAGTGAGAAATAGATTTAAGGGACTAGATCTGATAGATAGAGTGCCTGATGAACTATGGACGGAGGTTCATGACATTGTACAGGAGACAGGGAACAAGACCATCTCCATGGAAAAGAAATGCAAAAAAGCAAAATGGCTGTCTAGGGGGGCCTTACAAATAGCTGTGAAAAGGAGAGAAGAGAAAAGCAAAGGAAAAAAGGAAAGATATAAGTATCTGAATGCAGACTTCCAAAGAATAGCAAGAAGAAATAAGAAAGCCTTCCTCAGTGATCAATGCAAAGAAATAGAGGAAAACAACAGAATGGGAAGGACTAGAGATCTCTTCAAGAAAACTAGAGATACCAAGGGAACATTTCATGCAAAGATGGGCTCGATAAAGGACCGAAATGGTATGGACCTAGCAGAAGCAGAAGATATTAAGAAGAGATGGCAAGAATACACAGAAGAACTGTACAAAAAAGATCTTCACGACCCAGATAATCACGATGGTGTGATCACTCACCTAGAGCCAGACATCCTGGAATGTGAAGTCAAGTGGGCCTTAGAAAGCATCACTATGAACAAAGCTAGTGGAGGTGATGGAATTCCAGTTGAGCCTTTCAAATCCTGAAAGATGATGCTGTGAAAGTGCTGCACTCAATATGCCAGCAAATTTGGAAACCTCAGCAGTGGCCACAGGGCTGGAAAAGGTCAGTTTTCATTCCAATCCCAAAGAAAGGCAATGCCAAAGAATGCTCAAACTACCGCACAACTGCACTCATTTCACACATTAGTAAAATAATGCTCAAAATTCTCCAAGCCAGGCTTCAACAGTATGTGAACCGCAAACTTCCAGATGTTCAAGCTGGTTTTAGAAAAGCCAGGGGAACCAGAGATCAAATTGCCAACATCCGCTGGATCATCAAAAAAGGAAGAGAGTTCCAGAAAAACATCTATTTCTGCTTTATTGACTATGCCAAAGCCTTTGACTGTGTGGATCACAATAAACTGTGGAATATTCTGAAAGAGATGGGAATACCAGACCACCTGATCTGCCTCTTGAGAAACCTATATGCAGGTCAGGAAGCAACAGTTAGAACTGGACATGGAACAATGGACTGGTTCCAAATAGGAAAAGGAGTACGTCAAGGCTGTATATTGTCACCCTGCTTATTTAACTTCTATGCAGAGTACATCATGAGAAATGCTGGGCTGGAAGAAGCACAAGCTGGAATCAAGATTGCTGGGAGAAATATCAATAACCTCAGATATGCAGATGACACCACCCTTATGGCAGCAAGTGAAGAGGAACTAAAAAGCTTCTTGATGAAAGTGAAAGTGGAGAGTGAAAAAGTTGGCTTAAAGCTCAACATTCAGAAAACGAAAATCGTGGTATCTGGTCCCATCACTTCATGGGAAATAGATGGGGAAACAGTGGAAACAGTGTCAGACTTTATTTTTTTGGGCTCCAAAATCACTCCACATGGTGAATGCAGCCATGAAATTAAAAGATGCTTACTCCTTAAAAGGAAAGTTATGACCAACCTAGATAGCATATTAAAAAGCAGAGACATTACTTTGCCAACAAAGGTCCGTCTTGACAACAAAGGTCAAGGCTATGGTTTTTCCAGTCATGTATGGATGTGAGAGTTGGACTGTGAAGAAAGCTGAGTGCCGAAGAACTGATGCTTTTGAACTGTAGTGTTGGTGAAGACTCTTGAGAGTCCCTTGGACTGCAAGGAGATCCAACCAGTCCATCCTAAAGGAGATCAGTCTTGGGTGTTCATTGGAAGGACTGATGCTGAAGCTGAAACTCCAGTACTTTGGCCACCTCATGTGAAGAGTTGACTCAGTGGAAAAGACCCTGATGCTGGGAGGGATTGGGGAAAGGACGAGAAGGGGACGACAGAGGATGAGATGGCTGGATAGCACCACCGACTCGATGGACATGAGTTTGAGTGAACTCCGGGAGTTGGTGATGGACAGGGAGGCCTGGCGTGCTGCAGTTCATGGGGTCGCAGAGAGTCGGACACAACTGAGTGACTGAACTGAACTGACTCTCAAAGGAAAAGTTAGTATGGTACAAAATATAGGAATTATTGGAAAAAGTGACCTTACTGTTTTAAAGTTCATAATAGAAGAGAAAGAGAATGCTATGCTTAGTCACTCAGTCATGTCTGACTCTGAGACCCCATGGACTATAGCCCACCAGGCTCCTCTATCCATGGGTATTTTCCAGGCAAGAATAATGGGGTGGGTTGCCATGCCCTCCTCCAGGGAAATCTTTCCAACCCAGGGATCAAACCCAGGTCTCTCGCATTGCAGGTGGATTCTTTAGCATCTGAGCTACCAGGCAAACTACTTGAGTGGGTAGCCTATCCTTTCTCCTGGGGAATCTTCCCAACCCACGAATCGAACCAGGGTTTCCTGCATTGCAGGCATATTCTTTACCAGTTGAGGTATCAGGGAAGGCCCAAGAGAACACTAGACATTGTCAAATACAACTACTTGAGGTCTGATGCGTGTATTTCAAAAAATTCAGAGAAAAAAAAAAACAATGAAATATCATGGCCAAAGAGTTTGAAAGATAAGATAGCTCAATAAACACTGAAGACATTAGAAGAATAATTCTGACAGTTCAATTCTAATGAGCACGGAAAGAGAAAGACATCTACAGACACTACCGTAGCTCCAGAGGAAGGGATCAGACATGTGCAAAGACAGGACAGATACAAAACTAGGAAAGAACAACTTAAACTTGTAAGAATGGTGTCTGGAAGGCGCACCCTTAGAACAAAGGGCTATGTGCAACAGATGGGACAGGTCGCTGCTATGAAGGTAAGATGACAGTGAAAAGGAACAACTACTTGATTCTTATAAGCTTTCATATTTCTCATCACGTAGAACAATCTCTAAACATGACAAGATTAGAAGAAATATCCTATAGAGAAAGCTGAAGTCTAAGATGGGTGAAGAAATATTAATAGTAGATGAGACAATATGTAAGTGCTGAAATCTTTTTAAAAACATATTCATTTGGCATCGGGTCTTAGTTGTGCCACACAGGGTCTCCGACGTTTACTACAGTGTGAGGTTAGTTGCAGCATGTGGGATGTAGTTCCCTGACCAGGGATTGAACCTGAGCCCCCTGCATTGGGAACACGGATTCTAAGCCACTGGATCACCAAGGAAGTCCCTGAATTTCCTATTTTTGATGGAATAGCCAATACGATAAAAGCTATAGACACAGGATATCTTGGTTTTAGAAAAGCGATTGCTCTCACAGGCAATGTCCCAAGAATCCATGAAAATGTATCTGTCATGATACTGTCATAAACAAAATGATGCTATCTGAACCTGATGCTATTAGTTTATTAGGGTTAGTAGACTTATACCTAGTGAATTTTGGTCAATTGTGACCAACCTCCTAAATGAGAAATACCTTGTGAGAAGTTCCATAGGGCTCTTTCTTAGCTGTCTTTTGTTCAATTTATGATATGTAAGTCTGGAACAATGGAATGATTAAAATAATGAATTCATACATCAAATCCTTCATTTAAGTTGAAAAAATAAAAAACTACTGTAACTTAAATAACAGTACTGAATCCCTTGTGCTAAAAATGCCAAAGAAAAACTTCAACAGAATGATCTAAAACAAAGACAAGGAAAGCCAGTCTGACAGCTGTGCCAGTGGCTTGCTCCTGCCCACTCCCACTAGGGCACACGTCTTTCCAGGTGCTCTGGAAGGAGCAATCCTGGTCTAACAAGGAGCTACTTTTGCTGCCAGTTACTGAAGTGACAGCTGACTGCACAACAGATGGAACCTGACCCAGCTGCACCTTGCTACCATCCTTCCCTGATATTAGAAACTGGGACACTGAGAGATTGAACTACATGAAGGCAGGCTCTGAACACTGAAAAAGGTCATACAGGGCAAGGGCTGGAGTTACTTTCGCTGTGAGCTAAGGCTTAAAGAGAAGACACGAGAAAGCGGAGAAGGCATACGCACAGACGGAAGCACAGGTGGAAAAGCACCTTCTTCCTCAGGATGGAAGGACACGGAGTTAGGTTTTCAGGGGCTTTCTTCCTCATAGCCCCAAATCCTTAAGATGTCTAGTTTGGATGCTTTAAAAAAAAACCCCAAATCCAAAAACCACACACGAAATCCAGGTTTAATAAAAAATAATTATTCTACCAATGGGAAATGAAGAAAAACTGCACATACTCTACAGAATAATAGAATTAACTTCAATTTAATAATGAATTGATTATAACTGTAGCTGATTCATGTTCATGTGTGGCAGAAACCAATACAATATCATAAAGCAATTATCCTTCAATTAAAAATAAATTTAATTAAAAAATAATTAATGGATGCCTATTAGTAGTGAGATACCTGAGATGAAAGTCTGTCAGGATCCTGCAGGAGTCAAGACGTCTGTAACTACCTATCTGTTACTGCAAAGTCTGAAAGGAAGCCAGAGAGTTAACCCCAGATACTTAAAGAGGAGGAATAGTCCCTGGGGAAAGAAAGGGGAGGGGAGGTGATGAAAAGACAAAGTGATATTGAGATAGAAGTCAAACTATAAATGCTACACAAATGACCTACAAGTGTCAAGGGAGGTCATTATGGGTGAAAACGATACACTGTATCAAAGATGTGGCAATAATAATATGAGAGAAACTGATAAACCTAGACATCTGAACAAGGAGATAAATACTGAAAACAATATGGATAACATTTTGAATCATGAACCTGCCAATAATATTCTGGAAAAAATTTTTTTCTTTTCTAAAAGTTTGTATCACTAAAGAGAAAATTTATAGTTTCTTTATGAAACGTCCTTATTGATCAACTCAAAAAAAAATTACGGGGGTAATTTAAAATAAGGCAGTATAGGATTATGGGAAGAGAAAAGACTGTGGTAGAAAAGACATGTGACTGACCCCTGGCTTTCTTTTCTTATGGTACATGACCTAAAGACTGACCTCATTTTTCTTCTGAAAGTGGGGGTGATCTTCTACCTCACTGATTGCTCTGAAGATTAAATGGGTGTAAAAATCTCCCATTTGCCTCGCATATACCAAGCATCTGGTATATGGCAGCTAGCAACAGGAAGATTAAATTCCAAATGAAAGATAAAGGTGACTCCGGATCTCACGCCTTGGACTCTGTAGAGGAGCCCACAAGTGAAGCTGACGGTGATGGCAGCTTATGCTTTCTCACTGATACATTCTACATTGTGGTCAGGCATGCTGTAGCACTTTACCTATATTATTTCATTTAATATATATATTATCTCATTTGAGACAACTCTCTGATGTAGATATACTATTAACTCCCACATTTGATAGATAAAGGAAACCAAGGCACTAAAAGACATAACTTGCCCTGTGTCCCCTAGCCAGGAAGTAAGTGGCGGAGCTACGATCGGGACCCTAGATCCTCCAGAGTCTGCACTGTTAGGAATGTGGTTTTGAACCAACTTCACCCTTGAAGAAGACCAGACGAAAACATAAAGAACTTAAGGGAATCCATCAACAAAGTCCTTGGGTAAAAACAACATGACAAGACATAATGGGGGTGAAAGCTACTGTGTATAAAATGAGTAAGCTACAAGGACACAACACAGGGAATTGAGCCAATATTTTAAAGTAACTATAAATGGAGTATAATCTTTAAAAATTTTGAGTCACTACATTGTATGCATGAAAATTATATAATATTTTAAGTCAAAGAGAAAAAAGGAGATAATGGGATTCTGAAAGCAGAAAAACCACTTTTTGTAAACAAGGTGATAAGAATATTGATATAAGATTAAACAGTCTACTGAATCATTATGAGTAAGATGTATAGAATTTACTGTTTCAGATCATCAATATAATCACCTCCTATAAATAACTCAACAGAATGACACATATTAATAACAGATAATAGAAATTTGTAGTAGAAATAAACTGTTAGATGAAACATTAAAGTTAGAAATGTTAGAAACATTTCTAATGTTCCTGTATGAAAGGAATAGATTCAAATTTACTATATAATCTTTGTGAGAAATCTAACAAGAAAATGAGAAATCTAACAAGAAAACAAGGAGTTAAATATTAGATCAGTTAATACACTGAGTGTAAAGAGCTCATCTGTATACAAGGATGAATATTGACAACTAGGGTAAAAAAAAGAGCCCACATTTGCTGCTAATATTTGATAACTGGGGAAATGGTCTATTACAGTAGAACAAACAAGCTATCAGATAACAGGAATTTCAAAACGCTAATGGGAGTGATCAATAAGGTTACAATGTAATACTGAGTTTTATGTGGCTCAAAGAACACAAAACTGGCAGAAATGCAAGACACGAAGTTTAATTACAACCGGAAGCAACATGTCCATACCAGAATTCAAAACAAAGAGACATTAAGTGTGAAAACTACTGAATAGGAGAGAATATTTATAAATCATATGACTGATAAAGGGTTACTATTCAAAATACGTAAACAACTCATACAGCTTAATAGAAAAAAACAAAAAAGCAACCTGGTTAAAAAATGGGCAGACAATTGGAATAGGAATTTTTCCAAAGACGACATACAGATGGCTAACAGGCACATGAAACAATGCTCAATATCACCAACTGTCAGAGAAATGCAAATCAAAACCACAAAGAGGTGTCACCTCACACCTGTCAGAATAGCTGTCATCAAAAACATCACAGATAACAAATACTGAGGAGAATGTAGAAAAACGATTCCCTTACACTGTTAGTGGGAGTGTAAACTGGTGCAGCCACTATGGAGGATAGTATGGAGGTTCCTCAAAAAACTAAAAACAGAACTACCATATGATCCAGCAATCCACTCCTGGGTATATGACAGAAGAAAACAAAAACACTAATTTGAACAGATACATGTACTCCCAACATTCATAGCAGCATTCCTTACAATAGTCAAGACAGGGAAGCAACCTTAATGTCCATCAACAAATGAATAAAGGAGATGTAGTGTGTGTGTGTTAGTTGCTCAGTCGTGTGCAACTCTTTGAGACCCTATGGACTGTAGCTGCCAGGCTTCTCTGTCCATGGACTTCTCCAGGCAAGGATACTGGAGTGGGTTGCCATTACCTTCTCCAAGGGATCTTCCTGACCCAGACATCGAAGCCAGGTCTCCTGCATTGCAGGCAGATTCTTTACCATCTGTGCTACCAGGGAAGCCCAAAAGAAGATGTGGTATATACAGATAGCTAGATATACATGCACACACACACACAATGGAATGTTACTCAGCCATAAAAAAGAATGAAATTGTGCTATATGCAACAGCATGATGGACCCAGAGGGCATTATGCTTAGTGAAATAAGTGAGGCAGAAAAAGACAAATACTATGTATTATCCCTTATATGTGGAACCTAAAAAATAAAACCAACAAATGAATATAACAAAACAGAAACAGATTCACAGATATAGAGAACTTGTGGTCACCAGTGGGAAAGGCCAGGGTGGGGGCGATGGGAGTGGCAAGATAAGGACAGGGGATTAAGAGGTACAAACTGCAATGTATAAAATAAATAAGCTACAAGGATATGTTGTACAGTACAAGGAATATCGCCAATTTTATAAGTTTTTTTTTTTTCCCCCCTGCGTGACCTGGAGGATCTTAGTTCCCAGACCAGCGGCCAAATCTGGGCCCTTTTGCAGTGAAAGCAGGGCGCCCCAGCCACTGGACTGCTAGGGAATTTCCTACTATTTTATAGCTTTAAATGGAGCACAATCTATAAAATTTTGAATCACTGTTATACATCTGAAACTAATACGATATCAAAGTATCTCCAAAGAAAGTAAGTTTTTAAACAAAGTAACAAGATCAAAGAAAGTATTAATAGGAAAAAGGAAATAGTAAAATGCAGAATAAAAATACTGACTTTTCTACTTTGTCATACTAAATCAAGGAATCATATGGGCTATAACTAGAGAGTCTTCTCAGAGTAGTCCCTTTCTATGAGGAAGTGATCTCCATCTAAAGTTTCAAATGACAGAAGAGAATGTAGCATGTAATCAGATTGACTTTACGACATAAATATGGTTTTGAATCCTAAATCTGACAAATGTCTGAAAGCAACGCAAAAAGCACATCTTTTATTTATGAATGTAAAAACAAAACTTCTGAACAGAATTCTAACAGGATAAATAACTACATTAAAAAAAAAATACTACTCAGAATGAAATAATTCAGAAATGCTGTTTTATCCAAGCCTGATCAAAAGTAGTAAAAATGTTGTCACTTTTCTTTCGTGGAATGTGATAATAAAATCGTAAGCCAACCTTCAAATTAGTGAGGCTGCATCACATGGTCTTTAAAAACAGCATTCAGGCAAGGAAGACTTATTGCCTGCTTCTATTTAACATTTAAGATTTAGGGGTAATGCTTAGGAAAAATAAATACATGGAATAAAATTAATTAAAACATGTTTTTGCAGGTGAACCTGACTGTAAGCCTAAAATAATGTAAGGTATTACATTACATTACAATTTCAATGTATCAAGTAATAAATCAATCCGGGCAATTTGCAGGACATATTTAAGAAAATATGACCCCTCCTGCCCGGCCCAATCATTATCTACTTATTAGCTATATGTAGCTAGAAAACAAATCTAAAAATGTGACAGCATTCAAAATGCAGTATTATGATTCTATGAAATTTCATTACTATTTTAATTTCCTCCAGAGTGAAGGGCAAAAATGAAAAGAGGCTAAGTGGATAATCTGATATATTTTAATTCTGATCAGAGGAACTGTATGATCCTGACTTGTAAATGCACAGAGACAAAACAGCAAAAAGGAGTCCCCAAAGTCTACCACACTCGAGAAACTCAATGGAAGAGTCCCTGGAACTCACGGGTTAAGTCAGGGATTGGGGAACTCTTTAGAAGGTCACTTCTACTTGGCTTTACCATAGAGGATTTGAACCCCAGAGGTGGAAGCCAAATCAGTTAGCTGACCAGGCAGCAGAGTAGTGTGATATGCTAAGAGGCAGTGCCTCAAGCTTAGCAAAGTGGAGTGGTAAAATTCTTTTCCTAACATTCTAACCCACTGACAGTGAAAACATGACCAAAAAAAGAAATAAAACTGTGAGGAAGATGGAAAAATCTATCATGGCCAGGTAGCCAGGAAGCCTGAGGTTCCTGGGAGCTTCAACAACACATTCCTGGACACACGTTGAGCCTGGTTTTTTCTCTGAGAGGTATTTTGCTGCCATGTTGCTGTGTATCTGCCCTGTCATCTCAGAAATAAGCTTACCAAGATCACCTCTATTTCTTCCTTTGTATCTGCAGTTCTTAACACAGTAAAATCAATTCAGAAAATACACATACACTCATTCACTCAAAATCTTGCATACCCGGGAGTTCACAGACCCCAGTTAAAAGCAGTTTCATACTCAGCACAGAGCTCTTCTCAAGGGGGAAAGAATCAGTACTCCTGGCTAATCCATCCCCTGAACAAGCAATAAATACAGGACTGTAGTAGTCTGTATGTACCCACAACCTGCTGCCCTTAGGCCTGGACACACGACAGTACTGGACAGTGAACTGTAGTTCTGGCCTCAGGAACAATAAATGATTACTTACAGGAGACCGCGTCTTCAATCTGTGTCACATTAGCAAAGTGGGCAGTATTTGGGATGCCCAAACACCTCATGCCATGAGCATGGCGCCACTCCTGGGAGAAGAGAAGCAAGAGGACAGCGTGAAATAGGACTGACTGGACATACAGCACTAACCCCAATCCTACTCAAAACCTTCCCTAATCCTTTGCAAAAGGCTCCACCTAAAGGCAGCATTCCTTTTGAGGTGCCTGTCTGTAGACAGCTGGCTATGACTGACAAGAGGCAGTTACTTCAAATGTTTGCCTCACTGGGCAGGTTTATAAAACCTAGATCTACACAAAATCTGTGTCAAGACCACAACTCTAACTCATCACTTACCTCCTATGCAACCCCCACCACCAGCATGTATAAGCGTTACTGATGGCAAGTCAGTGTAATCTTTAGAAGTAAAGGAGAAGACTGTTCATCAGGTACAAGCAAGGATACGAAAGAGACCAGGGAGGGATGCTGATGCAATGACAGTATGGCTCAGGGATGGCAGATGGCATGGGCCCTGGATGCCAATTCCAATTCACTGGAGGTGGTACTGAGAAAGATTTAGAGACTACTGGAGTTTGGCAGAAAAGACCCCAGAATCAGTAATATGCACATCTGAGGAAGAGAAAGAGGAATTCACATACATTCTCCATTCTTGGCTACATCTAGCATGTCTTCTATTCTGTAAAATTTCTCTCCAAGTACTGAGAACTGAAGGCAGAAACAAAACAAGGGTGAATTCACTTACTGGAGTACCACCCAGATAATGCCTTCTCTCAAGAATAGCTTGATAAATGTCATCCTCTTTTTTTTTTTTCAAGAGGCAAAGGCCCATTTAAGACCCAAAGAAGGAGGCGGTCAGCCCTTTCTTTGGTATTGAGTACTAGCAACAGGAAAGAGAAATGACCAAGGAGTCAGAAAGGCAGAGAGAAAGAGCAAGCAAGAGAAAATGGAAACAAGGTTCAAATAGTGGAATGCCTCCAGAAACTGTCTCAGGTGCTACCCAAGGCTGGCACTGCTGCCAGAAGCCAAATGCCCCATGCTGGACTTTATGTCCACTTCTTCTCTGATTCTCTTTTGCTCTGGACGCTAGGGATCCTCTCAGGCTGCTCCTATCCTCTTCTCTAAAAGACTCATGTTTCAAGCTTCCACGTCCAGGAGAAGCGCCGAATCTCTTACAGCAAAGTGCCTCTGGAAGGCCTTAGGACCTCGGTAGGTATAGTTTCCACAAATCTCACAGTTATAGTTGATATTTAGGCCATGAAGCTTATACAACCAGTAAGGAATAGGCTAAAAGAAATCAGACAAAAAAAAAAACCAGTATTAGACCAGTGTCTGTATCTGCTGCCAAAATGAGAGAAGGGGGAAAGGTGGCAGGGGGGACTTACTTTGCCGTCCCAGCCCAGGGGCAGGTTTTTGGGGTTGTAAATGATCTCATTCTCTTCATCTTCACTTTCACTCTCACTGATCTGCTCTTCCTCTTCCTCTTCCCGCTCTTCTCCAGTTCTTGCCTGCTTGCGTTGCACGTTCTCATGAGTGAGATGTCGCTGTTCCTATGTCAGGGCCATGAATGAAAAGGGAGGTGAGAGAAAGTGCAGAACAAGAAAGGAAATTTTTTATTTTCCTATAACCCTTGTTGATCCTTCACTTTTAAGGATCAAGTTTCCTTTCTTGCAGAACAAAAGGAAAGTCTTGCTTTCAAATAGTATTCCTCTTCAGCAGACCTTTCCTGATCTTAAAGGAAAAATTCAAAGAAAAAAAAAAAGGAAAAAGTTAAACCTAGCACTTGCCGAGGTCACTCATCTGAGGCCACAGACCATCGCAGAACAATAGAAGTCTTTTCTCTTCTGTCCCTAAACCGTTCCCTGAACCAGTCTTCCTTTCTCTTTCCCACTGTTACCACCCTCACCAAGGTGACAATGTTCTAACTTGCCCCGAGTCTGTCCTCAGTCCAGTCTAGCTTCCACGTTATCCCCACATTTATCTGCTGGAGAAAACCAATCTCGTGACACACTTTGCTTAAAAAAACTTTAATTTGCTTTCTGCTACTTAAAGGACAAGGTCCAACCTCCCAACATACAATAACTTACCAAATTTTTCTCTGACTACACCATCCCTCACTAGACATACCCAAGGACAATGGTTTGTTTTCTCATTATTTCCTTTCACAGTAATTTTACCTTCATGCTTGCTGTTTCCTCTACCTGGATCATCTTAATCTCCCTCTTTCTACTTAGAACACCCAATCTCAAAGTATTACAGTAAACATCACATTATACGGCAGTTATCTGTAGCCCTCAGTCACAAACTGGGCTTTTCAAGGGTAAGAGGCTATGTCACATTCACGACTGTACTCAAAGATTTAGCATAATATCTGGAAACCAACAGGTGTCAGTAAATGGTGAAGTTATGGTAAAAATAATACCAATTCATAACAAGATCAACTTTTGGAACTCATTTTGGCTGGAATTCCAAGGAGAACAGTGCCACCTCCTGGCAGGGAAAGCAGAATGCTCTCAAAGGTAGGAGTTGTGGGCACACCTTATGTTAGGGGCACAGATGAGCCTCGCATTCGGCTTCAAAGAACGGGCAACTCAGTCCGCTGCCCACACTCAGTCCAGTTCAGTCACTCAGTCGTCCCCGACTCTTTGCGACCCCATGAACTGCAGCACGCCACACCCCCCTGTCCATCACCAACTCCCGGAGTCCACCCAAACCCATGTCCATCGAGTCGATGATGCCATCTAACCATCTCATCCTCTGTTGTCCCCTTCTCCTCCTGCCCCCAATCCCTTCCAGCATCAGGGTCTTTTCAAATGAGTCAGCTCTTCGCATCAAGTGGCCAAAGTATTGGAGTTTCAGCTTTAGCATCAGTCCTTCCACTGAACACCCAGGACTGATCTCCTTTAGGATGGACTGGCTGGACCTCCTTGCAGTCCAAGGGCCCACGCTGGCACAGTCCAAGGGCCCACGCTGGCACAGTCCTAGTTCAATGTGGAGAGTATAAGTATCCCATGTAGCCAGTGTCTGGCTAATCCCTTTTATCCAAAGGAGTTGTAACAGCGGGATCCAACAATGACTCTAGTTTTATGAGTTATTAATGCGTGGTCATCAAACAAGGGCAAGAGACAAAGACATGCGGACCAACTATCTGAACCAGAGCCACCTACTCACTCAAAGCACCATGTGCGTATCTGTAAAGGAAAAGGCTCTGAGAGCAGTTGAAAACTACACAGACACTCAGAAAGGCTGGTCCTCTCTGCAGGACTCCCAGAGACACTGATCATCTTCCACCTTCTCCTCCCTGAAAGAGAATCATTTTCTCCTGCTCCTCCCCCCACTTTCTCTAAGATAAGCATCTTGGTCAGGTAGGCCTTTTTGTACCTGTAACCCCCTTCAGCTTCTTCTTGAAAGAATACTCAAGGAGCAGCTCACAGCCAGTTCTGTACCACTAACCTTCAAACCTAACAAGCTCTGCACAACCCTGTGAACATGTAAGTTACACCTTTTCAGAGTAAGTCATTCATGAAGAGCTGCTGTTGTGGGCGCACCTTATGTCAGGGGCAAAGATTAGCCTCAGTCGTCTTCAGGGACTGGCAACTCAGACTGCTGCCCACAATCGCACAGTCCTAGTTCCCTGTGGAGAGTGTAAGTATCCCATGTATCCAATGTCTGGCTAACCTCCTTTTATCCAAAGCAGGTGTAAAACAGGGAGCCAACATATGACTCTAGTCATATCTTATTTGCCTTTTGAGTGTTTGCTTTCTGGGTCACCCCTGGCTATATTCTGGAGCTCAGGGAAAGAATCTGGATTCTACACTGAGTGGGGCGAGGGGGGGGGAGGTGGAGTCTACTCTCCCACCTAGCCTCAGGGGATTGGGCAAACTTAGGAACGTCACCTAACAACAGACCCCTAACAACAGAACAGGACCTCAGTGAAGGGCTAAGTACCCTGGGAGAACACAATTTTCTGCTGAAGTAGTTTGATATATACTTTTTTTTCTTGCAATCCTAAAAAATATCCTACAAGTTCATAGCTCTCTTACTTCCACAACTTGGAGCATTTACAGCCCTCAGCAGAGTCACTTACCCCAAGAATCTCTACATATTCGTATATCTGGGCTTCAAGGAAAGCAATGTCTTTGTTCCTCTCAGTGTCTCTGGAAATAAAAAACAAACTATCACTCAAGGGTTCTTTCACCCAATGCTATGTTCTCTATATCTGGGAATATTTATTCCAGAGGTGCATTTAAAATTACAAGCACAAGAGAAATACCATGTTGTGAAAGCAAATGTTCTGTTCAGCTCAGGACTTGCTGATATTTATTTTTTTTTTATTTAAAAAATATTTTTGGCCATGCTATATGGCTGGCAGGATCTTAATTTCCCAAGCAAGGATCAAACCCACGCCTAGTGGAAGTGAAGGGTCTAAACCACTGGACTGCCAGGCAATTCCCCTGAGATCATTTCTTAGAATGCATAGAAGCTTCCTCTTTGACCTCATTCTAGAGAGTGAAAGGCATATCCAGGTATTTAAGTTCCTATCAATTTCCTATACAAAGGAAATGTGGTACAGAAGGGCAAGCTCTGGAACAGGCAGACTTGGGCCCAAATCCTGACCTTGCTACTTAGTAACTGTGAGATAACAGGTATAACTTTTCTAAGTCCTTATCTGTCAAAGATGAGGATAACAAATATTTTTCAAGGTTGTTTTGAGAATTAGCAAAACCACATATAAAATAAATACCCTGTACAAGCATGTGGCTCAGGTACAGATTCAACTGTTATTAGCAAAAATGCACTTAGATGAACATTTTTGAACCAACTTACGCTCTATAATCTACAGAAGTAACAAAAGATACCTGGGGCACAGTTTCAGCTTTAGAGATGTCCCCCACTCTCAGACACCTGAGTACAGACTGTCCTTGGTTTATAAGAACAACGAGAGAACTGTCTGCCATTAGCAGAGAAAAAGAGCAGACTGGAGCTGGATGGATCAATAGCGGTAATAGAATGGGCTTTAAAATTTGTGATGTGGTACGAACTCTGCACGGGAATAAAAAGCTTAAAATGTAAGCAGAGGTGCCCCCCTTCCCCCCCACTCACCGCTTGGTGCCCTTTGTCTTGGGATTTTTGGCAAACAGGGAGGTGTCAAGTGACTCGAGGGACTTTCCTTTGGTGCTGAATAGCCTCTGGGCTCGCTCTTCTAGGGTCCTAAGGAGACACAGGGGCAAAGGATTTCAGGATTACTTTACCATCTAGGCTTGCTTCTCTTTGCAGTGTGGAGAGAAAGAATGGAACTGAAGCCACTTAGAAGATTGTGAAACTCAAAGTAAACGAGACACTTCTGACAGAAAAATCAGTCTCTTACCCGCCACACTTCAGGCCTAAAGCTAGGAGTGCAGATTTCAATCTGTCCAGACCCAGGGAGGCCAACTCCTACATGAAAGGAACAAGTCACACTTTTACACAAATAGACTTGGAGAAACAACAAAGGCTCAAACTTAGGTTGCAGGCTGGTGTGTGGGTGTTCCTCAAACAGTGGCGAGACCACACGTTCCATAGCCAGTCTCCTAGCAGGATGCTCCAACTCTCCAAAGGACCGACTCCGTGCTTAAGTTCATACATAACCATACTGGCTGTGTTCCACTACCTCCACTACAGCTTAAGATGGCTAATTTTTAGTTAGCAGTGTTCAAAGAAACTGGACAAGCTTTTTTTTTCATCTTTCTACATTCTTCGTAGATGCTTATCTCGAGGATTGGTGTCTTACCATAATAAGTCTATAGCATTAGGAGATCAAGTGACCCCTCTGAGGCGTGAACAGGCAAGACCAGCACAGGCTAAAGAAAACATACCTCCCAGGAGGAGAATGCAGAGAGGTCCAGATGGGCTCCAGCATGGGTCAGGGCACTGCTTGTCTCTTTCTGGAAAAACAATATGATGTTTATTAAGACCCAGGATTAGAACAAAGGCAAGGGAGTCATCTAAATTACAGGCATACCTTGGAGATGTTACAGGTTCGGTTCCAGACCACTGCAGTAGAACAATTATCGCAATGAAGCGAGTCCCATGATTCTTCCTGGTTTCCCAGTGCATACCAAAGTTATGTTTACACTATACTGTAGTCTATCACGGAGAAGGCGATGCCACCCCACTCCAGTACTGTTGCCTGGAAAATCCCATGGACGGAGGAGCCTGGTAGGCTGCAGTCCATGGGGTCGCTGAGAGTCGGACACGACTGAGCGACTTCACTTTCACGCATTGGAGAAGGAAATGGCAACCCACTCCAGAGTTATTGCCTGGAGAATCCCAGGGACGGGGGAGCCTGGTGGGCTGCCATCTATGGGGTTGCAGAGTTGGACACGAAGCGACTTAGCAGGAGCAGCAGCAAGACAACGCACATGTCTTAGTTAAAAAACTTTATTGTGAAAAAATGCTAACCACCATCTGAGTCTTGGTAGTAATAAAAATCAAAGACCACCATAACAAAACAAAAAGTGGCAATAATAGACTTGCCTAATGCAGAGAGTTGCTGCATTTGTTAAAAAAATAAATGCACCATCTGAGAAGTGCAAGAAAGCAAAGTGCAGTAAGACGAGGTGTGCGTGTACCAGGTGCTGGGTAGCCCCTTATAAACATGTATGAATGAGAATCAAATGCCTATAAGAGCAGAGCAAAAAGAAAAAAAAACACAAACAAACACCAACTAAAACTAGATGGTCCAATTCTCCCAGAGATTTCAGAAAAAATTCATGTTTGTCCCCAGGAATGAAAATATATAATAAAGATTTCTAGCACATAATCACATCAGCCTCTGGTCAGTAGGAACCACAGAGCAGTAATGATATGGTTGGTGAAAATGCTGGGCCCAGCCAATGGCAAGTGGGCCCTGCCAAATCTCTTTCCAAAGTACACAGAGAAAACTCAGCACAGTTGGCAGAGAACACCCCCTGGCTACAACTGATCCCAAGGGACCAGCACCTGAAAGCCTAAAGCAGAGGCTCAAGATTAAAGTAAAATAGTTTACTTCCCTGGAATGTCCTCCACCCAAACCCCCACTGAAGCTCACCGGCCATCCAGGAAAAGTACCATTCTCCCACTTCTTCTCAAACTCATTCTGAATTTTCCCAAAAAGTTCATTCTGATCTTGGAGAGGCTTCACTCTATCTGTGTAATCCTGAAGGTATTCAAGCAGCATCTCCAGGTATCTACAAAGGAATAAGTAATATAGAGACAGCAAGGTTTCTATTTCTGATATACTGTTATGCCCTATAAAATATACTTATAACTCCAGTGATACTAGTCTTTTAAAGGAATAAAAATGAGCTTACAATTGGCTTTCTTCTAATATGTCATCTTGATTTTGACCTTTCCTATCTTCTTTCATCCTTAAGATACAATTCCAAATACTACAGTCTTAACTCACAAATAAGAAAGATTGCAGGTAAAAAGAAAATGAGAAAATAGAGGAAGGCAGATTACTAACTAGGGCACAACAACACAAACAAAGCGTAACATCTATACATCAGACCCAGGCACCTCTGAGAAAGTTTCATTTTTCCCCACTCTGCTCGACTCCAAAGCAGAGGCACCAGGGTGGGAGACTTCCTTCTACAGTGACACAAAATTAAGAAGAGTATGGGCCTAAGATCACAGATGTGCCCACAGACACATATTCTTCCAGAGCCAAAGTATTATGATTTTATTTTTTAACTAATTCATCTTTTATTTTTTGGCTGCACTGGGTCTTCACTGCTGCGAGGGCTCTCTCTGGCTACAGCAAGTGGGGCTACTGTTCGCTGCAGTGCACAGGTTCTCACTGTGGTGGCTTCTCTTGTTGCAAAGCATAAGCTCTAAGCACATACGCTTCAGCAGGTGCAGCACGCAGACTCAACAGCTGTGGTGTGCGGGCTCCAGGGCGCCCAGACTCACTAGTAGAGGAGGGGCTCGATACTTGTGGTACAGGGGCTGCTCCATGGCATGTGGAATCTTCCAGGACCAAGGATCAAACCTGTGTCCCCTGCATTGGCAAGCGGATTCTAATCCACTCTACAGCCAAGGAAGTCCCAAAGTATTATGATTTTAAAAACGTATCTTGGAAGTCATTCATGTATGCCTTTCATGAAACAAAACTCAAAACGGCCCTCAAATCTTCTCATTAAAATAATCTTCTAGTCACATTCAGTAGAGGCCTGGAAGCTAATAATGCCTACCTCTTGTACTCGGCATTCTTCCTTTCTTTAGGAATGTCAAACAACTGGTCAAAGATGGACAGGTAAGTGATATAATCCAGCTTCTGAAAAGAGAAAAGAAATGACAAGAGATTCAGTTAGGTGTTTGCACCAAGTTACAACATAATCTCCAATAAATGAGATCAAAATTGAGCCTAACAAAGTTAACAAAGCCCAACTCACTTAAGCCTTTTTTTTCTCCTACCATTTAATTCCTACATTAACTGGGTGTTAATTCCACTGGACTGAGTAGAATATGAGACACATAATTAGCCTGTAAAAATACAGATCAAGTCAATAAACCATAGGCTAAAAGAAACATCTGTTCAACATTACTACATACCAGGCACTTGTTCAAAGACTGACACCCACTGCCTCTTAAATAAGGTCCTGGAAGGTGTCGTTTTTTCCCTCATTCAACCACTTATTGAATATCTTTGGACCCAGTGCATGGATACACATGAGAACAAGACAGAGGCAGCAGGACTGGACTCATGGAGCTTCTACAGCTGAGACAACTTTGGGACATGTCCTTACAACTCCAAGAGGAATTCATCACATACTTCCTTGCAACTTTCCTGAGGCTGTCAATTAAATCTCATCTCCTACGGTAAGTTATTTTTAGGTATCTTTTTAAAGATATTAAATAGTCATTCCTGGAAGAGATTATGTTTTTGTATCTTTATGTACCTACTACTATATGTACCTAACACAGATGCTGCATGTGTATGTGGAAGTTTTAAAAATTTATTTTTACAAAAGCAAAATAGGCTTGTTGTAATAATAAAACAAAATTTACTAGTAAGTAAACCAGACTTATTCATTCACTGTAGAAACCCGATTTTCACTTTGAAAATGGTTTCCTTCCAAGAAAGCACATCACCATTTTAATATTTACGTAACAGTTCCAGAACAGAAGGAAGACAACTCTGTTTCATGTCTAGTAGCCCCAGCCCAGTGTCCTGACTCACCCTGAGAATCAGAGCCACCCTCCCCTATCCTGGGTCTTACCTCAGAGGCCTTCAGGTTAATGTATTTGAGGTAACAGTCATGAAGATCCAGGTAACGACCGTATCCCTCTTCATCTGTGAACTCCACCAAATCTGAAGCAATCAGAGGTATCAGTGATTCAGGTACTAAAGACCACTTTCTTGGACCTGGCCTTTCAAGAGGACTGCACAGCTTCATAATGCAGCCCTTTACCCAAATACCCTCTCTGTGCTCACAGAGTGAAACAGGACTCAGCCAATGCATTTAAGTTGGATGAGCACAAAATGAACATTGTGCCCAGCGCCAGTTTAGGATGACAATCTAGTCCAGACTTTAGTCTAACAAAGAGAATATCAGTAGGAGAACACCGCTATACATTTCTGTGGGGCCATTTTCCAGGGATCTGAGGGCAAATCTGAGGTCTGTTATTTACCTGTACTTCTGTTGGTGCTGGAGAGAAGCATTAAACCCTACTTACTTTGTGCTTCTTCACTTGGATTCTCTCGCGCCTTTAGGAGTTCCTCAAATTCCACTGACATTGGAACACAGATCTGATGGGAAAAGAGAGAAAAGCTCAGGTGGATTTTTCAGCATAAAAGTTGCAATATCACAGAATGAGCTATATAGAAAGTTGGATTTCTAATGCTTTACTTGGCTTGGATTTTTCATTAGGAGTTTACTTCTGCTTTCCAATTACCTTGCCTTTTCCTTTGCTTTCTGCCATTGTTTAACTAAAATTTGCTAAAATAACATTCACAAAAATTCAAATAACATAAAAAGACAGAATGGAAAAAAAAAATCAAGGTACCCCCTTTAATAATTCTCCCGCAAGGGAGTTCTCTGGTGCTCCAGTGTTTAAGATTCTGCACTTACAATGCATGGGGCATGAGTTCGATCCCTGATCAGGGAACTAAGATCCCACATGTCTTGAAGAGCACTCCCACCCCCTGGGCACCAACCTGCCTCCACCAAAAAAAAAAAACTGTACTGCAAATAGATAACCACTGTCTACAGACTATTTAAAAAATTTTTTAATGTTAGCCATTCTCAAACTTTGCTGCACATTAGAATCACCTGCTGTTGCTGCTAAGTCACTTCAGTCGTGTCCGATTCTGTGCAGCCCACCAGGCTCCCCCGTCCCTGGCATTCTCCAGGCAAGAATATTGGAGTGGGTTGCCATTTCCTTCTCCAACGAATGAAAGTGAAGTTGCTCAGTCGTGTCCAACTTGTAGGACTGCAGCCTACCAGGCTCCTCCATCCATGGGATTTTCTAGGCCAAGAGTACTGGAGTGGCTTGCTATTGCCTTCTCCTGAGAGAGAGCGCTAAAAGCCCTGACATACTTGACACCAATTAAATGAGAAGTGGGGGGAGGTATCAGCACTTTTTAAAGACCCTCAGATTCAAATGCACAGCAAGATTTGGAAACCATTGCTCTGTGAGTTTATATATATGTATTTGTGCAATCATAATACAGGCAAATGACAAGATTATTACTTTGCTTCTCACATAATTGGATTTATTTTTTTCCCCCTTAGTATATCCTGGAATAAATTTAACCATTTATTCTGCATCACTTTTCCACCAGAGCTGGGATTAGGTTACACACCAAAATGGTACTCACGTCTTCTCTCTTGGTTAGCAAAAGACTGAATACTCTACCTTCCAAAGAGAGTGAGGAGACCTTTATGCACCTCCACTAAGTAGCCTCTCCTGCCTAGTATTTTCAGTCTCTTATTTTTCTACCCATTCCTTTACATATGGACACCTTCCTATCTTCCTCCTGCTTCTCCTCTCCTTTTTCCTGCCAGTCTTTCAAATGCATGTTAAAACACTACACACTACAGTTTCCCCATTATTTACGAGTACTCCCTGTGACCAGATTTCCCAGATTTCCACTCCCACCACTTCTACTGAACGGCAATCCTGGCAGTTACCAATCAGGAACAGCGGATACCACTCACTTCCTTTCTGAAGCTCATTTGCTGAGCTCCCATAAGACATGACCATAAGGCTGACCTGTACTGGAGGCTTCCCAGGCCCCCTTTCCGTGAGGTGCCTTACTGTGAGTGCCCCAGGGCACCCAGAAGCTGACAGTCTCCCTTCACACTCTCTCTCCCTCCCAGAACTCTATGATTCAAGGCTTCAACCATCAAGTCCATGTGCTAATTCTCAAGCCCCAATCACGAACTTCAACTCTCATAGGGCACGTCTACCTAGGTATATCATCACCTGAAAATCTACATACATAAAAATCCACTTCCAGTGCAAATGGGCTCTTTCTTCCTTATTTCTATCAAGGGAAAAAACAACTTTTCAGTTACAGAGTTATAAACGCTCAGTGCAATTACTGACCCATCTCTCCACTTCTACAGCCATGCCTCACTTCCCCTTTCCCCTGGAATTCCTTTGGTCAGTTGTGCAAGATGTTTAATGAGTTCTCAACAACTGAGATGTAATCCCTGCTCCTTATAATTTTACAGTACAGTGGGGCAGACATTCATTGTCAGAGAACATGACAAGATCATAAAGGAAGGAAGGATTAATTGGGATTAACTAGGAGTGAGATAAGACTAGGAAGCAATTTTCATGAAAGACTTGGTCTCTGGGCTGAATCATGAAGGGGTAATCATCAATGGACGTGAGTAAAGCTTCTCCGTGTTAGTCGGTTCCTCCAGGCAGCATATTTCAAGATAGGAACACAAGTGGTTTATTGGCCAGTAGATTAGCCATAAAAGATAAAAAGGAAAGGACTTCCCTGGTGGTCCAGTGGTTAAGACTCCATGCTTCCAATGCAGGGGACACAGTTCTGATTCTTGTTCAGGGAACTAAGATCCCATGAACTATGAGGTGTGGCCACCAAAAAAAAAAAGGAGCGATCGAGCAGGATGGAAGGATAGAGCAGGGAGAGCCTAGACCATGATGCAAAATCTCACTAAAAGTCTCACACTGGGCAGAAATAACCAGGCTGTGATACCCCCACCCCCCTTACTGTGTTCAGTCACTGGTTAGGGGCTGCCCAAGAGTATGTGTGCTCTGT
Organism: Bison bison bison; assembly: GCF_000754665.1. NCBI lineage: Eukaryota > Metazoa > Chordata > Mammalia > Artiodactyla > Bovidae > Bison > Bison bison. The sequence goes on along the minus strand of NW_011495044.1, from coordinate 6,611,384 downwards.
CGCTTCAGTCGTGTCCGACTCTTTACGACCCATGGACTGTAGCCTGCCAAGTTCCTCTGTCCATGGGATTTCCCAGGCAAGAATACTGGAGTGGGTTCACATGTCCTCCTCCAGGGAATCTTCCTGACCCAAGGATTGAACCTGCAGCTCCTGCAGTGCAGGCAGAGTCTTTACCACTGAGCCACCAGGGAATTAGCAGGCAGCTTCTTTACCGTGAGAGCCACCTGGGAAGCCCAAGAAGAGAATGGCTTTAGCTTAAAGCTGAGGGAAATTCTGAAAGAACTTGGAGTTGCAGGATGTCACCTAACTACGCTGCTTATAGCTAACTGGTAAGTTCCCTTTTGAAAGGACATCTGAATGGCAATCTCCATTTTCCTAACACATGTCCTTTGTATACTCTTTGGACAGGTCTGGAGAAAAAACTTTGCAAGGTCATACCTCATTTGGGTGCTTCCGGTGGAATTCCTTTATTTGTTTGAGTCTATTATAGAATTCAGCAAACTCATTGGGTCCTGAAATGGCATTGAGCTCCTCTTTTCGTAACCTGCAATTTCAGAAAAAAATCCAGAAAACACGGAGCACAAAGTCAGTTCTTTAACCATGGCCCCTCAAAAGCAGTAATTGCTGGACTGAATGAGACTGTCACTTACCCATCCTTGTCATCATACAAATCCCTCAGATTCCCACTGACTTCCATGTACCTCTGAAAGGCAAACACAAATCCATCAGAATGAAGCAATCCGTCCGTACAACTGAGACCCAAGCAACCAACAAGGGTTCTCTAGTCAAATCTCAGGAAAACTTCAAGAGATGTGGTGTTAAAAGTTCTTATGCTTCCTTAACAGACAACACTGGCTCCTAGTTTATTTTTAAAACAGGTCACTCTGAAGATTACCTAAGAAATGTGTTTTGAGGGGTGGCAGAGTTCCCATATTTAACTTTCCCTAGAAGAGTCATGGGCTTCCCTGATGGGTCAGTGGTAAAGAATCTGCCTGCCACTGCACAAGACGTGGGTTGGATCCCTGGGTGGGGAGAAGGAAAAGGTAATCCACTCTAGCATTCTTGACTGGGAAATCCCATGGACAGAGGAGCCTAATAAGCTACAGTCCATTGGGGTGCAAGAGTCAGACACGACTTAACACCTAAACAACAACAGAAGTATGGTAAAAGAGAGCCATGTAAGAGTCACTCTTTGGAAAACAGCAGTTCCCATCAAAGACTCTCAAAGATAAAAGGGTAGTCCAAATTGACTTTCACTATTTCAAAAGGCTTGACTAAGGAATGCTCAGGCTAAGTCAAACACCACACAGCTTCCTCTGGATTCAAACTTAGAATGGCACAAGTACATAGCCCATTCTCCAAAACTTTCGGGACCAGATTTGCTTCAGAATTTGGAATTTTTAAGTTCAGGAAGGTACTACATGCAATAAAATATCCCTAGTGGGATCTGGAAAACACATTAATTAGTTCTGCAATGAAAGTTATGTTATTTTATTAAATGGGATAAAGACCATAAAAAACCTCTCATCTGATCAGATCAAGTCAGATTTTTGCCACCAAATAATTTCCAAAACAAATTAAAAAATCTTTTGTTTTCAGAGTACTTTGGATTTGGGAATCTAGATAAGGGATTAGGGGCTTGTAATATTTATCTACCCTAAATCAGAAACTCTGATTAGGGTCTTTTATTCTTTTCTATGGGGGAGGAGGAGAGTACATTCTCAGCCCGAGGCATTGACACCTCATAACTACTCTTCGCACATCCATGGGACACAGGATGCTATAAAGGAGATCTTCTCTAGTAATTAAAAATGAGTAAGAGTTCTCCATTCGTAGAAGGGAGTAAGGGTGGTTAAGCATCCTTAGGTTTGGCAGCGCGCGTACATTCGGCAGGCATACAAACCCCTCGACTGGCCAATAGGCTACCTTTGTCCCCGCACCCACTCCCTCCTCTTCCAGTCCATCGCGCCCGAAGAGAAGCGGACAGCGGGACACTCACATCTTGCATGGCCCGTGTGCGGTGGTCAGAATTGATCTGGTCCCGGAGCTGAAGAAAGGCAAACGGTGACATATACGCTGTTAGTCGGAATTCTGGAGTTGGGAAGGCCGCCCGAGGGCGGAGCTTACCCGTTCGGGTCTTAGTGGCCCAAGCAAAGGCCTCTGGGCGCTGGGCCCCGGGGAAAGGCTACCTAGGCCTGAGCTCGGGGAGGGAATACCCCCGAAGGGCTCGGGGCGGGGCGGGTCTGAGGGCTGAAAAAAGCTCTGAGGTTAAATCCGGGCAGGGGGGCCGGCCTTACGGTAGCCCCTGCCCAGGCCCACTCACCGTGGACTTCTTAGTGAGCATCTCTTTGGCCATGACATCCATAAGCCGTTCCTTCTCCTCATGATAGCGCCGCTGCTGCTCCAGAATCGTTTCCATCTTCCCTCTTCCTTCTCCCTCGCCGCCACAGTCACTGTTGCCCCAACTCAAGCCAGACCACCAACACGACCGGAAACAACCCCAGCCGCCTAGCGCGCCCGCGTCCGCAAGTTACGAGAACGGCGGCACCAAAGCTCCGCGGTTGCCGGAAGTTCCTCGGGGACTCGAGGAAAAGTGAGCACCGCTAGAGACCCAGTCCGTGCTATGGAGACTGCTGCAGTGCCCCCTGTTGGCCGGAGGTGTGTGGCGCGATACCGAACGATTTGCAGGTGCCTCTAGGGGGCACCCGTTCTTGCCTGGAGAATCCCAGGGACGACGGAGCCTGGTGGGCTGCCGTCTATGCGGTCGCACAGAGTCGGACACGACTGAAGTGACTTAGCAGCAACTTAGCAGCTAGGGGGCACACAGAAATCCACCAGTCTGGCGTTAAGGAATCTGACCTGGCCGGCGGGGACTTCCCTAGCTGTGCGGCCGGGCGGGTAGGGACCTGGACTGAGTAGCTGAGGAGCACGGATGGGAGCTGAAGAACCGAACTTGAGTCTCCAGCTCAGTGTGACCTGTGACAACGTTTTTCCCTCAGTAAAATGGGGATGATCACGGGGTTTTTTAACTTTCTTCTTTTCTTTCTCCTTCCCTTCCTCTCGTTTTGATATGTGGAAACAGGTTAACCTAATTGTCTATCAGCAGTGCTGCGTGAATGCTAAGTCGCTTCAATCATGTTCGATTCCTTGCGACCCTATGGACCATAACCCGCCAGGCTCCTCTGTCCAAGGGGTTCTCCAGGCAAGAATACTGGAGTGGGTCTCCATCCGCTCCTCCAGGGGATCTTCCCCATCCAGGGATCAAACCCACATCTCTTAGGTCTCTTGCATTAGCAGACAGGTTCTTTACCACTCGTGCCACCTGGGAAACTCAAGGGACTGGTTAAATGAAATATAGTGCATTCAAGCAGTAAAATACTATATAACTGGGGAAAAAAAAAAGAATGAAACAAGTCTATATGCCCACATCTAGCTGGAGAAATGAAAACCTATGTCCATATGTGCAGACATTCATAGCAGCACTATTCATTATCAACAAAGCTGCAACCCCCAAAGTCATTAACTGGTAAATATACAAACCAAATATGGTGTATCCATACAATGGAACATTATTCAGCAATAAAGGAATGTTACAATATGGATGAACCATGAAAGCATCGTGTTATGTGAAAGAAAGCAGACACGCAAAAAAAAAAAAACAAAACAAAAAACCCACAGTGTATGTCCAGATGGCAAATCTATAGAGACAGAAAGTAGGTGAGTGGTTGCCTGCTGCTAGAGGTGAGATGGAAAGGAAATGCAAAAGAAATCTTTTGGAGGTGATAGAAAAATTCTTGGAAAAGGAAACACTCCAGTACTCTTGCCTTGAGAATCCCATAGACGGAGGAGCCTGGTAGGCTACAGTCCATGGGATTGCGAAGAGTCGGACACGACTGAGCGACTTCACTTTCACTTTTCACTCTCATGCACTGGAGAAGGAAATGGCAACCCACTCCAGTATTCTTGCCTGGAGAATCCCAGGGACAGAGGAGCCTGGGGGGGCTGTGTCTATGGGGTCGCACAGGGTCGGACACGACTGAAGCGACTTAGCAGTGGCAGCAGCAGCAGAAAAATTCTAAAATTGAATTGTGGTGATAATTGCACAAATCTATTAAATTTGCTGAACTCAATTGAATTGTACACTCAAATTGAATGAATTTTATGATATGTAACATACCTCAATAAAGATGTTTCAAAAATCTGTATGAACTCAGGTGGAAAGATGGTCATACAGAGTGACAACAACTAGAGGCACAACAGTTTTTATAAAAATAGACATGCAAAGAGATTATTTCCAGAAAGATATCCAAGTAACAGTAAACCATTGTTGTCTATGAGGAGACAGACTGGAAGCTCTGGAATGTGACGGAAATTTTTCTTTGTATATGTCCAAAGTACAGCATGAAAAATTTTCCTTAACATATATATGTATTACTTTTCAGTTTAAAAATACATGTAAAACTAAGTATGAAAATACATATATGCACATGCTTGCTTAACAAAAAAGAACTAGGAGGTCATAATATATGAAGGAGTTATTTGTAATTTACCTTCTTTTTTGGTATTCTTCAATTTTTCTACAATAAGCATAAATTGCTTTTTGTTTTCGAAAATTTGAAAAATAACAGAGATAATGACTTTTGTCCTGCTTGCTCATGAGATGTTGTGAAGGTTATATTAATGTCTAAAAATTTAAGCAAGACCTCCAACTTAGGGATAGGATCCCCAGATACAACAAATTCCCAGAAATTTCTCCTGCACCTCTGGGAGAGAGGTAAGAAATTCCTCTTCTGGATTGCAGAGACTCAGTGTGTGTATCTTTTGAGGTGTGGGGGGTGGAGGGTAAAGGTCTGGGATTTACTATATTTTATCACATACGAGACACTACCAAGTGTGCTAACCCCACCATTATTTTATGGTCGATTAAGAATGAAAGAAAAAAAATTTTTTTTTTCAATTAAGCTATGTCACATGGTTGATTATATGGTTGCATCTGGGTTTCTTAGGTCATAAATCTGAAAAATGTTTATCTTGAAATCAATGAACCATTATTGTACCTGCACATCCCTTTCCTCTTAGGTGAGTGGGTCACCTAAGCACCATTCACCTGATGCCTTCCTTCCCCTTAAACCTTCTCCTTCCTCATTCCTTCAGACCGGTCACCAAGTCCTGTCTTTTCCACTCCGGCTGCCACCTGTCTCATTATCTCTCACCTGGACCACTGCACCAGCCTCCTCCCCAGCCTGCTCATCTTACCCCTCCAATCCATTATTCACTATGCAGCGAAGTGATCCTCCACGCCCCTGCTTAAAGATTTCCACTGCCTGGTTTACCCACAGGGTGAGGTCTGTTTCACTTGGCTTTCAGCGTTTCATGACCTGGCTGCTGCCTGCTGCTTTAGTCTTTTGGCACTTCCTCCAAATGAAATTACTGCTGCTTCCTCAAAATACACCATATGTTTTTTCAGGCCTCCAGGTCTTTGCATTAGCTGTTTTCTATGCTTGGACTACTCTTCCTCGGTAAGTTCTTTATTGAACATGTAGTTAAGTGCCGGAGGCTGAGTGTGGAGGGGTGAGCAAGGCAAGTGTGAATCCAACCCTGAGAGGCTGGTGGAAGAGAGACGAAAATGTCAACATACAATCATTAATGATAAGCACACACGGTGGGCTGGGCATTCATCAAGGTTTGTTGAAAATGTCAAAGTTTAGGATTCAGATTGGTCCGGGAAGGCAGCGTGGAAAGTAGAACCCCGGATCTACCTATTTTGGGAACTTGACAAGTACAGTCTCCACCTCTGTGAAATGGAAAAACGCCCGCCCCATAGAATTTCGGAGAGGATTTCATTTCAGATACATATA